>NC_044927.1:9563120-9640397 GCF_003576645.1 Ipomoea triloba
TAAAAGTGTGTGTATATATATATATATATATATATATATATATATATATATATATATATATATATATATATATATATATATATAATGAGACAATATCTTTCCGTGAGATTATGAGACACAGCATGGATGCATACAGTATACTCCATGAATGCACACAAATTAGAGCGTGTACAATTTGGTCAACATGAGTATACACAATATAATGTGTGTGCATTCCTGTAGTAGATCATGTGTATTCATGTTGTGTCTCACAGTTTCACGAAAAGATGTCTCACTAGAACATTATCCTATATATATATATATATATATATATATATATATATATATATATATATATATATATATATATATATAAGTGAAATTGACGCCTAAGCCACTTACTTAGCGTATATAGATGTGATATTGACTTTTGAACTTAATTGCTAGGTTCGACAAAATCACTCTAACAGTTTATGAACTAGTTCAGTTAGTAGTTCAGAACCCAATTGCCAGAAATCAAACATACACAAGAAACAGTAACGACACAGGCAATTTGGTAACCCAGTTCGGAAACACAGTTCCTACATCTGGGGGGCTTCACTCTGGTTTCCTAACTCTTCATTGAATCAACGTTAAGAAGTGTACCAACAATACAACTAATCCACGCGGCAAACTCTTGGATCTTCATCAAATCTTCATCATTCGAGTTCTACCTTGAAGAGTTGTCAAGTACGTGATCTCCGGATTTCCTTGCGTTGAGGCACTTCCTCAACAGCAGCACACAATGCTTGACCAGAGTAAGTTCTTGCCCATCTTCTCCTAATGAGAGTTTCGATCTTGAATCAAAGGTAGGCTTTGTCAAGATATCGTTTAAGCTCAATCAGAGTATGCTCTGTGGATGAATCTCTGTAATCTCAACAACCCCATCGATAGAGATGACCTTCATATTTTATAGCTGCTGGAATCTTGATGCAGTTGTAACTGAATAACTGCTTTTGAACTACTAGACTGTACCCGTGTAATTCCTTGTTCAGAGTAAGATCTTCATTATCTTGAAGTCTTCAGTCTTCGAGTCAACTGAACCATTTGTTGCACTAGTATAGACTCTAACTAAACTAAGTACAAACAAGACTTAGAACTCCTTAAGCTGAACTACCTTTTGATCTATAAGTAGAGTAATTGATTGCCATGAAACTTAAAACAACCAGGGACATATTAACAATCTCCCCCTTTGTGTAAGTTTCTTGGCAATATAGTAGTCTACTTTGAACAATAACTTCTAAAACAAAAAAAAGATAGTTCAGAGACCGAAAGACTTATGTATTTAAACCATAACAAAACATTCATTTCAACAAACCAACTTGACCCTATTGACAAATTTATTACAGCTGCCAATTACAAGAGATAATGTCTTCATAAAAGTAGCATCTAGGGTCTTTAAGTTTGAGATGGATTTAATGCACTTGAATTTTTGTTATTTATGGACTAGTTATCTCAAAAGTATTGTTGCATTCTATATCAATATTTCATTACTTGTCAAAAAATGACAGTTTGACTATGTGTATCAACATAGTTGAAAACTCTCGGTCACATGCACAAAATAGATGTGGAAACAATCTAGCTACAATACATGATTGTAACGTCTCAATCTATACAATTTTCACAACCCCTAAAAGGGTTTTAAAAGTTTACTAGATGCAAATATTGTAGTGTTCGTGTAGCCCATATTTCAATAATTTGTAGTTTATTTAGACTCTTTTCTCTTCCATGTATAAACAAAAAGTTGCAAACTCTTTTTTTTATAAACTCAAAATATTGAGTTCAGAAAGTGAGTAATAAACTCATTGTTCTAGATCTCTCTCAAACCAAGACAAAAAAAATGCAATCTTGGTGTGAAAATTTAGTGCAAGCCAACAAATAACCATGGTGATTACAATGCATACTAAAAATGGGTTGTTGGATTTATTTTTATAATAATTATAATTAAATTATTTCTCTTTTTCCCATAATTTTTTAGTAATAATATACTTACATAAATCATATTACATATTGATTTTTTTTAAGATAATTGTAGACAAACGAGTCATATATTATTTAATTAATTGAGTAATACTTTTGCACTAATCTTATAATCAAATAAATGTACACTTTCAAATATTAGAATTGTTTGTTTGTTCGAATTCAAACAATGATAACATCAGAAAACATAATCGATCTAATACATTTCATCAATTGCACTATATAATATTCGTTATAATTTATATAATTGTATATCGATCCAAATATTCTTAATGGTTTCTGTTACAAACGTTGCAGCTCGCTTTATGGCACCACTTAATGGACAAATTACGAGCCATAATGTCTTGCACCATTATTTTCCTAATGGAAAATGTTATATTATCCCACTTGTTGCAAGACAATACTCAAAGAAACAAAAACATTAACTATAGAGATATGTTCTCTTAATACAAGTAGTATCTACTATAATCACAATATAATGTAACTTGTTCTCTAAGTACATTATGTGGTAACCAGAAACTTAATGGATAAACCTTATGTTTATTCCAGGTCTAAAACATATATATTTTCTCAACAAAACATGCGCACAATACAATAATAAGAAAATGAATGCTTTAAGAATTTTCATATAATAACTGAATGTATACAAATTTTACAAAGTGGGCGCAAGTCCCATTTTCTCAACAAAATCCCTAAACATTTGAATGCACAAACACATCACAACCTGTGTTAATAACATGAATACACAGAACTCATCCTCCTAAACATTTGAATGCACAAACACATCACAACATGTGTTACTAACATGAATACACAGAACTGTTGCCTAGAATATACAAAATGATTGTCTGGAACACACAGAACGATTACCTAGAATACACAGAATATTAACATAAATACAGAGACCGACCGAAACAGGAAACGTGATTTCCAAAAAAAGGAACGATTAATTTACAATGCACCGTGCACCACGGTTATATCACCCTAATTACATACGGAGTATTTGTTTTCGCATTGAAAAATTGAAAATGGATAGAAATGAAAATATGGGCTAGGCTCATCCCAATAGGTCGGCCCAAGAATGACCCAAGTGTTGCTATATGTGGGCTGGAATAGCACAACTTGTATACGGGGCCATGTAGGGCCACCTTCCATGAGGTTGCATTGTGGATCTTAATGTATGTGTATGCATTTTATATTGTGAATTTTTTGTAACTTGTATTATTAAATTTTGTACATTAAGAGTATGAAGCTTTGTACATAAAACAATTTAGTAATTGTATCTTATGTTATGAATTGTTGTGTCTTATGTTGTGAAATTTTGTACTTATAGACACAAATTATGTACCTAGGTCAGATTTAAAAGAAAAGTAAATATATAAAATATGTGCTTTGTGTTGTATTTTTTGTATCTTGTGTTATGAAATTTTATACCTTACGAGTATAAATTATGTACCTCGTCGTTTGATCTAGGGTCCATAATGCTATATGGACACTATCCATGATATATTGATATAAATTGCCCACATCAATTGTTATATTATAGACTAGACTCCACCTTACATTATAGATTCTATTCTAAAACAACATTCAGATTTTTTGTTTGCAATTAATATATTATGTACTTAATAAATTTATGTAAATATTACAAATAATATGTCATGTGTTTACGGTTAATCTATAATTTGCCTTTGATTTATTCACTCGCATATAATCTACGGAGTACTAATTACATAGACATAATCTATAAATTATGTTAGATTGTTAGATTATTGTTCACAATACAATGTGGCCCTGGTTAATGGTATAATTTGCCTTGTAGTTGGGATTTGCAGTGCAACTATGGGCTTTATGGATAAATTATTGTGTGGACCATAATTCACATAGTTGTGTGGATTAGGAATATAAAGTACATTTTTATTATACTAAAAGTACATTATGTTTGTATTGAAGGTCAGTACAAAAATAATGTACTTTAACATAATGTACTTTATGCACAAAAATAATGTATTTTTAGTATAACAAATGTATCTTATATTCATGGTCCACATAACTGTGTGAACCATCTATGAAGTGCAGTATAGCAATCTCTTCCATTTGATAAAAGCCCATTCCTGCAGAGTAGGGGTGAGCATAATTACCGAAAAATCGATAAAATCGATAACTGATAACCGAACCGACCGAAAATTTTGATTATTGGTTATAAGGTCAAAAAAAATTTCGATTATTCGACTATTCGGTTATTTTTTCGGTTATCATGCACTAAAAACCGCGGTCACCGAATAACCGACACTATACATGCATATATACATACATACATATATATATATATATATATATATATATATATATATATATTAGTAAACCAGTAGGCAGTAAAGGTAGTGCCGCACTATGAAGATTGACAGTATGAATTTATGATTGTAAAATTGTATGGCTTTAACTTCTATTTTTTTTACGTGAATTATGAAGATTGAAGATTATGAACTATGAAGTTCATACTGTGTATGTGCTTAATTCCTTAATGTGAACAGTATGAAGTATTAGGTTATGAACAATTTATTGTGAATCATATGAAGTATTAAATATGAATTATAAAATTATTATTATATATTTAGGCAGTATTAAATATAAATTATAAAATTTTATATATTTACGTAATTCATTGTCGATTTTTTGGTTACCGAAATAACCGTCCGAAACCGACACAATCGGTTTCGGTTTGTTATATGTGTATGCTCGGTCGGTTCAGTCGGTTACGTAGTATTAAAAAATTCGATCGATTATTCTGTTATCGGTCGGTTATTAACCGTAACCGACCGAGGCTCACCACTACAGCAGAGAAAGCCCATAAGCGAAGCTTTGTTTATTTTAATATCAATTTCATTTCATTTTATTGTCCTAAATTGATTGGTGAGTTGGTGATAATTTATTTTTAATCTTTTTTATTACAATTTCATTTTGATCCTAATATTATTGTGGCATGATCATTTTTTATTCTTTATTAACAATCGTTTAAATTTCGTAAAATATAAGGATTTTTTAATTTTAAATTATATTTTTATTTTTAAAAAATAAAAATATAATAAATCAACTCATTTTGTATAAAATAAAATATCAAATTTTCATTATATTTTATGACATTTTAATGATTTTGTTAACTGTAGATAAAAAGTGGTCATGCAATATTAGGAACCAATAAACTAATATACTTGAAAAATTCACACCCCTAAAACCTTAATGCTGCATCCCTTTTCTCTCTAAAACCAAACGTCTTTCTCTGCTGCTCAACTTCGGCTTCCACCACTGGCCTCCGGGCGGAGCTCTAATGGAGCTTTGAGCCGGCGGTTCTGGTCACCTTCTACGTTTGTTCTCCCTCTTCTTCCGCCTTGACCACCGTCACAGCTCTGTCAGCCTCCGACCACCGCCACATATCTTCTTCTTCCGTTTTCTCTCCCTTTGAATAAAATAATAGTAGGTAGGTATTTGAGGTTTGTGTTGGTAATCTTGAACTCCCAACCCTACTTTGACTTTACCCACTTTTTATTTTCTTTATTATTGTGTTTTCCTCTCGTTACTTTCACGAGCATTTTTCCTCTCGTTACTTTCACGAGTTTTTCATTTTCATTAGCATAAATCGTTTAGTTTGGTTTCGACAAGTGTGGATCTTATCCTGGGCAACAAGCAAAAAAGAATGATGACGAAAACTCAAATCTTTGATGATGAAGCTTTAAACTCCCTTAAGGAACATAGCTTCCTAGTTATGAAATAGTCTGCGATTCAAGTTTTCTATAGCATAGTTAGAAAAGTTGTTTCTATGTCTGCTCTGTAAAGAATGGTTTACCATTTCATTGATCGATGTAAACGTTTTATGTTATGAATTAATGGAATAGCTACGTTTATCTTTAAAAAAATAAATTAATATACTTGACCAAAAAAAACAATAGATTAACTTACGAACTGGCAAGTGGCAATTGGCAAACACAGATTTGATCTACAACTCTCCACGTACATGAAACGTGTGAATTCCTGAACCTTCTCGTACTAAGATGAATTTTTTTCCGCGCTCGCGAATGGCATCTGCCCGCTCGCTCAACGATTTATATCCACTCCATGAGAAGATTCAACATCATCCAAAACCTCACAAATCTCACTCAGCTATTTCATCGAACAGTTGGACGGCATAACCCCAATATCAGACTTAACCTACAATGGCAGCTAATGCAAGTGATGAGTTCAGGCTGGTGTCGCCGAGCATCAGCCACGAAGGCAGGTTACCCAGAAAATACACGGATGAAGGTCAAGGCGCCAAGATGAAATTGTCGCCGCCTTTGGAGTGGTACAATTTGCCGGAGGGAACGAAGAGCTTGGCGTTAGTGGTGCAGGACATTGATGCCCCGGATCCCGAAGCACCCATCGTGCCGTGGGTGGTTTGGGTGGTGACGAATATTCCCCCCACGCTGAAGGGGTTGCCGGAGGGGTTTTCCGGCAAAGGCGAGGAATTGGGCGGCGAGTATGCGCAGATTAAGGAAGGGCAGAACGACGAGAAGGTCCCCGGGTGGCGCGTGCCTAAGTTGCCTACGCATGGACATCGGATCGAGTTTCGGCTTTTTGCCCTTGATGATGGGCTCAATCTTGGTAATAAGGTACCTTAACTCATCAACCCACCTATCCTTTTATTCATTTTGTTTCAATTAAAGTGTTATTCTTGTGCTAAGGATCTTGTAGTTCGGTGAAATCAAACCCTTCCCTTTATACGGGAGGTGGTGGGTTCGAGTCTCCCTCAGTGGAGTCAATACTGACTCTTGTGCTTCAATAGGTTGAGAAAGTAGTTATGAACAGAGATACTGCATTATAATAGAGTTAGTAGTATTCCAAAAAAAAAAAAAAAGTGTTATTCTTGTTATCTAACTATAACATCATTATTCTTTTTCATAAGGAATGTCATAAAGTTGTTAAACTCTCAAAAAATATTATTTAGACTTACTCCAAGAAGAAAGTATAGTTATCAAACTCCGAAATAACTTACAAAATCTAAAATTTAAATTTAAATTTTATAAAAATTTAAAGAATCAAAATACAATTTCACAATTTTTTTTAATTTTATAAAAAAAGATACGAGTAGTTAATTAGTCATCTAGTCTGCCGTGGTCCTAAAACACCGATTACGATGAAATAGTTGACGGTCGCCTAAAACACCGATTACGATGAAAATTTAGAGTTTAGATTGTCGGAATTTGATTTAATAACACCAATTACAATGAAATAGTTGATCGGTTGACTAAAACACCGATTACGATGAAAATTTAGACTGTCGGAATTTGATTTAATAACACCAATTACAATGAAATAGTTGATCGGTTGACTAAAACACCGATTACGATGAAAATTTAGACTGTCGGAATTTTTTTTATAAAAAAAATAGAGCAATAGTTAATCAGTCATCTAGTCCGCCGTGGTCTGGCACAATAATTTAGTCTTGCTAAGACTAAATTAAATAATAACTCTTGTATTTATATTTAATAACTCTTGTATTTATATTGGTAGGACAAATTATGACAATAAAAATGACAAAACAAACTAATACTCAAGGATTAAATCTATAACTTGTATTTAAATTTAAATTATACATAAAACTATGCATTTAAATTTTATGTTTATTTATATTATATGTTGAATAAATATGAGATTTTGGCAGCCGACAAAGGACAAGCTTCTAGAGGCGGTGGAGGGGCATACGCTTGCAGAAGCGGTTCTGATCGCCAAGCTCTGAAATGCTCCTTCTTTTTATGGGAGTGCCACACTGTTTTACTGTTTTGCTTTTCTTTATTTCTTTAAGAATGTATGTGAAATTAAAGTGCGATAAACACAAAGGGACTATAATGCATGTTTTCTTGTTATCTTTCTAGTTTTGTGTGTGTGGGTATATGATATGTTTGAGTGGTGTTGGTGACTTTGAATAACGTGTTGGGAGTCTGTTCTAGAAATTATGATAACATTCCCATTTTTTCACCATACGCCACAACACTAAAATGGGAACCCGACGCTTGTCAAAACTGAAATAGGAATTTAATTAATTCCAACATTATATTGTGGAGAAAAATACTAAGATCAGATCCAGTTGCCTGTTAAATTTGACAAATAAAATGCATTATAGTCTGAGTCGGCAACTGCATGTACAATCACAATTCACAAATGATCTTACTAGTTACGGGTCTGTTCAATTTTTGTTATTTGATAGAGTGTAATTTTGAATTTGGAGGGCCAATCACAATTTAGGCCCTTTTTTTTTTTTTTTTAGTACATTTAGGCCCTTTTNAACACAAAGGGACTATAATGCATGTTTTCTTGTTATCTTTCTAGTTTTGTGTGTGTGGGTATATGATATGTTTGAGTGGTGTTGGTGACTTTGAATAACGTGTTGGGAGTCTGTTCTAGAAATTATGATAACATTCCCATTTTTTCACCATACGCCACAACACTAAAATGGGAACCCGACGCTTGTCAAAACTGAAATAGGAATTTAATTAATTCCAACATTATATTGTGGAGAAAAATACTAAGATCAGATCCAGTTGCCTGTTAAATTTGACAAATAAAATGCATTATAGTCTGAGTCGGCAACTGCATGTACAATCACAATTCACAAATGATCTTACTAGTTACGGGTCTGTTCAATTTTTGTTATTTGATAGAGTGTAATTTTGAATTTGGAGGGCCAATCACAATTTAGGCCCTTTTTTTTTTTTTTTTAGTACATTTAGGCCCTTTTTGTTTGATTGAGTGTGTAATTTTGCATTTGGAGGACCAATCACAATTTAGCCCCGCGCGGCCCGGGACTAGGGATAGCAAGCAATTTGTTCCAACGGATATGATTCCCGCTTTGGTTAGGACGGGAATGGGAAAAAGTTTTAAAAACAAATAGGATTTTCCATGTGCGATGCACGGAATGGATTTATTATAACTGCATTGAGGAAGGAAAGAAAATTAATGACTGCATTTTATAGAAAATAGAGTTGGCGCATATAGGCTATTAGAAAAATAAATTTACGTACTCACCATTAAATTTCGAATGAATTGGATTAAATGTTGAAAAGTCAACAGTTATTTACAATGCCGACTCATTTTCTTTAAAAAAAAAAATAAAAGGATAAGTATTTAGACGATACTTAGAGAATGATTCGTACTTTAAAAAAATATTTTTTTATTGAGAATTCTATTACTACATTTTAATTTACAATTGTAGTATGAATAAGAATTATATTAACATATTTTACAATATTACCTAAACCTTAATAGTATAGGAGTGTTTTGGGTGTGAAGTTAAAATGGAGGATTTTGTTTTTATTAATAGTATAGATTGCGTTGCAGTGAAATATATGTACTTTATTATTACGATTAGTAATGTTAATCTAAAATTGTATTACGAATAGGAAATTAAAAAAGAATATATTTTATTAGGAATTCTAATACCACATTTTCATTTAAAATTGTAGTACGAATAAAAATTGTATTAACATATTTTACAATATTACGTAAATCCTAGTAATATAGAAGTGCTTTGGGTGGGAATAGGAGATTAAAATGAATATATTTTATTACGAATTTTATTAACACATTTTAATTTGCAATTGTAGTACGAAAAAGAATTGTATTAACATATTTTACAATATTACGTAAATCTTAGTAGTATAGAGTGTTTTGGGCTTGAAGTTAAAATGGTGAATTTTGTTTTTATTAATAGTATAGATTGCGTTGTAGAGAATTTCATGTTTTGTATTGTTACGATTAGTAATTTTAATCTAGAATTGTATTACGAATAGGAAATTAATACAGTATATTTTATTAGGAATTCTATTACCACATTTTAGTTTACAATTGTAGTACGAATTAGAGTTGTATTAACATATTTTACAATATTACGTAAACCTTAGTAGTATAGGAGTGTTTTGGACGGAAAGTTAAAATGAAGGATTTTGTTTTTATTAATAGTATTGATTTCATTGTAGAGAATTATTTGTTCTGTATTATTATAATTAGTAATTTTAATCTAGAATTGTATTACGAATAGGAGATCAAAAATTAATATATTTTATTACGAATTCTATTACCACATTTTAATTTACAATTGTAATATGAATAAGTATTGTATTAACATATTTTACAATATCATGTAAACCTTAGTAGTATAGACTATAGAGTGTTTTGGGCGGGAAGTTAAAATGATGGATTTTGTTTTTATTAATAGTATAGATATAGATTGCATTGCATGGAATTATATGTACAGTATTATTACGATTAGTAATTTTAATCTAGAATTGTATTACGAATAGGGGAGTAAAAAAGAATATATTTTATTAGGAATTCTATTACCACATTTTAATTTACAATTGTAGTACGAATAGAAATTGTATTAACATATTTAACAATATTACGCAAACCATAATAAAATAGAAGTGTTGTGGGCGGGAATACAATGGAGGATTTTGTTTTTATTAATAGTAAAGATTGCGTTGCAGAGAATTACATGTACTGTATTACTATGATTAGTAATTTTAATATGGAACTGTATTACGAATAGGTGAGTAAAAAATATATTTTTTATTACGAATTCTATTACCACATTTTAATATACAATTGTAATACGAATAGGAATTGTATTAACATAACCCAATGGAGTAGCTCAAGTGGCAAGTGAGCTCTATTTGTGAGGAAGAATTTCGGGAGAACGCGAGTTTGATTACCACAAGTCACGATTTCGGACTATTAAATGGACGGAGAAAGACCCGTTTAACCAATTGTATTATGAATTGGAAATTAAAAAAGAATATATTTTATTATGAATTATAGGAGTGTTTTGGGCGGGAAATTAAAATGGAGGATTTTGTTTTTATTAATAGTATAGATATAGATTGCGTTGTAGAGAATTACATGTACTGTATTATTACGAGTAGTAATTTAATCTAGAATTGTATTAAGAATAGGAAATTAAAAAGGAATATATTTTATTAGGAATTCTATTACCACATTTTAATTTATAATTGTAGTACGAATAAAAATTGCTAAAGACCTTGTGGTTTAGTGGCACCTGGTGTTTTGGTTTACACTTTCACATAGATGATGGGAGTGGTTCGAGCCTTAGTGGAGGCAATACCACATTATAACAGAACCCGTAGTACTCAAACATATTTTTATATATCACCTAAACCTTAGGAGTATGGATTTTGTTTTTATTAATAGTATAGATTATTATTATTATTATTATTATTATTATTATTATTATTATTATTATTATTATTATTATTATTATTATAAATTATCATAGAAGGGCATTTTAGTCTTTATATCATTTATTCCCTTTAAATTTTCAGTAATTCTAATCATGCCTATCGATCAAACAATGTAATTTAAATTCATACTTTATTCCTACCTTATATTTTTCTTACGGAATTACAATTCCTTCCTTCCAATCAAACCCGGTAAAAGTGTGAATCAGAAATTCAGAATCCCTACTTCTAAACTTCTTTCCCCAAAAGGTTGAATCCCCAACGCCAAGGGCACCCCACGCCCCGGCCCGAAAAAACATCCGAGAGGATGTAAATCATGGTAACTCAACTAAATCACAAAGGCTAGACTTTTGCTCACTGCGCACAAGAAACCCCCCTCACTTTGAGAGGTTGCTCCACATTGTCGCGGGTGATATTTATGTCACGGTGTTAAGAATGTTGTACATTGTGCTAAAAAATGTTAAATACATTAACTTTCCTTATACCGAAATGCTCTTGTGCAACCAAAGCTACCATCCGTCTCCTATTTAAGGCATATGTTACTAAGTATATCAACACACCCCAATTAATAGTGATAATATATATCATATATATCACAAACGGAAAATGTCAATTTTTTTTTGACAATAAAAATGTCAATTTTTAAATCAATAATAATGTATTATGAATAGAGTTTCAGTAAGGAGAATATTTCAAAATAAATAATGACTAAATTGGAATAGAAATGGTGCAGTGGTATAACATTTATCAAGCCAATTAATACAAATTTTAAAACTAAGGGTCACACCTGTGTGAGACCGCCTCACGGATCCTTATTCGTGAGACGTGTCGGGTTGGGTCAAGACACCATGCAAATGTCATACTTATATGTGCAAATGTCATACTTATATGCTCAAATATAACACTAATCAAGAATACAATTTTTGTTACTTATTAGAGAAAAAGTAATACATTTTTCATAATAAGTAATGTTGACAAGTGCCCCTTACTTATAAGGGCAAATATAATACTTTCGTGGAAAAATGTAATACTTTTAAATCAAAATGTAAAAGTATTGTATTTTCCCTTAAAAGTATTACATTTACCTTTATAAGTAACAAAAATTTTATTCCTGATTAGTATTACATTTGAGCGTATAAGTATGACATTTGTACATAAAAGTGTTACATTTGCATCTTGACCCGACCCGACCCGCCTCATGGTGAGACGGTCTCACACGTTTTTGCCTAAAACTAATACTTTAAGAAGCACTTTATGTAATTTTGTCATAGCCAGGAATTGAATAATCGGATATTTAATTACAAATAAATACTACCCCTCCGTCCCATTCTGTTTGTCTGGTTCGATTAATGAAGTTTGACTAAAATTATTTTTAATTGATGATAAAAAGTACTCCCTCTGACCCATTTTATCATCTGTGATCATAATAAACAATTTGTGGCAGCAGGGTGTGGTCTATTAAATTGTATCCAAAATCCGCAAGTAGTTGAAGCAATGGCGTTGAAGGGGGTTTTAATGTTTGTGCTCATAAATTAGCTAGAAGTGCTAGATTGAGTTATGCTAGCTTTTGGTCCTGAGTACTGGAGTGATGCTCGGCCTGATTGTATTCGTGATCATTTCATTAATTAATGAATTGCGTTATTTGATAGAAAAAAAAGTTTTTTTTTAAAACTATAAAAGTTATTTTTAATTCAATTTTTCATAATACTTAGTTTAGTATTAGTATATAAAATTTATATATTTAGAAACTACATTAAAAGTACTATTAAACACAAAAATTTAAATTTAAAAATAATTTAAAATTACTAAAGTAAATAAAAACATCAATGAATAAAGAGTTTGGTTGATTAATAAATAGAAACAAAAATAGGCAAAATGGGACCGGACTATTGAATACGCACATTAGGCGTCATACTTTGCACAATAAACTTTATTGATGCTAGTCCCCCTCCCACTCATATACACTTCAACCTTTAGGATTATGACACCTATTTTAAGTTTATAAAAATATTAGTTTTCATCAATTAAACCCCCAAAAGAAAATGGCAAATTATATCGTGATCAAGGTGCACAATGCATTGTGCACTCCGTACCAAAATGTTAGGAGATGAGTTCTGTGTATTCTAGGCAATCGTTCTGTGTATTTTAAACAATCATTCTGTGTATTCTAGACCACCGTTCTGTGTATTCATGTTAGTAACACAAGTTGTGATGTGTTTGTGCATTCGAATGTTTAGAAGGATGAGTTCTGGATATTTTGTGTCAATATTCAGTATATTCTAGGCAACCGTTCAGTGTATTCATGTTATTAACACATGTTATGATGTGTTTGTGCATTCGAATGTTAGGAGGATGAGTTCTGTGTATTTTGTGTCAATATTCTGTGTATTCTAGGCAACTGTTTTGTGTATTCATGTTAGTAACATTCGAATGTTAGGAGGATGAGTTCTGTATATTTTTTGTCAATATTCTGTGTATTCTAGGCAACCATTTTGTGTATTCTAGGTAACCGTTCTATATATTCATGTTAGTAACACAGGTTGTCATGTGTTTGTGCATTCGAATGTTAGGATACACAGAATATAAGCCCAAGTATTATCTCTTATGTTCCATGTTTTCCAAATTTCACAATGTTGTTTAAATATTCATATTTTGTCGTGTGTGTTTTCGTGATCTGATGAACTTGTGTGTGTTTTTTGTTATTGCTTCTTCGTCACTGTTGTTGTTGTTGTTCAAATTACAGTTATATTTTAATTTTAAAAAAAAAAACTGTAAAACCCATAACAATACCGCTCGTTTCGGACTAGGGTCCACAGCATAACGATCCAAAGAAAAGAGACAAGGGGGAAAAAATGGAAAAATATGTGGACTCTGTACTGGGCCAAATATCGTTTTAGCACTACGGTCCGGCTGATAATAAACCCAAAACGTGCTATTACCAATTGGGCTGGGATCCGTGAAAAAGGGGCAAAAAACATCCACCGCCGTCTGTGGGGATCGAACCCACGACCACGTGGTTAAAAGCCACGCGCTCTACCACTGAGCTAAGACGGCAACTTGATGTTAAATTATATATAAAGTATATAACAACTGAAAGAGATAACAAATTAACTAAATGCAAATAGCAAAATAAGGTTTTAAAATATCACTACATTATAACAGAGTCAATAATACTCAAAAAAATATCACTAAGAATATGTTCAGCTCACGGAATAAATTTTGAAAAATTATAAAATGTATTCTTTAGGAGATGAAATAAGAAAAAAATAAAATATAAATAATATTATATTGTTTGGTTTGTTGAAAGAGTAGAAAATAGAAATACAATAAACATTCAAAAGAAAAAATTAACCCTCTACATTTATTTATATACACATGCGCATACACTAATAATAAAAATAAAAAAAAAATAATTATAATAATAATAATAATAATAATTATTATTATTATTATTATTATTATTATTATTATTAGTAGTAGTAATAATGTTTTGCACTCCTCTTAAATTTTGCCTCTCAAACTAACTGGCTTATTTATTACTCTTTCTGTCTCATTGTACCTGTCATATTTACTATTTGGTCAAACCAACTCACCCCATTGCTTATTTTCTTTAGTAATTTTTAATTATTTTTAAATTTCATTTTCTGTGTTTAATAGTACTTTTAATGTAATTTCTAAATATATAAATATTAAACACTAATACTAAACTTAATATTATAAAAAATTAAATTAAAAATAACTTCAGTCAAATCTCGTTAATTGAACCAAACAAACAAAAATGGGATAGATGAAGTATTTGATTAAAAGTATTGGGAGTCAACCAATTCATGAGACCTAATGAATATAAAGAGTTAATTCCATTAGACGTCCATTGTCTTTGATGGCATTTCAAAATTTAGTCTCAAACTATCATTTTTGTCATATAACACCCCAGACTATCACATTTTGAACACTTTTGGTCCTTCCTATGAATTTTTCAATGAAATCCTATTTTAGGCAAGGATATTTTTGTCTCTTCAAATTTTTTATTATTTTCCCAATGAGTTAATTCTAACAGAAGTCTACTGTCTTTGGTAGAAATTATAAATTTAGTCTTAGACAATTATTTTTGTCATTTAACACTCCAATCTATCATATTTTGGATACTTTAGTCCTTCTGATGACATTTTCAAGTGAAACCATATTTTAGGCAATGACATTATTTTGCCTTTTCCTGCTCTTCAATTTCTTTTCCAGGTTTTATGAACAATTTTTTTTTCTTTTCAATTTTCATATCTTCAGTCGTGGATCGCACCATCTCCTTCACCTGGCTCTTGTCTTCATCTCCTTCAACCCGACCCTAAATCATCCATCGTCAATGGTGATACTGAGTACATGAGGGCCTCCAGGTGTGGAGGAATCATTTTGCAATGCAGTTGGAAAGCTTAGCATTTCGCCACCCGGTCGACTTTAATTTGACCTTTATTCTTTTAGTCCATGATTCTGTGAATAATCTACTGTAGTTGTAGAGAAAAAAAAAAAAAAAAAAAACCTCTTCTTTGTCATTGAAAAATACCCTTTCCTAAAATAGAATTTCACCGAAAAAGGTCACTGAACGACCAAGTCCAAAATATGATAATCTGGGTGACAAATGATAAAAATGTTTTTTTTTTTCTTTTGGGACTAAGGGTGTGTTTGGTAACCCAGAAAATGATTTCCAGAAATCATTTTCCAGGCTTTTGGTATTTGGCAACATCTAAAAAATGTGTTTTCCGTTGACCACGGAAAATGAGCTCATTTTTCCGGAAAATGGCTTCGTGCGACTTTTTTTTTTTTTTTTTGTAAAGAAAAATTATTTCTAATTCTAATAAATATTATTAGTTTATATATTTTTATATTTTATATAGAATGTTCACTCTAGTGACAATCTAGAATATTGCAGCAAACTTCTTTCCAATAGCTTTTTTTTTTTTTTTAAAGCTTTTATTATATTAAACATGTAGGCTTTGAAGATTGTTATCTTTAGGAGAAGTGACATTTGCTTAGATCAATTTTGAAGATTAGGTCTTGAAGACCAACAGTTGTACTGGTTTTCCTTTTATTGAGTTTTGATGTTATTTTCTTAATTATAGATTTGTTAACGAGACATCTAGTGCAACACATGATTACATATTTCATGTACTCTTTTCTTCAACTAGCTAGATTTTTTCCACTAGATTTTTCTAGCTAGTGAGGTTTTTTAACGAGGCATGAGTGTAATATAATAATGTTTAAAGGAGAGTGTTATGTGTGTGCTCGTGGGGATGTTACTAAAAGACTTATGATCCTAGTAAAACTTCTACTCCTTATAATCATATTAGTTTACTAGAACTTTGAGAATTTTGTATATATTGATATTGGAACAATAAGATGGCTGATCATTGATTGAATCTCTCTCTCTCCCTCATTCTGTCTTATTTTATACATACAATATTACTACTCTAGACACGAAACGACATTATTATTCACACGGGGAACATCACGATTTATAACATTTGAGAATTTTTCACAATTATTCAAAAATAATAAAAATTCTTGAAGAATAACCGGTTCCAACCCATCCAATTCAAACAAAAATCCAAAGGTGTGAAACACGTTTTCTTTAAAACCAACTAGCTTCCTCTCAAAGGTGCTAGGAACAATAAAGCATCAATTTTCCAAAATTCAACAGATTACAATACTAGATTCGAGCATTCAAATGTAATGTTTAGTAAACTTGAACAAAGTAAACACTTCTGATCTATACTTAATTAGAAAGAGTGTGAAACACATTTTCTTTAAAACCAATTAGCTTCCTCTCGAAGGTGATCCCGTTTAAATTGGAGTTAATCATAATTAATTAAGTCACTGAGTTTGAAATTTGATTTTCACCCTCTCTACACGCGCAAGAGAGACTTTATGTAATATAACTTAAACTTCTCAAAAGTGGAGTTATATATATACTAGTGCAAATCAACATCCCTTTTCTGATGTGGGACAAAGGTTTCTTAAAAAAATATTCTCAATTCCATTTTTATCAACTCAAATGCGTAACCTTTTGATAATTAATTTCTCATTCACACAATATTTATTTTGAGTATATAATAAGATGTCAAATTATTATTCTCAAAAAAAATGTCAAATTAAACCTCTCACTTAGAAGAATCTTAATCTATTTTAATCCGATCTAAATTAAAAGTGGACTTATTAAAAATTACATCACAAAATGTCCACTTTAAGTGTATTTTAAGCCAATTTATTCAACACTAATCATAATATAATATTACGACTAATCTATATTTGGTTTCCACCGCAACGAAAATGAAAATGTACGTTTTTTTTTTTTCCTTTAAAATTCTATAAGAGCCCACTAATTAATTGAAAATAAATAGCCATTTTGTTTTTAGTTTTATTGCCATCATACAAGTCATGATCCAACTAATTGTTTTGGGTAATATAAATGTGAGGGCAAGAGTTTTCGTCCTTTTGTCAATTATTGCCGCTAAGGATTAGAATGTTGCTTATTTTTTAAAGAGTTAATTCCAGAAATGGTCCTCCGACTATGTTGATTTTTCAAAATTAGTTTTTGATTTTTAATTTGAACAATTTAGATCCCTTGACTTTCAAATTTTTTCCAATGTTAGTCATTTCGACAAATTTTGGTTAAGTTGAGGTCAAATGAAGTGGTAAAATTGTCTGTTCACCGGTTTAGTGTATTATTACTTGTATTTCTCCTGCCCTATACGTTGTATATATGAATATAATCTCAGTCGAAGTCTCAATCGAAGCCATATAATCTCAGCCGATGTCTCTTCGACTGATATTATATTCATATATATAGCGTATAGGACAAAAGAAATACGAGTATACAAGTGAACGGACAATTTTATCCTTTATTTAACCTCAATTTAACCAAAATTTGACGAAATGACCAACATTGGAAAGAATTTGAAAGTCAATGGACCTAAATTGTCCAAATTAAAAGTCAGTGACTAATTTTTGAAAATTAACATAGTCGGAGGACCATTGCTGGAATTAACTCTTTTTTAAATATTTGAATAGGAAGAAGTTAAATTTGCTATTAAATAAAGTGACAATTCTAAGCTTCAAAGAGATTTTTCATTAAATGAAGTGACATTTTAATATAATGTTCAAACTTCTTATCATTACTCAACATCAGTCCAAGCCAGTTGTTATCCAAAGACAAAGCTCATGACATTGATTTATTTATTTTAAGCGGAAAAGATTATTTGTTGAAAAATTAAGAATGTGGGAGGCCAGGCTAGCTTGGAACGTAAGACTAATTAAGAGGTAAAGTTTTAGTTGTAATGCATTTAGTTGCAAGTATTTTTAGGAAAAAATGTATAAATAGGTAATTGAACTATTTTGGAGATAACAATTAAGTTATCGAACTCGAATAAGCTCCAAATTCATCTCTGAACTTAGAAAAAAAAAAACAATTAGCATTTTTAGTAGGTTAACAACAAGTTTGTATTGATTAGAATGCCATGTGTATTTGTTTTTTTTTTTTTTGAAAAGCCATGTGTATTTTTTTATTTATATTTTTATATTCTTATTATCCTACTAAGCATTTGGCCTTAAAAAAAAAAAAAAAAAAACTAAGCATTGTTATTGAATATTTGAATGTATTCTGCTTTTATTATTGTCACTAGGCTTTCACGCGCGAATGAGATAATACCCAATTTTTATTATTAAATAAGTATTTCAAAGTATATCGAATGCAAGATTATATAGGAGATATTCATGCATATGTAATTGAATGCTAAATTTTTTTATTTTGAAGTTCATATTTTCTTTTTCTTTTTTTGTAATTTTTTTTTTGTTGATTTGATACTAATCTTGGAGTACCCAATGTTGCCTTTTCATCACAATGTATGCAGTTAAATAGTTTGCCACTTTGGGCATAAATATTTTAAACAGTAGAATAATGTACATGCATTATGTGTTAGAATAATATACTTTGTGTTAGAATAATGAAACTTCTAAGATAACATAATGTATTTGATGAGTTAGAATAATGTATTTTATGAGTTAAAATAATGTACATAATTCTTTAGAATAATGTACATTATAAGTAATAAAAATATACGTTGCAGCAGTCGCGCGAAAAAAAAAAGAAAATTGCACAAAACGGCATTAAATCTGGACTGTGGTCGACCACACCACTGTCCACGCAATAATTGTTGATGATGATATGATTTGAATGAAATAATTAGGAACATGTAGTACTATGGTGCAAATGAATTATGAATTGATCATCAAAGTTTACAGATTTATAGTTACACCTCTAGCCCCATTGCCAAAACCAGAAGCTGTAGCCCTTCCAGGAGAGTCAGGGCCGTGTTGAGTCGGGTCATATTTCTCCCCATCACCCCAAAGCGCATAGGCTGCCTCGCCGTGAACGGCGTCGTCTCCGATCATGAGCTGGTGGTCCGGCATCCTCAGGGGTATAAACAGGCGTATGAGGAGAAGGATGATAGTGGTGGAGACAATGTTCCAGCCAATGATGAATAGAGCAGCCACCAATTGCTTCACAAATTGAATTCCTCCACCGTAGAAAGCGCCTTTTGTGTTGGTCACTCTTAGTTGCAGGCTGCAAAGTGTTGGCTCGGCAAATAGCCCGGTTAGTAGTCCGCCTAGTAGCCCTGCCACTGCGTGTGTGTGGAACACAGCTAGAGTGTCATCCACCTGACCAACCATTACACACAATATCAAATCTCCTAGTCCTAAATAATTAAAAACTACATACATACCCAAGTGCCGACTACTATGTAGTGTGAATAAAAATTATATAGCATCCTGGTTAATTTTTTTTTTAAATGTAGTAACCTATTAAAAACAAGAGTCAATACCTTCACTGGAGTTCAAACCTATGACATACCTATTAAAAACAAAGAGTCAAGATCCAGCAAATTATTGCAGGGACCATGGTCCACACAGCTGTGTGGACCAAAAATAAAAAGTACATTATTTTTGTACTGAAGGTAAATTATTTGATATACTACATAATGTACCTTCTCAGTACAAAAATAATGTACCATAAAATAATGTACCTACAGTATAAAAATAATGTACCTTCAATACAAAAATAGTGTACTTTTTATTTTGGTCCACCAGCTGTGTGGACCATGGTCCATGCAATAATGATTGTAATCCACTGGGCTTCGAACGTACAACCCCCATTTAGGAGAGTCACAGTAGTTATGCCCGCTTGACTACAAAGTCTTTAACCTTGTTAAATATTTAAATTCATAGTAAAATTAATTTTTTAAAACATGTTTTGATATTAAATTAAATGATGCCTTACGTTTCATTTCAACTAAAAATTTAAACTTATAGTGAAACTATATATTTGTTATTTTATTTATTTTATACTCATCATGTAAATACAATCTTTAGTTATATTTTAACTTTTTTTTAATTTCTTTTCTAATATCTCACATTTACTTTTTGGGTTAACGTTTACAAAGTCGTTAGTAATCCATTTTGGTTGAAAGAATAGTTGATGAAAGCAAACATTAATATAAAGAATTAAACATGTAATATAATACAGAGTAATTCAATTGATAAACTATATTTATATATTTAGAAAAAATAGACTACTAATGACCAAAGCAACTATTTATGCACCACCAAAGGACAAATGTAATATTCCATTTTAAAATATCAAATAAAAATAGAGATAATTTTGCTATTTTGTCCCATAAATAGTTTAAAATGTAATATAATTACTCTGTCACATTTGTAAATTATTTGATATACTATCAAATAATGTACCTTCAGTACAAAAATAATGTACCATAAAATAATGTACCTACAGTATAAAAATAATGTACCTTCAATACAAAAATAGTGTACTTTTTATTTTTGGTCCACACAGCTGTGTGGACCATGGTCCATGCAATAATGATTGTAATCCACTGGGCTTCGAACGTACAACCCCCATTTAGGAGAGTCACAGTAGTTATGCCGCTTGACTACAAAGTCTTTAACCTTGTTAAATATTTAAATTCATAGTAAAATTAATTTTTTAAAACATGTTTTGATATTAAATTAAATGATGCCTTACGTTTCATTTCAACTAAAAATTTAAACTTATAGTGAAACTATATATTTGTTATTTTATTTATTTTATACTCATCATGTAAATACAATCTTTAGTTATATTTTAACTTTTTTTTTTAATTTCTTTTCTAATATCTCACATTTACTTTTTGGGTTAACGTTTACAAAGTCGTTAGTAATCCATTTTGGTTGAAAGAATAGTTGATGAAAGCAAACATTAATATAAAGAATTAAACATGTAATATAATACAGAGTAATTCAATTGATAACTATATTTATATATTTAGAAAAAATAGACTACTAATGACCAAAGCAACTATTTATGCACCACCAAAGGACAAATGTAATATTCCATTTTAAAATATCAAATAAAAATAGAGATAATTTTGCTATTTTGTCCCATAAATAGTTTAAAATGTAATATATTACTCTGTCACATTTTATATGTTAGGTTAAATTAACGAAACTTGAATAAAATTATTTATAATTTATTTTTCATAATATTTACTCTAATATTAATATACAAAATTTAAATATTTAAAAATTACATTAAAATTTACTATTAACCACACAAAAAATTAAAACAATAATAAAATAAATAAAGAAGAAAAAATTAATTTAATCAATAAATAGTAAATAGGGAGAATTTTTTATATGTTTAATGTAAAAAAGTGACCACATATCATCATTTGACATTGTAATATAAAATAACTAAAATAGTGATTTTTTCAATTTTTGAGGAGATTTTGGTTGAAGCAAAAGAGAGAGAGAAGAGGTGAAAGCTTTCTACAAGAACTGATTCTTTGCCTTTGAAGTGGGCTCCAATAAATAATAATAATAATAAAAAACATGTTATTTCTGGCGTGAGGCATAACAATAACAATCAGTCGGAAGCGCATGTTGGGCGCGTTACCATAGCTTTTTTTTCTCCTCTGAAAACTTATTTTTCTTTTTTTTTTTGTTTTATTTTTTTCCCTCTCCTTTTCTCCTACTTGGCATCGCACAATCAACTATTGAAAATGCTCTAAAAAAGAGAATAAAAATAAAAATAAACATTTAAGATGAATACATTAATAGGAGTTAATACCATATGAGGTCCTCCAAGTATATTCATTTTGCCATGTTTAGTCTTAAACTTTCAAATTGACAACCCGTAATCCTTTGACTTTTAAATTGTTATAATTCGTGGTCCAATTAATTACTCATGGTCTTTCAACAGGATTAAATTTTAACCAGCTATGATCCTTTCAAGAGAACCATGAGTGGTTAACTTGAATTATTAATGATTCAAGTTGAAAGTCAAAAAATTACAAATAATCAATTTAAAAGTTTAGGACTAAATATGATAAAACTACTCAACTCCAAAAAGCCATGCGACAATACCTCATATTAAGGCCTTCACCATTAGTAGACTTTGCAAGGATTTTGGAATAGTAAAGTCTTGGAAGATGGCATTTTTATAAATGGGAATGAGTGAATTTAATGGAGACTTTTCTCCTGCAAAACCTTAGTTTGGTGGACCCCATTTTGGGGAATGTCCCTGCGCCTCACATGCATGAGGCGCAGTGACCGCGCCCAGAGGGCTCGTGCACTGGGCGCGTGAATATATATATTTTTTATTTTTTTTTGTTTTTATTTTGTTTTTTTTTTCCTTTTCTTTTTTCCTCCACTCTCATTTTCTCTCTCCTAGTCATAGCTGCAAAATCTCCTTGAAATCCGATTAAGGAGGGCCTAATAGCATATCGAGTAATATTTGGCAGCTGTGTTTTAAAATAAAAAGTTATGTCATGTCATGTGATGTGATGGGAGAAGATGATGGGTAAACTAAAAAAGCATTATCTGGATAGAGTTGAAAAGTCCGGGAGTGGATGATGTCATCAATTTTGACTTTTGCAAACATATTAATGAAATAATATGTTTTAGATAATTCTCTAACAAAAAAACAATGTCTACTCTTATTTTCTATTTTTAATTTTTTGTTACACAGAAAATTTTGATATAGAGATATAGATATTTATATTTTTAATTTTTTATTATATAAAAATACAATGTGTAATTTCATTTTTATTTTTTATTACACAAAAAATTTTGATATAGAGTTATAGACATTTATATTGACATCCACATTAAAAAATAGTTTATTACTTTATCAGTGTTCCACATCAGAATGTAAAATTTAAAAATTAAGATTTAGAGTTCATGTAATAAAGTTCCTTATCTAATTTGTTCGGTTTCTTTTTACTATCTTACTTGGAATAAGCAAAGTTGTGTTTTTTACTGATAAATTTTTTTGATAATTTAACATTTTTATTTAGTAAAAATTCTTTAATTTAGTAATATCATGAGAGATTTTTAATGTTAAAAAATTAGTATTTTCCATTAAAGAAAGAAAAACATAAAGATATATACAAATTATACAATAAACCACTAATAAATATTTATTTTTAATAATGTTGAATAGTTATTATTAATGTATTAAAAGTTCGTAATATATTTAAAAATGAACATTTAATACATTAAAAGTGAACATTCAATGTATTGAAATTGAACATTTAGAATAGAGTCATTTCCATTTTTGGTCCTACTGTTATTGGGGTATTGCCAATTTTAGTCCACTTCATTAATTTTTGTCACATTGCGGCCAGTCTTATTTAGTCCTTACCACTTTTAGTCCACCGTTAAAATTTTCGTCAAATAACTGTCCAAAATAGGGGTATTTTGATCTTTTCATGCTTTGATCATCTCCTTTGTCCTTTGTAGTGGTTTTCCTTACATATTTTCATCCAATGAAAAGGTCCGGCGAAAGCTATAGCTTTGTAATGTGGCTCACATGACTTTCGTCGGACTCTTCATTGGATGAAAATGTGTAAGGAAAACCACTGCAAAGGGTCAAAGAGATGACCAAAACATGAAAAGACAAAAAATACTCTTGTTTTGGACGGTCTTTTGACGAAAATTTTAACGGTGGACTAAAATTGGCAAGGACTAAATAAGATTGGCCACAATGTGACAAAAATTAATGAAGTGGACTAAGATTAACAATACCCCACAAAATTGGAAATGACTCTTTAGAATATTAAAAATGAATCTTTTGTTACTTATTCACATTGTATGGTGAAACATGATTCACTGTGTAAGTGATTGGAAGAAATGATGTGCTGAATTTATTGTTTAATCCGTGTGATTAGCGTGGCCTCAATAATTTGCCATTTGTGTGAAATGTCTACCACCAACCCAATTTAGTTTTTTTTGGGAGCAACCTAACTATTAGCATTTAGCAGCCTCTAACTTTGACCAATCCTGCCCCATATTTTCACATTCTCAAAATTTTTTAAAATAAGGAAAAATTGAATTCGTCCCAAGGTTATAAGGTAAGTACATAATTGGTCCCTAACTGTTGATCGTTTTTATTTTTCGTCCCTAAGTTATTATTGGTGTTATACTTTTCATCATTTAATTAATTTTTTGTGCTCATTTTTCGTCACTGAGCTACACTAAAGTTGTAAATTTTATCCATGATATTTTGTTAGTAAATGAACAAAAAGTGCAACGCTAATAATAACTTAAGAACGAAAAAGTGAGTTTGACCAACCCTTAGGGACGGATTCTACAATTATAATATAATTTATGACGGAAAAGTGTAATTTTAAAATTTTCCTTAAAATAATATACTATTCTTCTTCTCAATTATTTTTATTATTAAATTAGAATAAAGTCCATTAACTTATAAAAGTTAAAACAAACTAACCTGTTGCAAAAAGGTAGATTTCTTGTGGAGGATCATCATGGTGAACCAAGGAATACTGCCGGAAAGTATTCCCATCACTATAGCCGCCCAAGGTTGAACAACACCTGGTTAAAGGGCAAAACACACACAATATTTGATCCATATATGGGACAAATAGTATTTCCCAAATTTAATTATTTTCATGGGTTTTAGGAGGGATGAGAAAATTAACATGGAATCATCATATGATTCATTATGCATTATGAACTCAACTTAAAAATTGTTTATTTGCAATTAACACATTTTGTACTTGGAATTAATAACTTTTGTATTTGTAAACATATTAAATGCACTATCATATAACAATTACAGACACGTAAATGGTTAATTACATACGTATAGGTTAAATACAGATACGTATTATAGTTATTTGTTTGCAGTTAATGTGACATTTACTTACATTTAATTGTTTATTTGTCCGTAATTATCGTGTTATGTGTGTGCACTTTTAGTTTGTTTACAGGTGTTGTTCATGTACTTGTAATTAACCATTTATGTTTTTGTAGTTATCATGTTATGTGTGTGCGGTTGTGCGCTTCTAATTTATTTAGAGGTACAGAATTTGAAAACCCACAAAATAAATAAATTCTGGTTCATGGTATAATTTGCCGGGAAATTAATAGGTACCTGCGCCGGGAGTTACGCAGGCAAGCCCGGTCATCATTCCCTGAACAGCTCCGACCACCGACGGCTTTCCGAAGAAGATGACGTCAAGAGTTGTCCAGACAAGAAGACTAGTGGCGGCGGAAATATTGGTGTTTAGGACCGCCAAAGAAGCCGTGAGATTTGCCGCATTGGGTGCGCCGCCGTTGAAACCCGACCACCCCATCCACAGAAGCCCCGCCCCTGCCAGCATCAGCAGCACGTTGTTTGGCGGAAACCTCTCCCTATCGCTCTTCAACCTCGGCCCAACCTAAAAAACATCAAATCCCAAGTCAAATAAGATTAGCCAGATCGGAATTAAAACTTAATTAAAAGCATACGTACCCAATAAGCAGCCGTGAACCCAGAAATCCCCGAAGCGAGGTGGATAACATAGCCGCCGGAATAGTCAATAACGCCCCAGTGGAAGAGAAAGCCGCCGCCCCAGAGGCTAAACGCGCCCACCGTGTAACTGAACACAAGCCAAAGAGGCACAAAAGCCATCCAAGCTTTGATATCCATCCGGCCCAGAACCGACCCGGCCAGCAAGATCATAGTAATAGCGGCGAACGTGAACTGGAAATAAACCTCGGTCGCCATGGGATAAAACGGCTCAATCATGGCCGCTTCAATCTTCCCGTTGTCGTAATAGTGCGTGCTTTCCGGGATCCGGGCTTGTTTGATGAGGAACTTTTGGCCTAGAGAGGGAGCGCCCTTTGCCCAGAAAGGCAAAAGCTTATCCCCGAAGGCCATGCGGTAACAGAGAAGAACCCAACAGATGAGAACCGCGGCGAAGGCGTAGAGAGCCATGAAAGCAGAGTTCACCGCCCATTTCTTCTTCACTATGCTCCCGTAGAGGATAACGAGGCCCGGCATGCTCTGGAGCCCCACCAGGGTGCTCGCCGTCATTTGCCATGCGTTGTCGCCTTTGTTTAGCCACGCCGGAACCGCCGCCGTGACTTCATACGCCGCCGTTGTGGCCATGCCTCGCCGGGATAGATAGATGTGTTTTCAAGCTTTTGAGACGATATACATACAGTAAGTAGTAATTAAGGTCGATCTGATCAGATGATGGCTCTGACCCTTCAATTCAATTCACGAATTTGGCTTCAATTTGATCTCTTATAATTTGTCGGGAAATGGTGAGAACGCAACGAGCAAGGTCGTGTCGTGGTGGCGGTCTTAAACTATACATTTAGAACAGACTTAAACTTAAGCAACTTGGTCAAGAATTGGGACCACTTGGAAGGAGTGAAGAGGTTTCGGTTGAAATTCTGGGAATTTTACGGAGTACTACATTGTACGAATTAGATAGGAATTTTACAAAGTAGTGAGGCACGGTTTTATCACACTGATTCAGTAAGTAGTATTTAAGAGAATATACTAAAATTTGAACATCCGTAACTGTGTAGTTTATGTTTAAAATGGGCAGATCCTTGTGCTCATCGGTGTTTGGTCTTGTTTGCTGAGTCATTAAATCACTTTGATTTACATTCTCCCAAATGTTCTGTCGAGTCGTGATATAGAAGACCCTTAGGATTGGGGATTCAACCTCTTAGAAAAATAGTAGTGAAAATACTAAATGTAGTATAAAAAAATATTATCCATAAATGTCCAAGTCTATGAATTGGTAGTTATGAGGATGGAGATCCAGCACCTGCATCTAGAAAATATATATGACGGCAGAAGGAAATAAAGTTTCACCTTCACTACTAGTTATATGGTGTAGTGGTAAGCGGCTTGATTCTAACAAGTACTAAGTGGATTCTCATTCTCTACTCCAAACTTTTAATTTCACACTTCAAATTTTTATATAGACACTTTTAATTAAGCTCACATGAAAAAATTAGTTTATTAATATCTGCTATATCATGGAGTAAAATTGAGAACACATATAGAACTCATTAAAAAAATCAACTACTATAATTTCAAATTTAATTTTAAAAATATTCCACATCTTGTATTAAAAAAACACCTATATCATTTTACTATAAGCTTTTTAAAAAAATATATGTATAATATACCACTGAAATGATCACCCCTAGGTGGCAGACTATTTATCTCTAGAAGGAAAACATATCCCTTCTTAACAATATAAGTATGTCCAATACCTAAAAACCACTAGTAAAAGGCTAAGTAAAACTATTTCTTATACAAGTCAAAACCGTCAAGATCCCTACCATGTGAAGCCATCTTTAAAAAATGGCATTGTATAAAGCCATCTTAAATGATTCCACATTGAATCCATACGATATCATCAGATTAATATAATAATCAATTATTTACTTGTTAAAATTATTACACATCCAATACAGTTCAACATATTTAAAATATCATCACATGTAAAAAAGAATTATAAAATATGTTTCTAATTGAATAGCACTAAAGATAAAAATTAATGCTATACTTGTGAAATTAAGTATTGCATAATATGTATTATATTGAGGGTAATAGATAATATAATGAAATTAGTCATGATTCTTTTTTATACTTTCTCAAGTATTTTTAAGACTAAAGAACCGAAGTATGTTAATGTGATCACCCATTTAGAATGGTAACAGAGATGCCATCACACTACATAGGAGTTGGCAAATTAGAGCTACTAATTAGCTTGCTTATTTCCCATTATACGTAAATTAAGAAGGTAAAAACTTGTGTGAGGCAGTCTCACATATCCTTGTCTGTGAGATAAATCGGACCAAGATAAAATGTAATACTTATACTAGAAAATTTAATAATAATAAAGAATAAAATGTTTTTTTTTAAATACTCATGATTCTTTATAAGGTAGTATTTGTTCTATACTTTCTCAATCTTTTTCAGCACAAAGAATCAATACCCCACCATTGAAAATATAATACTAATAAAGAATAAAATACTTATTACTTATATGAGAAATTATAATACTTTTGAAAAAAATGTAATACTTTTACATATTGACCTATAAGTATTACATTTTTCATTAAAGTATTACATTTTCCTTTATAAGTAACAAACACTTGACAACATTACTTATAAGGGAAAATGTGACCATAAAATTATGAAATAAGGGTCAAATAGGCCACTGAACTACACACAAAAATGCAATTAGGCCATCAAACTAAGAAACAATGCAATTGGGTCCTTGAACTACACGAGTTCATGCAATTTCATCCAAAATTACCTGTTTTACCTGATGTGTCGGTTACCAATTTTAAAACATGTCATTTTGGATGAAATTGTATGAATTTGTGTAGTTCAGGGACCCAATTGCATTATTTTTTAATTTGATGACCTAATTACATTTTTGAGTGTGGTTCAGTTGTCTATTTGACCCTTATTCCTAAAATTATTTAAGTTTAGCTAACACGGCGAGCTAAGGGTATGAATGAATGAAGTGTTTTCAAAAAAAAAAGAAAAGGGTATGAATGAAGTCAGAGCGGAGTGCATGAGCCTACTAGAGTACTAGTCAACGCACTTTTAACTGGTATAACTACGTACATTAAACACGCAATCTGTCATTCAACGTTTGTACCAAACAATTATATGTCTCATTCCACATCTATAAGGTTATGACCAATTAGTCACGAGCAAAAGCGATCTTTAGCAAGCCCAGATAATGACCACTACCTTTATTTTCATTTTATTTTTTCAACCCTTGCCTTCTGGAACAAAATAAGATATTTTAGACTCAATTTTTAATAATCGTACACTCGAAAGAAGTTAGGAATAAATCTTACAAAATTAATTGTTGTGAACTGTTTAGTAAATCTCTTAGGAATTAGTTTGCAAATGTAATTGTTACAATTAATTATGTTGCGATTTGATGAAGGCGAAAGTTGAAATTAAAGGATGACGAATAGAAAAAATTATCTATTCTGATGATTTATGCAATATTAATAGTGAAAAAAAAAAAAAAACATAGACAGCGGTGTACTCTGATTTTTTTTTTTGATCATACATGGACGGGTGAAACCCTAGGGAGAATAAACATACTAGTTACTTTCCCTAATTCTACGGACACTCGTGGCATGAGTCAAGTCCAAGAGGTAGACCTCCTCACACTCAGGGGGACTAGTAGTGAAAGTTGCCCATTCGAATTGTTGCTGGGTTGCGCTCCCAGTGTTGCCAGAAAATCCGCGACTTTATTCTACTCTCGAAAGTTCCCTTTAATAGAGATCCTCCAATCCTTGTCGACCCATCGATTTGCTTCCTTAATTAATTCCCGGATGGGACCTCGAAGAGAGTGGTTTTATCTTGAATCCATTTGATGACAGTGCTAGTGTCGGATTGGAATTCCACATATCCAAGTCCTTTCTCCCAAGCCCATCTCATGCTCCCAACAATGGCTTTTGCTTCAATTAATGCTGCGCCTCCCAATTCTGTCTTGCTCGAGAAACCTTCCAACCACTCTCCATTCACGTCTCTAAGGATACTACCAAACCATGCTTTCCTTGTGAAGTATTTGACGCTTCTATCCACGTTAATAGTATAATGGTGGTTGTTTGAAGCCTTCCAACAAAGTCTCGAAGTCCTTTCCGTAACTAAGATACTTTTCATGTTCTCTTCTTGCATAAAGGCGCAACTAATCTCTTCCTCTGTTTCTTTGATCCAAGCCACCTTTCTTTGGATCAAACAAAATAGCCAGTATCCAAGTAGCCCATCAAAATCATATGTTGGTTTCTCACATAAATGTCAAAATCTTTGTATCTCAAAAATACTCGAGGATATGTTAAACATCATTTCATTGCAAACGGAGCATTAAATGTTGCTAACAATTTAATCGCAGATATAATATCAGGCCTGATACGATTATGGAACTTCTAGTTCTATAATAGTGGTCTAATAATAGCAATGAAGTAACGGACTTCTAGTCTCAAAATATCCTCATTATCATCTTTGAGTCTAAATGGTCCCTTATCTACTTCAAGAGATTATTAGACAACTGTTAGTGTGATAAGTCAGTGGTACTTATCCATATAAAACATCTCCAAGACGTTTTTCAATGTAGGTTAACTAGTGTATAGTATAAAACCCTTTCAAGGATATACTCAATCTTCAGGTCGAGACAATACTTGGTATTTTCAAGTCTCTCATTTCGAACTCCGTCTTTAGGCATGAGCTAATATCATCAATAATCTCTTCATGTATTTCAATGATGTTCATACTATCAACACAGACTGCGATAATAATAAATAACTCCATTAGCAACTCCTTAATGAGCACATGATGCATGACACATATCTATATTTACATATTCCTACTTCAGGATGAAACCACTCAGTCAATTACTTACACTACTTCAAGTCAAGTAAAGCCTTTGTACAAAATACATATTGCAATTTTTACTTCGCTTCTCATTCCAAGAATTATGAACCCATCAGGGATTTTTCCAAAATAATTAAACATTAGCGTCTAATGACCCATAATTATGCGGTCATGACGTCCATTAATTGTATATCTAAATTTATCATTCGTGCATGAAGCATCTTGCACTTCATTTTTTTTGTTGTGGATCTTGATTCTTGTTACTAAGGGCTCCTTGGGTATTCGTTATATCAGCACAAAAGGTAGACCAAATTGCATATGTTTTCATGAAGTTGTTGGGACAGCTTCCTTTTGTGTCTTTTTAGTTCAAGTTGGGTGTCTCCTATGGATCCACCATCTTGCGGGAGCCTGTCAAGGAGATAAAGAGTAATGTATATTTGTATGTTTATTAGACAATAATTTTTTATTGGAATAAGTCCTGTAACTACTTAAGGTAAGGTATTAGTCTTGTAACTAGTTTACATAGAATTAGCTGTACGTCTTTGTTGAAAGCTTTGTATATATATATCACCCTCTGCTAAGTGAATAGTTCACATTTCCTTCTTCACTTATTTCCTATACAATATTTATTGCGCACGATTAAGGATTAGAACACATCCTTTAATTATCCATTAACATGTCGAGGTTATTAACTAAATTGTTGATAATGGATAAATAGTTCTGGCCCCAATCAATTTAATTGAGGTCATTTCTTCCTAGTGCTTCACTAATTTGGGTGTCCCCCTCTTTCTTAATCAAAAAAAAAAGAAAAGAAAAAGGATTATGCTCAAATCTCATAATATGACTAACTTGTCCACGACAAATTATACCGTGGACTGCGGCATCAAAACGACATCGTTTTGATTAATGAAAACAGACGGATGAAACGGTATCCGTTTCGCGCAACTGCAGTTACCTTTCAACGACACAACTGCAGTTCCCTTTCAACGACACAACTGCAGTATCAGTTCAACACAACTGCAGTTCCAGACAGGTGAAATGGTCTCTTCTGCGCAACTGCAGTTCCCTTTCAACACAACTGCAGTGTCAGTTCAACACAATTGTAATATCAATTTAACACAACTGTAGTATCAGTTCAACACAATTGTGGACCATGGTACACGGTATAACAACGCTTATCTACCAAGAACGTCTGGTTTGGAAAACGTGTGTCCTTAATTTCTGTATGAAAGTTCCTAGACTGTCAAGACTCCTCAACAGATTCTGTGATCAAACAATGTCTTGTCGTCTTACAATTGTTTCTTGTGTTTCTGATCTGATTGAGGAATGAAATGAGGTCACCAATGATGAATAACCGGAATGTGGCATATTCCTTTTAGTTTTATACTCAATGATCAATTAAAAAACCATAATAAAATTAGCAGAAAACATTCAATTCTTGGCAAAACTCTTGGTCATCAGCATCTATATGATCTTCAACGTTGTCAAGCGGCTAACATTAGAACTATCAAAATCCAATCATGTGAGCTTCATCTCCTTTTACTAGTTGAACATATCAGTGAGAACATCCTTTATGCTTGTAAGTCAGAGTATCTATCTGCAAGAAAGATTCTGGCATCATGCATGCCTGCATGCCCAAAACCCATTATTTGATTAACAATCCGTGGTCCTTCAACTTTCAAATTTTAACCAACTGAAGTCCTTTAATTTTTAACTTAACTATCGTGATCATTCAACTTTCAAATTTTAACCAGCTGAAGTTCTTTAACTTTTAACTTAACTATGGTGATCATTCAACTTTCAAATTTTAACCAACTCAAGTCCTTTAACTTTTAACTTAACTATCGTGATCATTCAACTTTCAAATTTTAACCAACTGAAATCCTTTAACTTTTAACTTAACTATCGTGATCATTCAACTTTCAAATTTTAACTAATGATGAGTAACCGGAATGGGCGGCATGGGCTAGGGGGGCCCTGGCCCCCCACCAACCCCCACCCCACCCCTTACCTCACCTTAAAATATTTTAGTAGATATGTATGTATATATTAATATAGTAGGGATAAAATACACTTTTGGCCTCCTCTAATTTCTTTTAAACAATCTATTATGTTTATGTTAAGTGAACTCAAAGTATATATTAAAGTTTAAATTCATTAAATAGAAAGAAATAAACCAAATAATTAAAGTCACCATTTTATTTTTATTTTATTTTTTTATCAAGATTTTTTTGAGTACTATCGACTCTGTTACAATGTAGTATTTGTTCATATTTATCAAGATTTTAATAATGGAGGGCATCAAATATCCATTTTATTTTAAAAAATCTCCAAATTTGAGATATATGCTTTAGTTTTATTAGTTATGTTGATTAATTAATTAATAATTTGTTGTGTGTTTTAATTATTTATTTACACTTTGAAAATGTACATTTGCTTATTTAAATAATTAGTTTTGAAATTGTCAAAAATTAATATTTGATTGTTTAATTTGTGATATTGATTTTTGTCTTTATCTCTCAAATTTTGAAATATTGTTAATTAGTCAAATGAATATCAATTAATTGTGAAAAAATTTGGTGACAAAATTTTTTATTTGATAAAAATTGACAATTTATATATTTAAATAAATGTTGTTCTTATTGTTGTTATTGTTATTATTATTATGATATATTTTGTGTTATGTGAAAAAAATTCTAAAGTAATGATCGACACTAGTGTCAACCGTACTCATATAATTATGTATTCCATACTTTATTACACATAGTATAATTAGAAATTATTATCAATAATAATTACAATAATGTATGGTATATATAATAATATAGTACGATTAATTATAATGTCGACAAATACATTAAATTTTCTCTACTACATTGGCTCCCAACTCGAGTTTTCTGGCTCCGTACTTGGGAATGGCATATTTCTTTTTGTTTTATACTCAATGATCAATTAAAAAAGCATAATGAAATTAGCAGAAAACATTCAATTCTTGGCAAAACTCTTGGTCATCAGCATCTATATGATCTTCAACGTTGTCAAGCGGCTAACATTAGAACTATCGAAATCCAATCATGTGAACTTCATCTCCTTTTACTAGTTGAACATATCAGTGAGAACATCCTTTATGCTTGTAAGCCAGAGTATCTATCTGCAAGAAAGATTCTGGCATCATGCATGCCTGCATGCCCAATGCCCATTATCTGATTAATAATCTGTGATCTTTCAAATTTTAACCAACTGAAATATAATCCTTTAACTTTTAACTTAACTATCGTGATCATTATTCAACTTTCAAATTTTAATCAACAGTACAGTGGTCTTTCTAAAAGATCATGATTGGTTAAAATTTGATAATTGAAGAACCACGAGTGATTAACCTGAAAGTTTAAGACTTAATGTCCCGAAATCATTATACTCGGAGAACCCTAGATGACATTAACTCGATACTTGCATGGAGCTGAATGGAGTGTATTATCCTCACCGGATAACTGATAAGTGTCATCTTTAGATGGGTTGAATAATGATGAAATTCATGCATATTCTCTTCTGATCTCTAGCATAAATCACTACGCAACAAGATAACCAAACAAAAAGGTGGTCCAAAATCATAGTCAGTCTTCAACTCTAGCATATATAGAAACATGGGATGAAGACTGACCACTGATTTGGATAAATATGCAATTGCAGAAGATTTATTTATTTTTTTAAATATTTATCTTTCTAAAATAGCCATTACAGTGTTAATGACTTAATGTATATTAAATCTGATCTGATTGAAAACGCCTAAAACAATGTTCCAAATGTAATCTAACCACATCCTGTTCCTTTTCGTGTGGAAGAAGCAATAATATATTCCACAGAGAATTAAAAATAATATTATAGTGTGAATAGAATCTAGCTTTAAAAATTGATGGGATAATATTACATGAAACTAGACTCCAAGAAAGAAAGAAAGAAAGAGGGTCAACATGGAACTTCAACAGAATCAAACTCTTTAAGAATATGACATCCTTTGAGTACTTTTTTGTCTGTAATTGATTTACTTACCAAACAAGACTTCATATTTTGCCTTGATAATTCACCCCAACTACATTTAAATATAGAGAGGACTGCACTCTACTGCTCATCATATCACCACAAAGGAAAAATTCATCACAGAGTTGAGTAGAGAGTTGCTTATAAAGATGATGCAGCCACAGCTCCTTCATCAGCCCTCGTGGCCATCCTCTTATAACGTCGATTACTCAACTCTCCCTCGAACAAGGCTGTGCGGTTTACATGAAGATTCCTATGTAAGAGACAACTATACTCACTCTTCACTGCTCACCACAACTGACTCCTTTGGAGTTTCCTCAGTCTCGGACTTTTCGGCCTTGTTTCCAGATGCGTTTACTGAACTTTCAAGTTTGCAATTGCAAAATGATATGCAAATACTGCCCCCGCTCCCGGATGGTGAGTTTGAGGATGTTTGCAAGTGGCTAAACATCAGTGACAGCGAAGATGGCATATCTTCTGAGGCTTCGTTTTCGATTGCTCAATCATCTGATGCAAACCGGCTGCCAGCTATATTTCCAGGGAGTGGAGTGGAAGTAGACACTCAATTGAGCCTTCATCACTTGCTGGGGGCTTATGCAGAGGCCATGGAAAACGGGCACGAGGAACTTGCAGAGGTTATTGTGAAGCGTATAAGGGGAAAGGCGAGCCCTTTGGGCGAAACGCTGGAGCGTGTTGCACACAGCCTATTTGAAGAAGATCAAGAAGGTTACCTAAGACAAGAATCAAGCAACAACTTTGAGCAAGCATTCAGGGCATTCTACCAAATTCTCCCATTTGGGAGATTTGCTCACTTTGCTGCTAACTCAGCCATTCTTGAAGCCTTACCAAATGATGCAGAAACAGTAGTTCACATAATAGATTTCGATATGGGAGAAGGGGTTCAATGGCCTCCGGTGATCGAAGCCATGGCTCGAAAAAGAAGGGCTTTAAATTTAAGACTCACATCCATAAAACCCAACCATGAATCCACCAGTAACCAATATGAGGGGACAAAGAGAAGGCTCTATGATCACGCAAAGCCATTCGCCCTAAATCTGCAGATTGAGGAAATGAGTGTTGAGGAACTAGCCATCGAAACGAAAAGGATGAATAACAAAGGCCCAGGGAAACAATGGTTGGCTTTCAACTGCATGTTTAGGCTCCCACACAACATGGCAACAAACATGCCAAAAACAACTCAAGCCATGGAGTTCCTAAAGATAGCTAAGCAGCTTTTAGCCCATTCTGAAACCCAAACCGGAATCATCATTTTCGCCCACGGAGAATCAGAGGGCTGCAACACTCCCACTTCAAACTACACCTCTTTCTTCAACAACAAACTAGTACACTACAAATCCCTTTTGGAATCAATTGAATGGCACTTCCCAGCTATTCTCTCAGAAGCAAGAATTGCCTTGGAGAGTATTTTTCTAGCACCTTGTATTAACTCTGAATCTTGGTACCAAGACTGGGAGCAAAACAAGATCAGAGGAACTTGTGATTTTCAGCTGCAGAGGCAAACACTAAGCACGGAGAATTTAGTCCAAGCAAAAGAATTAGTGGGAGAAAGGGAGAGTCCATACAGAGTCAGAATTGAAGAACATAAACAAAATGAGATGATCTTGGAATGGAGAGGAACACCACTGATCAGAGTCTCAACCTGGATGTAAATTAGAAGACAAGAATCTCGCCGGGCAAACAAACAACATAGGAACGCACAAAATTATTTCTTTATTTTATTGGGATTTTGTACAGAGAAGAATCTTATACTATACATTATTTTATCCTAGTATATATCATATATGTCTTTGCATAGATTGGATTATGTTAGTAGTATAGGGAAACACTGTAAAGACCAATACTACGTATTATTAAAATAAATTCTTTTTATTATATTTGTTCATCACACTCCTCGGAGTTGAACTTGTAACCTCCTAATAAAACGCAAAGGCATGTGTATGCCATGTGTGTCCAATAGTACATATTATTAGCTTCAATTTTTGGAGTAAGTTATAATGGGAAATTATTGTGTGGACTATGGTTCACACAACTCTGTGAAACACGGTCCAAAACGACATCGTTTTGATGTTTAAAAAAAGTTCTTCGCTCTGCGTGTGTGTTAGAGTAATGAACATTCATGGGGTAAGATAATGTACTTTATGAGTTAGAATAATGCACTTTATGTGTTAAAACAATGTACTTTAGTGTTTAGAATAATGAAATTTCTGGGATAAGATAATGTATTTTATGAGTTAGAATAATGTATAATGTGCTTTATGTGTTAGAATAATGAAATTTGTGGGTTTAGAATAATGAAATTTGTGGGATAAGATAATGTACGTTATGTTAGAATAATGTCTATACAATTGTGTGGGCCATGGTCCACGCAATAATGGTTACATTATAATCAGCTATGTAAACGCGAAAAACTTGAATTGTATATATTCAAAATTCAAAGTATCGGTGACAATGTAGTATATATCAAACGAAAAGGTTTACAATCTCTGTATGTCCTCTGATTTTCTACTAGAAGTATGTTGATCGGAAGTGTACCGAATTCGGAGTATGTCGAATTGGGGGAAGTGTGCCGAGTTCAGAGTATGCTGAACCGGAAGTGTTCCAAGTTTGGAAGTGTGCCGGGCAAGAAGTATGCCGCGTTCAGAATATGATGAACTGGAAGTATACCGTGTTTGGAGTATGCCGAACTGGAAGTGTTCCTTGCTGAAAGGCCTCCAGAGTTAAGCAACTTGTTCTTCAATGAAGGGCTAATATGCGGCTTGATCTTCAAAAAAGGGCTTCTGGTGCAGATATACTGCAGGCTTGTTCCAGAGGATATCTTGTTCCAGAAAATATCCTCGCAAGATTTCGGCAGAACTTCGGTATGCAAAATCTTCAGAGCTCCCTTTCCTTGAAAATGAAACCACTATTTATAGTGGTGAGTAAGTAGGAAAAATCTAACCACCTTTATCAATTTGGATAATTCTCAATTTAATTTAATTATTTGAATTAAATATGAGAATGTATCGGGACACCATCACGTCCAGGTTCATGATTTTATATTTTCGAACCAATTTATAATATCCACATTTTTTCAAAAAATTATATCATCATGTATTCTTGATGGGCCAAACCAAATCAAAGCCCATCAATTTGAGCAGCCCAATTGATCTAATAGTCTGGTCCAACTCAATTAATTATTCCACCAACTTGGGCCGAACAATCCAACATCCAATTACTTTTAATTAATTAATTAGACCAATTAATTAATTATTTATTGAGCCATTTAACTAACCCAATTAAATAAATATCAGCCCAATCTATACTATTAATAAAACCAATATCCTCAACTTTATCTTCCTGCCCAAAACACTCATATACTATTAAGGTTTGCGTAATATTGTAAAATATGGTAATAGAATTCTTATTCGTAATACAATTGTACATTAAAATATGGTAATACAATTCATAATAAAATATATTCTTCCCTACGTTCATATTCGTAATATACAATTATAGATTAAATTATTTCTTACTTTCTTATTCGTAATACAATTGATTAAATTATTTCATACTTTCATATTCGTAATATAATTCTAGATTAAATTATTAATAATAGTAATGTAAAATATGGTAATACAATTCAACATTGAAATTACAAGAGAGGTCAACATAATGGTGATCAACAATATACTTGTAGTCAGTACAAAAGTAAAGAAACCAAATCAAAATGTCCACCCCTATAAATTTTATTAATATGTCTTTTATTTTATATAATTAAAATTGTGGAAATATAATATTATAAAGTACGAATATGCAAACATCGTTCCTCCAACCAAATAGGTTGTTTGATAATGCCCAGCCGTTGTTCGAACCCGCGGTTGGTGCCCTCGCATTTAGTTATATTAATTTTTTAAAATTCAATGACTTTTTTTTGAGTACTACTGACTCTGTTACAATGTAGTATCTGTTCATAGCTACTTTCTCAACCTACTGAAGCACAACGAGTCAACAGTTGCCTCCACTGAGGCTCGAACCCTCTCCCATCATCCATGTGGGAGTGTTAAAATTCAATGACTTATTTGACACTTAATCAAATTTGATAACTTAATTATATTAATAACCTATTTAATATTAATCCCTTTTGTTGCCAAAGACTTTGTGATAAAGCTGCATGAAGTGACTTTTTCAAATGGGAGGTCATAGGTTCACGTATCAGTGGGGGCGATAATGACTCGTTGGGTAATACAACATATAACAAGGTTGGGGTTAAGTCAATTAGTCAAGTGTGATAGCAATTGAAACTATTTATTCCTTATATTAATAATTTGATATGTTAAAAACAAGGACAAAATACTAGGACGGAGGACCGGAGCTCGCGCTTGTGTGCCGTACGGGGATCATAACCCCGAATGGGTCCGCATTTGATATCTGATCCCAAAATGTCTTGCATGGGTTTTCGACCCCAAACAGGGAAAAAATGCTTCCCGGAGTCCATCTCTTGTTAAAAGAAAGACGAATTCCATGAGTCCGTTTATCACTTATACAAGAAAAAAAAAGATGAAACACGGCCTTAAGGTTTTGTCTCTGTAGATATCAACTTATCCACTTATATGCGTATATACATTGTGATATTCCCATGATGTGTATACTATTTTGACTCCGTATATATATTGTGAATTTTTTTTTTTTTTGGCATACCTATAATGTGTGGCGGCATAAATTGCATAAAACAAATTAAACAATTACAACATTATAGTTAGACTATAATGTTATTGGTAAATTAACTACCTTTAAATTTTAAAAAAAATCTCTTTACTTACTCCAAATTAACTTTGATTTCGTAACACAAAACATAGGAATTGTGAGCTCCAAACTCCAAGGATCCAATAACAATAACAAACTATGTAAATAAATTAAATAATGAAGAACCTAATAATAAAGCGCATTAATTAATTCAGAAATTAGCAAAACACAATCGCGGGTTTGATTTGAAGTTCCACAATGTGGTCTCGTAAGGTGATGTTAAATTTCATAATTCGGTAGCAACTATCATACATAATAGGAAACATATATAAATTCGACGTGAGAGGGCTAATGTATGTAGTCGAGCAATGTAGACAATCACCATCGACTGTTAACTTCATCTGTGCCTAAATAAAAATTAGCATTAGTTAATTGCACAATATAAAAGCATACACAATTCATATACAATGTTTTACCTTTGGTGTCGGGATACCATCTTCATCTTAAAGTCTTTAAAAAAAAATCTCAAATGAGAGTCGGACTCCTATAATCGGTCTCTCTTATTAGTGGTGATTTTTTTTAAGGGTATAGGGTACTTTTTTTTTTTTTTGAAAACGGGTATAGGGTACTTGTTATGCAAATATTTATTATTACAAGTGTATTTATGTATTTTTGTGATTTGATTAGTTGTTCATAATTGATTGGACTCAAATAAAAGTAAATAGGTTGTTAATATTGGAGTCAAATTTATAATTTTGTAATTATCAATTAAAAAAAAATTAACTTGATTGAGTGCATGACACATTAAGGAGAAATGCACATGAGGTTCAATATGGATAAATACAATACATTACAAATAAATTCAAAATCATTATTAATTAATACGTAGTAATTATAATTATATTCAAAATCATTAAATCATGTCTAATCAACAACTTATAATTTATCAACTTTATGTGAAGAGTATTTATACAATCTATGCCGCCACACATTATAGGCGCACTGGCGGAGCTACAGTGGGGGCAGTTGCCCCCACTCACCCCACCCCTACCCCATATATAGCCTTTGTATGTATATATGTATATATAGGTCACGTTTTAGATATAAGTATATGAAAACAAATATATATAAATGAATGATTACTCAGCTGAGTTGGTAAAGGCGCGTATCTGGCTATCTTAAGGTCTAGTGTTCGAATCTGTTCATCCCCATGGCGGATTTAAACCAAATATTTATACATGTATATGTAACTTTTATGAATATTTTTATATATGTATACTTTAACTTTTATGAATATTTTTATAAATTTTTAATGTGTTTTATTTTTCGCCTATATCTAACAATTTTTATGATTATATTTCTTAAGTGCTTTTTTTTTAAAAAACAATTTCTTCAAAGCTTTCTATAACTTTTTAAAAAATTAATAATGAGATGTGTAATTTATAATGGGCTTTTTTATTTGAATTATTTTATCAAATTAATTATGTTTCATATTTTGTTATAAATATTTTTATAAAATTTTGATGTATTTTATTTTTCGTCTATATCAAATGATAATGAGATGTGTAATTTATATTGACTATATTTTGCCTCCACTGGACAAAATTTCTGGCTCCGCAACTGCATATGCATATATAACAGTTTGTGGGTCCACTTTGATACGATGTTGACCAGTATATAATTCTAACATGAATGCCACTGTTCACGTTAATGGCAATACGACGTGAATAAAAATTTTTAGTTTTTTCATTCCCTTTTCTTTTTTAATAATTTTTTAAACTTTTTTTTAACCCCAACATGAATTAACCCATACGACGTCAAATGCTATTCTCCATTCGTTCCATCTTCACCCGGTTTGGGTTTGGAATCTAACTCCCACGCAGGAGTTTTTGGGATCCAGTGTAGTCCATCAATCTTCCCGGAGAAAGCACTCGCCGTACGGAAGACCATTGAGAATCATTACCCGGTCGGACACGGATTTTTAAAATGGATTCCAAAATGTTGTGAAAAAAAAAATCGGGCAAAAGAAGCAACCACGGGTGTTGAAGTGGTGTTGTAGTAAAAAGCTAACACTCCTCTCCATGAGGAGTGTTAGCTTTTAATATTTTTTTTACTCCGGTAATCATTAGCTTTAAATGATTAGTTAAAAAGATAATGATTAGTGTAATGATCATGTAGCTTTAAATGATTAGTAAAAAAGGTAATGATTAGTTAGTTATTAGAATGATTAGTTATTAATAATTAATTAATGATTAGATGGTTAATTGATTAGTTGTATGATTTTTTTAATTATTTGGATTGATGGTAATAAAATTATTATTTTGTCATACTTGAGTAATAATTATTATTGTGAGTTAAAGATAAGATAGTAATGCTAAAACTTGTACGATAAATTTCGGTTTTAAATTACTACAATTCAACATATTTAATATACATTTGTAAAATAAAATAAAGCACCGGTGTCGTCCAAAAATTTAGTGGTGTTCCCTGCAAGTTAAGTTAATGAAGTCTTGTTAAAAATAATAAATTGAATGACAATATAAATTAGAGAAATTGCATATATGTTTGTACCTGGGGTGGGAATGTCGCGAACCAGTTCCACATAATGTCGGGCGGGCGCGCCTCGTTGATTGCCGTCGTTGTTGTTGTTGGACCGGCTGAGGGAGAAACTCATCCATTGTCGGTAATTGCAATTGCCTACCACCTTGATCGGATGACTCTCCCCTGTGAAAGTCCTGTATTGGGTGGCTCGAAGGCATATTGTTGTATGTAGGACGAGGTTCATAATTATGCATGTGAGGTTGGGGTTGTTGATAGGATGACCCATGTTGGGTGGGGTCGTATACTGCACTCGCTGGGGTCGTATAATTTGGATATTGAAATGAAGATGTAGCGAATGAAACAACCGCATATGATTAGCACTCCCCAAACTGGGTAGTAGGTGGGGTACCATACGAACTACTAGTAGTATGGGTACCATACGAACCAGTAGAAGGGTCCGACTCATCCTCGCCAAAAGAGGAATTCATCGTAACGGGCAACAGATTGTCCTTCCTACCACAATCATCCATACCCTCATCCTCATCATCTTCCTCTTCATTAGCTTGACCGGCCCATGCATTTCCCTCAGCCTGGACGCCTTGATGCATAACACGGTGTAACCCCTCGGTTTTTCCGACAAAGTTAAGGTTCGAGAATATATATATTTTTAAGCTATGACATTTAGGAGAAGGTCTCTCGGTGATCGAAAGAATTTTTTTTTTCTTACTAGTTATTAATAAGCTGTGATCTACGTACCGGTCACGAACCGAAAATTTTTTAAGGATGTATATTCAGTTCGAATTTTCCTAGAAATTGGATTATTAAGTATCATATGATTAAGCCTGAACTTCTAGTTAGTTCAAGTAAAATTTTAAATGGACTGAAAGGGGTAAAATTGTTACGAACCTTGTACCTATATTTCGCCAGATACCGAAAAATTCCCAATTTGAGGGATTAGCGACGGGATTATTTTTAGAATAATTTTGGTGTTAGAATTTTCCCGAATTAAGCCATGATCCTCCGAACTTTTATCTGATTTGAACCCGAACTGGCAAAGATTAGATTTTTTCTTCTTCAAGGAGCCATAGGGTATTGACATGTGGCATAACCCCAAGTGGATGATCACAATTAATGAAGCATTTAATGCTAGCATTAATGAGGTATGGGAATGTTGCACTTTGTTGCTTGATCTTCAAGACATAATCTATACTATCACACTCATCTTTCTCTCTCACTTTCGAACACACAAGGAAGAAGAGGAGGAAAAATATTAGTCTTCCATATTTGTGATCTAAGAACTCCTTAGGCATTTCTTCAACTCCAAGAACTCTACTATAGGTAAGAACTTCGGTTTTGTTCGGTTCAATCCCTCCTAAGACTTAAGCTTGGACTTAAGATTTATGAAAACATTGTATTATGGTGTTTTGTTAGGATCTTTGGTGAAGGAATCCAAGGAAGGCATCATCAACTTGTACGGTTTTTAAGGTTTCTACAAAGGTAAGGAATCCCTTAAGTTGGCTTAATCACTTGAAGGTGAACAAATGCTAGTAAATTACGTGACTAGGAAAATTTTACGTGAAATTATGTGTTAAGTTCGTGGATCTACAAGTTAGCCTAAGAAACTACACTTTGGATTTTTGGTAATTTTTATATACATGTTCATAGCTAATTTATGCATGTATATGTTGAATTTATGCCCATATAGGCTTATACTTGTGAAAATAGTGAAAAGAAATCAGGATAGATTCTGGCAGTAACTTCCGAGATTTATTGGGAAAAATTGGTAAGGTATTTTGATCCTATTTTTTTTTGGCATGTAGTTCTATAAGTGTAGAACCCGCATATAAAATTTCATAATGATCGGAGTAGTATAAGTACGGTTTTCGAATTTTTTTCCAAAACTGGTCCAGAGAGAAAAATATTCTGGACAGCACACTGCCAAGGGCAAAAAGGGAATTTTCTGTGTTTATTCGTGGATCAAAATGACCAAAACTTTTTATGGACATCAAGTACTATAAGTTGGGGTTCTACCATAAAAATTTCAAGTGAAAAAGAGTTCGGGAACTATTTTTACCGGCTCAATCTTTCGGACTGCGCCAACTGAAATCTTCTGGCAGAGAGGCTGGACGCGGTCCGGACGCCTGCGTCCGCCGTGCGTCCGCTGGTGCGGCCAGCCGCGAGTCCGCGCGACGCGGACTCGTTTTCGACTTGTTTTTGACCAAACTTTTCCCCGATGTTTTTAATCCCGAGTATTGCGATGTTTTGAAGGCCTACGGGCAATCGGGTGAATTTTTGAAGACTCAAATATTATTTTTGTGCATTATAATTACTAATTTAGAGAAAAATGGTGTTTTAAGAATTATCGTGACTCTCGTACTTGGCTTTTCGTAATAGAAATAACGTTAACTAATATGTGTATTTTGGTGAATATATTCGGGCAAGTGTGATGGTTTTTGAGTCGTGTGAATATAATGAATGGTGAGGGGTTCTGTATGAATTGTTCATACTGCAGAGCGAAGTCTATTCGCTGAGTGAATGGTGAGATTTTGTATGATTTATTCATACTGCAGAGCGAAGTCTATTCGCTGAGTGAATGGTGAGATTTTGTATGATTTATTCATACTGCAGAGCGAAGTCTATTCGCTGAGTGAAGTGTGAGATTTCGTATGATTTATTCATACTGCAGAGTGAAGTCTATTCGCTGAGTGAAGTGTGAGATTTCGTATGATTTATTCATACTGCAGAGCGAAGTCTATTCGCTGAGTGAAGTGTGAGAATTTGTATGATTTGTTCATACTGCAGAGCGAAGTCTATTCGCTGAGAGATTGAGTGGGAAGGAAAAGGTCGTGTGTCCCGAACCTTAAAATGCGTGTTGTGTTTCCCACTTTGAATTAAATGAAAATTTTCAGTAATAGAAGTATTATGTGCTGATGTTACTTATATACTACGCTGCACTGTTTTACTGTTAAATACTTGCAGGTAGATTGCGATCGTTGGGTAACGGTTATCTTTTTCTAATTATTATATTGTGTTCAAAACCTTTGTTTACTTTCGAGTGACAATGGATTTTCTTACTTAGCCGTCGCGCTAACTACACTTCATTGTGTCCTTTACCAAATGGAGTCTAGTGTGGGCTCTTGTAGCCCGGGGAACTCTAGTGGTTCCTCAGAGTTTTACTTTCCCCTTTATGACTATGATGGCTATGTGCACTTGTTGACGGGTGATGACCCGTATGCCCCAGGCTTCGCTCCAGATCCTCCTGCTCCGGTCTATACTCCCGATTCGGTTCTTGCTCCGGACCCGGTCTATGTTCCTGCTTTGGACCCGGTGTATGATCCTGCTTTGGACCCGATCTATGCTCCTGTTCCTCCTCCTCCGCAGTACAGTCCTCCTCCAGCTTACCCGACTACACCCTCTCGCATTCCGGTTCGCAGTAGTGAGCCGACTTTTCTAGATAGGGCCCAGTCTAGGTTTGGGTTCTATCCCATCGAGGTGTTAGAGGGGAGTGACCCCTTAGAGTTTGTGGTCTTTTATCCCTATCCGTGGGATCCCAGTCCTTCGGAGCATTGGGATGAGTGGTCTATGGTGAACACTCCTTGTTACTTTTTGGACCATATCACTTGGTTCGCAGGTGAGTGGCATCTAGTGTGGGGGACGTACTCCTGGTTCGCAGGTGAGTGGCATCTAGTGTGGGGGACGTACTCCGGACCGGCAGGTGAGTGGCATCTAGTGTGGGGGACGTACTCCGGACCGGTGTACCGCCTCTATCTAGTGTGGGGGACGTACTCCGGACCGGTGTACCGCCTCTTAGAGTAGTGGGGGACGTACTCCGGACCGGTGTACCGCCTCTTAGAGTAGTTGGCTGGTTGGGAAAGTTCTGGGAGGAAACTCTTTTGTGTATATATCTTTTGTAGTCATGATGAACTTAGTTGGCTAGTCAGTTGTACTTAAACTCTTGTGTATAGTGGTAGTTAGTGCAGCTACCCCTTTTGCTCATCTACATATATATGCACGAAAATATAAGTTGGGGAATGATGATGTTGTGAAACGTTTTTCCTCTCCCTTAGCCTGTGCACCTAGAGTGAACCCCGCGTGGATTCGGCTGGGTTTGGTCTAGGTGTGGCGGTAACTACTCCGGATGTACGGCATAGCCGAGCCGGGGTGTTACACACGGTCACGCCCACGCCTACTGCCTTGTCCCGCACGCCCCCGCCTATTGCGTTACTATCTTATTTTTAACTCACAATAATAATTATTCCACAATTATAGGTGAAAAATTGAGTACAAAATTTTACTCTAAATTTTACAACATTTTATTAGTGACGCGTGTTAGTGATTATTTTAATTTGATTTTTTTTAACAACATTTTATTGGTATCACCCGTTGTAGCATTTTCTTGATTATTTTAATAAAAATACCTACCACGGACAATTAAGGCCTGTGGTAGTATTTGAAATTTTTTTTTAAATTTTTAAATGCTACAACGGGTGACCAACGCCCGTTGTAGCATTCTCAATTTATTTTAATAAAAAAAAAAAGTTACCACGGGTGACCAAGGCCCGTGGTAGCTTTTAATTTTTTTTTTAAATATTTAAATATTTCGGTCAAAAATAAATTGCAGCCATGTAAAGAAGCAGTAATTTGATATAAACTGTTTGGCATGATTTTTGTCTTTTTGGTACATAGGGTCACAAGTTTCAAGTCAGTCAAAAGTGATTGCAGTTTATCATTTTTTGAATAATACAATTATTAATTAATGACCATTCAAAAATCTCACTGATAACCTACAGTATACAACAGTGAAACATGGGAAGCCTTATTTTTAATTTTTTTCAATTGAAAATGCTACAACGGGTGACCAAGCCCGTTGTAACATTTTCAATTTTTTTTTAATTAAAAAAGTTACCACGGTTTCCCATCTATATATTGGGAACTCTCCCCACTAGTATCTCCATTGTTTATTTTAATCTCCCCACTACTATCTCCATTGTTTATTTTACTCTCCCCACTAGTATCTCCATTGTTTATTTTGCAGGGCACCATGGATTCAAAGAAGCCAGATGGGAAGATCACACCAAAACGCAAGTCCAAGAGATTGGCAGAAATAACAAGGCAAGAAATGCTAAGGGCCAGACGTGCTGCAAATGGAGGTCACGAAGTTGGAGACACTCCTAGTGATCCTCTCGTCCTCATTTCTGAAGATGAAGAGATGGAACCGGCAAAGCCTGTTGAAAAACCGGTGAATGAGCATCCTGACTCACTCAGTACGGGAGATGACTCTCCTCCAAGAGAACCAGGAGAATTCATCTACTTCACTACATCTGATTCCGGCCCATCAAGTCAAGCCAGTCGAGCCTTATCAACCTACAGCAAATCTGAGTCCAACACCGCCTTCTCCACCAACAGGAAGAAGTAGAAAGAATTTGGAGTGGCCTAAATAAAAACACGTATGGAATATGTTCGAATTTTCCNTGTGGGGGACGTACTCCGGACCGGTGTACCGCCTCTTAGAGTAGTTGGCTGGTTGGGAAAGTTCTGGGAGGAAACTCTTTTGTGTATATATCTTTTGTAGTCATGATGAACTTAGTTGGCTAGTCAGTTGTACTTAAACTCTTGTGTATAGTGGTAGTTAGTGCAGCTACCCCTTTTGCTCATCTACATATATATGCACGAAAATATAAGTTGGGGAATGATGATGTTGTGAAACGTTTTTCCTCTCCCTTAGCCTGTGCACCTAGAGTGAACCCCGCGTGGATTCGGCTGGGTTTGGTCTAGGTGTGGCGGTAACTACTCCGGATGTACGGCATAGCCGAGCCGGGGTGTTACACACGGTCACGCCCACGCCTACTGCCTTGTCCCGCACGCCCCCGCCTATTGCGTTACTATCTTATTTTTAACTCACAATAATAATTATTCCACAATTATAGGTGAAAAATTGAGTACAAAATTTTACTCTAAATTTTACAACATTTTATTAGTGACGCGTGTTAGTGATTATTTTAATTTGATTTTTTTTAACAACATTTTATTGGTATCACCCGTTGTAGCATTTTCTTGATTATTTTAATAAAAATACCTACCACGGACAATTAAGGCCTGTGGTAGTATTTGAAATTTTTTTTTAAATTTTTAAATGCTACAACGGGTGACCAACGCCCGTTGTAGCATTCTCAATTTATTTTAATAAAAAAAAAAAGTTACCACGGGTGACCAAGGCCCGTGGTAGCTTTTAATTTTTTTTTTAAATATTTAAATATTTCGGTCAAAAATAAATTGCAGCCATGTAAAGAAGCAGTAATTTGATATAAACTGTTTGGCATGATTTTTGTCTTTTTGGTACATAGGGTCACAAGTTTCAAGTCAGTCAAAAGTGATTGCAGTTTATCATTTTTTGAATAATACAATTATTAATTAATGACCATTCAAAAATCTCACTGATAACCTACAGTATACAACAGTGAAACATGGGAAGCCTTATTTTTAATTTTTTTCAATTGAAAATGCTACAACGGGTGACCAAGCCCGTTGTAACATTTTCAATTTTTTTTTAATTAAAAAAGTTACCACGGTTTCCCATCTATATATTGGGAACTCTCCCCACTAGTATCTCCATTGTTTATTTTAATCTCCCCACTACTATCTCCATTGTTTATTTTACTCTCCCCACTAGTATCTCCATTGTTTATTTTGCAGGGCACCATGGATTCAAAGAAGCCAGATGGGAAGATCACACCAAAACGCAAGTCCAAGAGATTGGCAGAAATAACAAGGCAAGAAATGCTAAGGGCCAGACGTGCTGCAAATGGAGGTCACGAAGTTGGAGACACTCCTAGTGATCCTCTCGTCCTCATTTCTGAAGATGAAGAGATGGAACCGGCAAAGCCTGTTGAAAAACCGGTGAATGAGCATCCTGACTCACTCAGTACGGGAGATGACTCTCCTCCAAGAGAACCAGGAGAATTCATCTACTTCACTACATCTGATTCCGGCCCATCAAGTCAAGCCAGTCGAGCCTTATCAACCTACAGCAAATCTGAGTCCAACACCGCCTTCTCCACCAACAGGAAGAAGTAGAAAGAATTTGGAGTGGCCTAAATAAAAACACGTATGGAATATGTTCGAATTTTCCTATAATTTTCGTAGTTGAAGAGTTGTAGTTACCATACGATAAAAAAATAATACAAGCTTAACATTTTTACTAATCATTTAAAGATATATCATCATTACACTAATCATTACATTTTTTACTAATCATTTAAAGTTACATCATCAGTACATTAATCATGTACTAATCATTCGGTACTAATAAAAAAATATTAAAAGGTAATACTCCTCATGATGAGGAGTGTTAGCTTTTTACTACAACACCACATCAACACCCGTGGTTGCTTGTTTTGACCGGTTTTTTTTTTTTCACAGCATTTTGGAATCCATTTTAAAATTCAGTGTCCGGCGAAGAAAGCACCCGAACATTGACGGGCGGGGAAGTCGTCTTGATTCCAATTCATCTCGCATCGGGCAAGAATTGAGGTAAGAGAGACGAATCATATACTCGCTATCGTCAGATGTGTTCATTGGATTCCATGGATGAGAGATGAAGACAGTTGCAACTTTACTAGCTACTGTTTTGGTTGTTGCCGTTCAGTTTCTTCCGGAGTTCCGGGGCTTACGCTCCCGTCCACCGTCGGGCCTGGCCCTGGGCAAGGGCAGGCTGGCCCCTGGCCAGGGCCCATCAGCTATCAGCTATATAATATATATATATATTAAAAAAAATTGGGTTTATTGGTTTTCTGATGAAGTCGAGGAGGCGGATCGGAGGAGCCGAGGAGACTACGTCGTCCAGGAGTCCATGAGTCACGACTATGCCTCTTTGAATGTGAAGTCATTAAAAGCTCAAAAGCAAATTAGCAAATAATCACAAGTTAGTAAATCTACAAATCTAGAATCCTAGCCACACGGTCTGCAAGCGATCCAGACAACCATCGCCAGGGTTTCGTCTGTAATCTGCTTCGCCGCACAACTAAACATTTAAACAAGGCCTGTTAAACATTGCCTTCTTTTTTCACTTGTCCCGAGCTTATAAAATGATACCTTAGCTTGCTTCAGTGGATCATGTATTGATCAGTAATACGATTATTAAGAGAACTATTGTTGGAGGATATCATGCATAATGAAGAAAAGGAGAAAAGGGCACCAAAGTAATTTCATAGCATATATCAGTCCGTCTCCTCTGTTGGTCATATATACAGTCTTCTTCTTCATTTTTCTTCACTCTGTAATCTTCCCTACTCATCAATACAACAGTTTCTACTTTTCATTTTCCATTGCTATACTGCTAACAAATCCAACATGGTATCAGAGCTCGCCGGTGAGGAAGCTATGCCGCCACAGCTTCCGGCACCGGCGAGACGACTCCTAAAGACCGCAGATCTGCGCAATTGTCGTTGGCGACTGATCCACAGTGGATCGTTACTCCGCAGAGGAGTAACCTCGGAAATTTCCTTTCAGTTAAGGAGGAGCTTCTACACTGCCGTGAGGATCCTGAAGAGGCGCAATGGACATGGCGCTGCCGTAGGAGGTGGCGATGGCTTCAAAGCCTTGAAGCAGGATTCATTGTTCAATTTGAGCAGAATGCTCATTCATCTGCTGTTTAAAGCCTTCAACTACACTTCATTGAACAGATCCGTGAAGAATTTGAGCAAAATGCTCGTCAATCTGTTTGTAAGTTCTAATCAGAGTTCGCGGAGCAGATTCGCGAAAAGGAAGAGCGCAGAGCTCATTAATCCCTCATCAATAGCCATCGTCGTTCCTAGTTCGTTAGTCCTCGAGCAATGGCGTTCATGGAGCAGATCCATGAAGATTTCGAGCAGAGTGCTCGTTAATCCCTTGTTTATAGCCTTCGATTGTCGTTCCTGGAGCAGATCCGTGGAAATAGACGACAACTCTTCGGAGGAAATTGAGGATAAAGCGGAGAATTTAGGCGATGGCGAGGAGCTCACGGCGGTGAATAAAATCTGCCGCCGCAGGTTCGTCTTTGACGATGAGGAGGAACAGGAAGAACAGAAAGATGAAATCGATGTTGTTGTCGCCGGCACAAGCACTCATATCCAGAAGTTGAGAAGTGCTCAAATGAAACTGGATTTGGATGTCGTGAGCAGCGGCTTCGTTCTGAGCGGTGCCTCCCGTGCTAGCTTAGGCTTCTCCTTCACCGGATTTTCCAAGGCATTTAGCGTGAACGATCAACTTGAAGATTCAGAGAAAACCAGTTTTAATAGCGCTGTACAGCAGCACAGCTCTCAATAGCCATGGTTCTCAAGGCAGAACTCTGGAGGTAGTAAGTCACTCTGTTCAGATTTGGAGGTAAACCACATTGATATTCAGATTCTAATGCTTGTTTGGAAAATGCAAGCTAAAAAGCAAAAGGTTAAAAACCATCAAACTTTGTGGAGTTTTATGCCTACTTGTTTCGATATTACTTAAATGAGCAGGAGCCAAAGAACATAGTCATGGAGAGCATCTGTGTGTTGCTCGATTTTGTTGAAGGTAGTGTTGCACGAGAAATTGGTGTTGCAGACCTTGATGGTTTAGATGCTATTAATGCTCATGCAGTAAACATTCCTTTGTATGCTGTACTTGATATTGGTTTAGATCTGGATGTGTTCAATGAGGGTCGACCAGTTGGAGTTGAAGGTCTGGACCTAGAGGTTCAAGAAATTATGGACATATTGGTTTATTATTTGCAAGGTGGCCAAGTAGTTTCCAATGATATCTTTCAATTTGACATGCTGTTGTATTATTTGCTTTGCTTCCTGTCCTTGGAGTTAATGGTTCAGACAGTGCTCGTTCTGCATTCATTCTCTGCAGATTTAAACTTGGAACGATCTTTTTCTATTTATGTTGGGATAGCATATACCCGATGGGCCATTCATGGGGAGACAACACCTAGTAATAGTCATCCTCAAGTTTCTGGTGTTGGAAATGACTTCTTGGTTGTTCACAATGGTGTTATCATCAATTATGAGGCATTGAAGGAGACCCCAATCCGACTTGATTTCACCTTTGAATCAGAAATAGATACAGAGGTGATTCCAAAGCTTGCAAAGTTTGTATTTGATAAAGCAAAAGAAGGCAGAGGTGATGGCCAAGTCGCAGAAGGCAGAGAAGGATAACACTCCCAAGAAGTAAATGTCAAGGCATTCTTGTTCAAGCTGAAGAAGTATCTTGTCTCTCTCACTTCCATTCTAAGCTGAACATACAAAAGATTTGCATGTCCAGCTTACCGGGGGGTGTTGGAGGATATCATGCATAATGAAGAAAAGGAGAAAAGGGCACCAAAGTAATTTCATAGCATATATCAGTCCGTCTCCTCTGTTGGTCATATATACGGTCTTCTTCTTCATTTTTCTTCACTCTGTAATCTTCCCTACTCATCAATACAACAGTTTCTACTTTTCATTTTCCATTGCTATACTGCTAACAAATCCAACAACTATTGCTCTCATTACAGGGAATTGAACGCGTTCCAGCTAGACTGCTCAGCAAGATATTAGCGAGAAGCAATCGAACTAGTATGGATGCTATTGCACGGACAGTGTTCCCCGACAAGAGGGGGCATTTGTTTAAGATACAATCTAATCAAGGGACTTTTACTACGTATCGCGAAACGGTCCTTGAGGTCGTAGCCAGGGGATGGACTAAATATCGAAGGTTCAGTATTAAACAAAAGATGACTTGACAGAGGCCGAGTATACGGGGACAGCGAGCAGCTACGAAGGCATATGTGACCAATTTTACGTGGGTCCTCAACACCTGAATATGGAGGCTATTCAACAGGCCTTATGGAAAACGTTGGATATGGAGAAAGTAGGGCCTGCACCACAACCTGATATTATAGTGCTTTGTATGAATGGGTGGCGTGATAACCATGTTGCACTGATACTTAATTGTATTAGGTTCACCCACTTACTAGACGTGTATAGCAACGCCCTAGCTAGGCAGACAGGGTGAGAACAGTTTTGAAGCATATGATGATGGGTGAGTTCATATTCCGACTAACCACATCTGGGAAGACAAGCCGGGGTATGACCCAGTGGCCATCTAGGAGGTAATTTTGCGGAAAACTACCCCGAGTTCATCACTTTATCTCCATATAACAATGTTGATGTGTGGACTGAATGCATTGATTTAAGAGGGTTGGAAGACAGAGATGTCGAAATTATGCTTATGATGACAGGTGCGTGGGAGCACAGGTCAAGATATAAGCTCGATTTCAGCTTGCCTAGGTTGGCTGATAAGATAGCTTTCCGCTCTTCTAATGCAAACTACAGGATGAGTACGAGTTGGCAGCGGAAAGGAGATCAAGAACCCACAACTGAAATTAATGCCGGACCTGCCTACAAGTGATGAAATCGATCTGGAGAGCTATGATTGAATATGTCATGACCAACAGGCTTCACGCCCACTTTTCAGTAGTAGTGTACTTGTTCTGTACAACAGCATGTCAATACGTACCGGGTACTGCAGAGCAAATTAAAGCATTTGGAATGAAGTGACTACTAGGCTGGTAGTGCCTAAGTTCCATTCTATACGAGGGCGGAACTTCTGCCATTAATGCTAGGGTCATGAACGAGTGGATATACATCGGCAAAGAGTTTAGGAAACTGCAGTCTTTGAGTACAGTGTCTTAGTGTGTCAGGTGATGTGGTTTGGTGTAGGATTAAGGAATTGAATATGCGGCGAGGCATCGAGTCTGACCAGCTTGAACTGGACTCTACAGCAGAGGCATTTATGGATGAGCGGTATGTATTAAAGTACCACTTTCGGGGATGTCTGGAATCAGTACTGTATGGTTCGACGGGTGGCAAGAAGACCCCTTTGCAGAACCCAGAATGTGGCAGACGAACATCCTTGATGACAAGGAACTGAAGAATATAATTATGATGTGGTTAAGGATGGTGACCAGACCTATTTGCGGGTATATGAGTTTAATTTACCTGGAATATCGGCATATCTACTACCGCTCCCCGATATAGTGCCAGGGTTAAAAATATTTTCCGGCGAGGGTAGTTTGGAACCTTCAGATGGAGAATTCCTGAGGAAGGGGTGGAAACTACCTTATTACAAGGCCTATGAACTATCTGTGATAGCCAAGTTCTGCGGATTCAATTCTGAGCTAGGCCCTAAAGACAGGTTTAGGGGGCCTAAGAAATTTCATGCCCCCAGAGACTCAGAATGGATACAACCCCATTCTTTCTACGAGGAATACAGGGGTGTGCCTACCTGTTTCGGCGGAGTTTATCAAGATGCCCCAGATGGGGTGTAAATTTAATTGTAGGGAGCTGGCATATAAATTGAGATTGTGTTCTTGGGGAACATATAGAGGTGAGTTACTAATGGTACAGAGGTACACTGTAGCACAGGTAGATGATATGAGACCTAATGAAAATGCCCTCATCGGCGAACACATAAGGATTCCGAACCAACCAGATGAGCCGGGGGAACATCTGCTGCACATATCTCGTGCGGATGCAATGTACGAGGTGGAAGCTCTGAAGACTCTCAATTTGGGGTAGACTTGGATGCTATGATTTGTGTCATTTGTTCTCCTATCTGTCTCTCTTATTTCATGTTCTTGTTACTCTTTTAACAAAACAAACACATTTGCATGCCCAATAACGTGCAAATCAATCTATTTAAATTTTCAATGCTAACAAGAACATTATATTCAATATTAGTCTTGTTTTAATCATCTTAATGCAATCTTTCAAATGATATAATTTGCTTATAATATAGCGATTCAACATACTTTGTATAAAAAAAAAATTGAAATGTCTTTGTATTTAACTATATTTCAACGATTTTGTTGCTGGAGGACTAAAATTGGTCAATGCCACAATAATACTAGGATCAAATAAGTATGTTCTAATAAAAAAGGACTAAAAGTGGATTGTCACACAGAAATAAATGGAATTAACTCTATTTTTAATCATGGTCAGCAGCCGATTGGTGGACATACTTACAATTTAAAAATACTATCACGATCATTATTACAGACCAGAGCTTTTAAATTTTGTTTTCAAAAAGGCAAAGGTATCAATGATGCACAAAGCGTATTAGAAGAGGAGAGGAACTAAAAATAGACGGAGAGAATAGATGCACATGGCAAAGCTAGTTGGCATTTACGGAAGGGGAATATAACGACAGCACTCTTGGGCGGAACCCTGTTTTTGGAGAGATAATCCATTGCGGCAATGTGGATAATCCATTGCGTGGATAATCCATTTCGCGGATAATGGTAATTTATATTGTGTAATCCGTACCAAAACGGCGTCATTTTGATCATTTTAATTAACGATTTGTTTTTTTTAGAAATCACGTTTCTAGTTTCTACTGATCTGTGTATTTGTGTTAATATTTTGTGTATTTTTTGAAAGACATTCTCTTTATTATAAACTACGATTCTGGGTGTTCATGTTAGGAGTACTTAAACATAAGTTATGACGTGTTTTTTGTATTTGAATGTTAAAAGTATGATTTCTGTGTATTCTCTGAAGTCATTCCCTGAAATCATTCGCGTCTATCCTCCACTAACATTCGAAACGATGTGGTTTCTGACCAAATCGATATAACGATCGGCGGATAATCTATTGGGCAATATAATGTGGATAATCCAGGCCACCTTTTTCCCTTCTATAAATTCCTCTCCTCCTTTCACTACTTCCTACGTACAAACCCAGCCATAATTCTCTCCTCTTCTCTCCCGTCTCTCCTCCTTCTTCATCAGAGTCCTCTGTTTCTTTAGCTGTGAGCTTTTACGTGATTCAGGTACGTTGCGTTTTTCTTTGGATCGAAGTAATTTTTGTGTGTTGTTAATGTTAGTGGTTTGTGTATAATTATACTCCAGGCAGACCCAAGACAAAGTGGAAAATGACTAACCAGAATGTGGTGGTTTCCGACCCCAAGCCGCTGCCCGGAGCCGGAGCGGGGCCCGAACATCCTCCGAATCTGACGATGCTAACAAGTCTTGGATCGTGAGTCTCTCGGTATGAATTCTCCGGTAATATTTTATATACCTGAAAGTGAAAAATTATACATTCAAGTAAAACATTTAAAAAGTTAGTACATTTTAAGAATTTAGCATGTTTTAAGCTTTACCATATACTGAATACAAGTACACAATCCACTAGAGAGGATAAAACCAACCTCTTTAATCATGGGTAAAAATTCTCTTGCAAGTTGACAGAGAACAGCTTGATTGCTCTGCATAATTTTTTACCAAAAATCATTAGTAAAAAAATCACAGAATAATATTACTGTTATCGTTAATTTTCATCTATAATTTTCACATTTAAATTGCTTTTAGTTGGTCCCTTGATGTCCATTTCATAGGTTCCGCCGTAATACAATTGAGGTAGTTTCACAAAGTTGTATAGCTAAATTTATATTTAAAAATATTAATAAAAAAATCATTAAAAAACTGAAAATAATATAAATTTTTTTATGAAAAAAAATACATTTGCCCTACACCTGCCACTCACTATGGCTGTGGGGAATTGTTTTGCTACATTCCTCGCAGCATCTCTCGTCTATATTCCAAAATTAATTAAACAATTCCCCACAGCCATAGTGAGTGGCAGGTGTAGGGCAAATGTATTTTTTTTCATAAAAAAATTTATATTATTTTCAGTTTTTTAATGATTTTTTTATTAATATTTTTAAATATAAATTTAGCTATACAACTTTGTGAAACTACCTCAATTGTATTACGGCGGAAGCCATGGAATGGACATCAAGGGGCCAACTAAAGGCAATCTAAAGGTGAAAATTATAGATGAAAATTAACTGCAACAGTAATACTATTCTGAGATTTTTTTACTAATGATTTTTGGTAAAAAAAATTATGTAGAGCAATCAAGCTGTTCTCTGCCAACCTGCAGGAGAATTTTTACCCATGATTGGAGAGGTTGGTTTTCTCCTCTCTAGTGAATTGTGTACTTGTATTCAGTATATGGTAAAGCTTAAAACATCTCCAGTTCTTAAAATGTACTAACTTTTTAATTTTTTTCTGAATGTATTATTTTTCACTTTAAGGTATATAAAGTATTACTGGAGAAAACTAAATCTGGGAGCAAAACAAGATCAGAGGAACTTGTGATTTTCAGCTGCAGAGGCAAAGCAAAATTATTTCTTTATTTTATTGGGATTTTGTAAAGAGATGAATCCCATAGTATACATTATTTTATCCTAGTATATATGTCTTTGCATAGCATAGATTGGATTATGTTAGTAGTATAGGGAAACATTGTAAAGACCAATACTACATATTATTAAAATAAATTCCTTTTATTATATTTGTTTATCGCAGTCCTGAGAGTTGAACATGTAACCTCCTAATCAAAGGCAAAGGCATGTGTATGCCATGTGACAAAAAGTACATACTATTAGCTTCAACTTTTGGAGTACATTATAATGGCAAATTACGGTCCACATAGCTCTGTGAATCACGGTCCAAAACGACATCATTTTGATGTTTAAAAAAAATTCTTTGTTCTGCGTGTGTGTTAGAGTAATGAACATTCAGGGGTAAGATAATATACGTACTTTATGAGTTAGAATAATACACTTTATGTGTTAAAACAATGTACTTTATAAGTGTTTATAATAATGAAATTTCTGAGATAAGATAATGTATTTTATGAGTTAGAATAATATATAATGTACTTTATGGGTTAGAATAATAAAATTTTTGGGATAAGATAATGTACTTTATGTGTTAAAATAATATACTTTACGTGTTCTTGGATTGTGGTCTATACAATTGTGTAAACCACGGTCCACGCAATAATGGTTACGTTATAATTAGCTACGTTTACATTGTTCTATTTATGCAGTTGCCCTTATTTTTCTGAAATTTACATAAAGAAATTACAACTAGTGGTTTTTCATTTACCAGGTTTGTACTTAAACTAAGGAAAATAACATTATTCTTGAATTACTATCAATTTTTTGTTTGATTTTATTACCTTGACATATAGTAAATAAATTTAGACATGAAAAAATAACATTAAATAGAAAATCCAACTTTTTATAGTCCAGTAGGCTAGTGTTGAAATTTTGCAATATTCGAGTTACAAGTGGCAACAACACTTTGTCGTTTTCCCAGTTTTGTATGAAATTGTTTTGATGATGAGAATATGAGGACAGTAATTAATGTGACGATTTTTTCAAAGGTGGACAAAAATAAAAATGTTTTAAAAACAAGATAAAAATAAAAAAAATTAACTTGGGACATGAGTTTGAGATCAGAAATGCATGTCTTATCTATTTGCGTTCTATTTTTTTCTTTTCAGAATACCGAATTCAAATGCAAGTCCTTGCGTTTGAACACAAATCCCACTTCATCTGATAAAAAAAAAAATTGTTGCGCGGGGGTGACCATGGTTGCCTTCTCCTTCGCAGGAGTAGGCGATCATTTTGATTGCCTACTCCTTCGCCGGGTCGCCTTCTCCCTCTGGTCACCTTCTCCTTCGCAGGAGAAGGCAACCATGGTCGCTGCCGGCGACCATTTTTTTTTATTTTTTATTTTTTTACCAGACAGAAGTGGTACTTGCGTTTGGATTCGGTATTTTGAAGAAAAAAAAAATAGAACCCAAATGATGAGACATGCGTTTCTGATCTCAAACAGATGTCCCAAAGTGATTCTTATTTTTATCTAAGTTTGAGAAAATTTTCACATTACTGTCTTTGACCCAGAATATGATTCAATATGTTGTCTGAAAATGGGGTATGAACTTAGATGCTAGTGGGATTGATTTTAAGTGTTAAATCAAAATGTGGGAAAGATGGGCCTAAGCTTCCATCTCAAGAATATCCTTCGATTTTGCTCGATTTACCTCCTCATAGGCATGGAGCGGGTTCATGAGTCCACAATATAGTCTGATGGATTCGAAAAATTTGGATTATTAACAAATCCTTGGATTTTGTTCGATTTACCTCCTCATGGACATGAAGCGGATTCATGAATGCACGATATAGTCTGACAAATCCATAAAACTTGGATTATTAACAAATCCTTGGATTTTGCTCGATTTACCTCCTCATAGGCATGAAGTGGGTTCATTTGTCCACGATATAGTCTGACGGATCCGGAAAACTTGGATTATTAACAAAAGAAAAAGAATTATACTTCCCTTTTGAGTTGGTTTCCTATGCTTAGAAGGTGGTGTAGACTAAATGGATTTGCAGTGCTCAGAGAAGCCTTTTTTTGTCCTTTAAATTTCAATCTCTTACTGCAAATGCAGTTTCTGATATGCTACTTTTTGTGACTTGTAAGTGATGCCAAGTCTAGAAAGATATAGATTTTCTGATCAATCTTAGCTTGCTGCAGAAACAAAAGAGCAGCTTCATTACTTGAGATAATTTTTCATATCCAATTCTTACATTGCATTATAGACTGCACTTCATATTCATCTGACCTCATGAACATTATATTCACATTGCAAAAAGTAGTCGAATTCGAGTCTTATGGAGCCACACATCTATTGAAATTTCGGGTTATTCTCGAAAACAAACTTGAGGGGTGTAACTTGATGTCTTGACCATATTGGCTTCAACTGGTAGTGACTGGCAAGCCTGTGGAATTCTGTTTCCTTTATAAGCTCTGCAGATATAGGCTTCAAAGTTGTCATAATCCTGCACAAGCAAAAGATGCAAATTGAAATTTCCCTTCACATCTGTATATATACACACTGTTTATTGCCCTGTTTTTATGTAAAGAGAGTAAAAAAATAATGGAGTTTGAGGGACTAACTTCTTGAAGAGGCTGATTATTCACCAAAACCCATGGGACAAACCTGTGTGGGGGGTTTAGACTAGCTGTCTCATCACCATATCCCTGTTCTATCTGCAAGTTAAGTCTCAGTTATCATAATTATACATTTTCCATAAATATATATTTTCTTTTCTTTTTGAGTGACGAGAGAAATCTCGCCTTATGATCTTAGATGACAAAAGACTACAAGAAAGTAAATCATCTAAGTTGATCGGTTCAAATTAATAGGGTTTGGATTTAAACTCGTGACATTGTGGTTACAAGTTTGGATTTAGTTGACAAAGAATCACAAGAAAGTAAATCAGCCTAGATTGACCAAAAAGGCTTGTATTCGAACTCGTGACCTAATTATTACAAGTTGTTATTTAACTAGCAAAGGACTAAAAAAAAGTACATCAGCCAAGGTTGACCCAGAAGGTTTGGATTCGAACTCGTGACCTTGTGGTTACAAATTTGTTTGTATTTATCTAGTAAAGGACCATAAAAAGTAAATCAGCCTAGGTTAACGGCTCAAACCAAGAGGACTGTGATTTGAACTCATTAACTATATGGTTACAAATTTATATCCCTAGTCACTACTTTAAATATGCATTTTCTTGTTTTCTCTTTTTCTATAACAAAAGAGTCAACTACTCCTGAGTCCCGAGGATGCTTGTGCTTCACACTACACTAGAAGTTTGTTTCATAAAGCATAAATGCATAATATATATTAGCATGCAAGTGAAGATGATGAGATTAATATAACTTAGATAGCTTTGTTTGAATATTTAAAAAATAAAAAACCAGGCTGACCCGGATTCCAACTCCATTATTGAAGCAATCCCTAACCGGCAATTCACTCAATCCAGTTGCAGCAAAGCAAGAATTCCACTCCCCATGCCTGTTCTCCACCTGCAAACGCTCTATGCAATACACCAACCTGAAATGCATCTCCTGCATCATACCAAAAACCAAATTTCAAAAAGATTGATCAAAAGTGATCAGTATTGCACTATCCTTGCTTCCCAGTAGGTCAAACACGTTTAACCACAGGGTTCTGGTTGTCATATCTTTCTTCAAACCAATTGGTTATAAGTAAGAGACAAACATTATTAACTATTTAACCACATTTCTCCGTGGTAAGTCACAACCCACATCTCGAATCGACCATAGGCTGAACTCCCAACAAAAAATATTCTCAGAATCCCCTAGGTTGGCAGAATTTAACAGCTAGCTGCACAGGTCCTTACCTGATTAGGCCACACATTAATGGCACATGCTTGGACTACATCCAACAGACACTCATCAGGCCCATGCTGTAATAAGTTATTATCCAAGAAATGGTTAGTCCCTTATTAGCTTGCAAGCCAAAAAAAAAAAAAACATATGAATCTTGAAAAGGGACAGAATTTAACCTGGCAAATCCAGGCGTTATTAGGTGCTGTTTGGGTGTTTCCCCAGGGGATGAGCCTGAGATTGACAATGGACCCAAGATCTGTCACAAACAACTTAACCAGCTGATTCACAATGAAGTTTGCGCAGTATGGACACAACGATTCGTAGTACAACGACACGCTAACCCTGTCGTCCAAATCTGATGAAGAACTATGGCATTGAAAGATGAATAAGCAAGCAAAAATGATTCTGCAGATTTGGTTATTAGGAGACGCCATTTCTCACTAGCTTGTAGTTGGGTCCTGTATTCCTGTAGTGCTTTAAGGTTAGAGTTTATGTATGCAATATATGCCCTCATGATGCATACCCCAAAAGTAACAGTTGCTTTTCCACTTCTCTTTATCCGGTTTTTGTTCTTTTATTCCACTTTTTGGGACTCTTCAGTTGCCTCTACCAGTCTAGCCTTTAAGGACACCTATAATTTTAATGGAAAATTAAAATGCTATTTGAACAATTTTATATTCATTAATTACAAGTTAATACACATTTTACTCATCGATTATAGTTATTTTTTTTATTTAGTCCTAAACGATTTGTTGTGTTCAATTAGGTCATCGTCTGTGATGGTTTTACCTAATTGAGTTATTATCTATTAAGATAACTTGGTAATTTCACCTCTATTAATATCCAATTTAATTTAATCCTTGACTATAGTAATTTTACCCAAGTTAGGCTATGTTTGGCAAACTAGCTGAAAAGGTAGCTGAAAGCTGAAAAGTAGTTGAAAACTGAAAAGCTATGAGCTCGAAACTGAAATCTGAAAAGCTATTAAGCTAGCTGTTGCTTAAAAGTGTTTGGTAAAATTAGTTTTTTGATAAGCTGATAAATATAAAAAGACTAAAAAATGACATCTTCATACAATTTAAATAGTTTTAAATTTAAAAAGGTTTGTTTATATATTAAAATATAAAATAGTGAAATCAATATATTTTAATAAAATATAAACTAAGAACATATATTTGAAAACATATAAAGTAAAACAAAATGTTTACAATTCATAAGATTAGTTCATACAAAAAATCAATGTTCAAACACAAATGTCGAATTGAAATTACAACCAAACAATTGAAAAGAAAAAGTCAAAATAATAGTAATAATAATAATAGTAATAATAATAATAATAATGATATGGCATCGGTTATTCCAAAAAATTGATATCGTATATAAATTTTAATTTTTTTTATACGAACTGATGTTGGTCTTTTAACGAAACTGACATCGTTCTCTTAAAAGAGTTATTTAAAATTATTTAAATGACGTCAATTTTCCTAAACTGACGTCAAAACAAATATAAATATTATTACTAATACTACTACTATTACTAGCAGTGACACACGCTTAAGGTGCTCACATTTGTATTTCACACATTCTACCCTACTGTACATATTATTTGAATGAAAAATTAATTCCAATTCATTTTATGTTTTAAAAGACATTTATAATTATAAATGATATATTTGATATGAATTATAAATATTTAAAAGTTTAAAAAATTATTAATTAATACAAAGGATTAAATTATGCGCCCGGTGAAGAGTGTAGTTTTCGCGGTGGATGGAAAGAAGTATGTGTTAAAACGGGAAGAAGTTCCCGAGTATCGTTCTCAAAGGACGACAAGGAGGGAATTTGAGCGGTAAGGGGATTAAGCACAAGAGTGTTTAGTGTTTGAAAGCTAACCCAAACATAGGAAGGAACGCGCATGAAACATCATAAAAATAAGGAACAAAACGTTGGAAACAATCAATGGGAAAGGAGGATTTGGATCTTGCAACTCATATAGGTATCCTTGATTTCCTAAGATATTAGGCTAGCAACACTTAGATTATGAAAATGAGACAAGGTCACCAACACCACCGCCACTCTTGTGGTCAATGGACTCACTTCTTAGACTGTAATGTCATCCTTGTGATCACTAGGCTAGAAGAGGCATTTTGTAATGTCATCCTTGTGATCACTAGGCTAGAAGAGGCATTTTGACAAACACGTTTTGTGATCACTAGGCTAGAAGAGGCATTTTGACAAACACGTTATGTGCCTCTTGTCTTCCACTAGGCATTTTGACAAACACGTTATGTGCCTCTTGTCTTCCACTCTCCCTTTTCTCAAAGGTGAGAGGGAAATGTGGATGGTGAGGGCTAGATCTACTCTTTACTCTCGTAGGTGAGTATTCCTATCCTACTCCTCTAGTGCAATCGGATCTTAATTGGCATAGAGTCAAGACATCTATCCCAATCCACAATCAACTCATCAATCAAGCAATTGCAAAACCTAATTGATTAATTCAAAGCTCAAGAATATCCATACAACATTGCTCAATCCAAATCCACAAAGATCTATCTAATCATACTTGGGGTGTGTTTGGTTGGGGGGTTTTGGTATAGGGAATGGGTATGAAAGTGATTGCTAGTGTTTGGTTGATAGGTTTTGAGAATGCTACTATGGGTATGGAATACCCCATTAATGGGAAAACCCATACCCTTATTAAATAAGGGTTTCATTTCACTTCTTCATTTCTTCCCCAACTATTAATATTCATTCCCATTCCACCCAACTACCAAACATGCTAAATACTTTCACCAAAACCCATTACCCTTACCAAGTATTTGATACCCATTCCGATTCCGATTCCCATGTGCGAACCAAACACACCCTTGGAATTGAAATAGCAAAAGGCAAAAGTAATGACAAGAAATTAAAATGAAGACTTAGCTAGAAATTGAACTTTGAACTTGAACTTGAACTTGAATTTGAACTTGAATTTGAACTTGAATGTTGATCACAATCTTGCAATGGAATTCTTCTCTAATTCTAATCTAAACCTAAGAATTGCAATGGGAAGTGAATTGGGAGAGATCTCTCTAGGCTAACCCTAGAGAGAGAAATATTCTAAGGTGTGGAATGGTGAATCTAAGTCTCCCTCTTTGAAAGTTAGCTCAATTCTCCTTTTAAACTTGCAAAAATCGCCCAATTTCGCGATGGACGCGCGTCCACTGCGCGTCCAGCGTGCCTGCTGCTTCGGCTTGCGTTTGGACTCGGGGTGGACGCGGGCGTCCGATTTCACGCTCTCTGAACTTTGGTTCGGCCTCTGATGGACGCGGGCGTCCACCCGGGCGTCCATCAGAGAGCTCTCTGATTCTGCTCTGTTTCTGCTGTTTTGGGACGTTGGACGCGGGCTGGACGCACGCTGGACGGCGTCCACTGCGCGTCCAAGGCCTATTTTGCCTTCCAACTTCGGTTTGTAAATCCTTCTCCGAAATATTGCCATTTTCCACCTTTTTGCACTTCTTTTTACCTACAAAACAATTAACAAAGCGTAGAATGGGGTACTAAGACAATATAAAGCATTTTAAGGCAATTTAAGACTAAACCGTTCATAAAAGCCTTAACTTGTATACTAAACGATCCACAAATAACCTTATAAAAGTGGTATCTTTTGCACTTATCACCCGGGTTTATCCGCCTAGTATCCTGCACCTCGCATTCATGATATTGACATTCAACTGTGCCCCGAAGAAACGGTCGAAGGAGTATGCAATATTTGATATGATTTTTAAATATGTAAAAATTAAAAAAATAGTTAATACAAAAGATTAAATTATACGGAGTAAATAGTTTTGAAATAAACAAATATACAGAGAGTGCTTAAGGTGCGTGGTTTGTGTACTTAATGTGCCTCATTTTAAAATTTTAGGTACGTGGTTTGTATTCTTAAGGTGCTTTGTTTGTGTATTTAAGGTGCGTGAATTGTATACTTAAGGTGTGTTATTTTAATGCTTAAGGTGCTCACATTTGTATTCTTCATATTCTATCCTCGTGTATATTATTTGAATGAAAAAATAATTCTTATTAATTTTATGTTTTAAAAGACATTTATAATTATAAATGCTATATTTCATATGAATTTTAATTATGTAAAAGTTAAAAAAAAAACAGTTAATACAAAGGATTAAATTATATGGAGTATGATAGATTTGTATGATTTTTAAATATGCTATGTACAAAGGATTTTTAAAACATACAATTAATTGGAGTCATATTTTTTTGCAATGTTTTTCTCCCTACAAGATGATTTTTTTTTTTTTTTGGGATGAACAAACAAAATGATGTGTAGTAACATGTCTGTGCTTAGCGGGTGTGTTGTGATACGGAGCCTTGCACAAACAAGGAAGTTTAAAATTTATAAAATATTAAATAAATTTATAAAATAGATACGATGCTGATTTTTATTTTTTTAAAAAAATTACATACGACGCGGTTTTTTAGGACACACTTTTTAAAAAGTGAGCACCTTAAGCATTAAAATGATGCACGTTAAATACACAAATCACACACATTTTAAGCACACAAACAAAAAACTTAAGAACACAAGCATCGCACCTCAAGTTTAAAAATGGCACAACTTTTTTTAGATCAAAACAGGAGAGGGGGGGGGGGGGGACCCCAAGGGCTAGACCAAACTAGGAGGTATCCTTCACTCTTCGACACTGCGTGGCACGCATGAGGTCCTTGTTGAAGGCCTCATCACACTCCGGCGGGTAAGAAGAAAACTCCTTCCAGTCCACAACTTAAATACACAAACCACACACCTTAATCAATGTCTGTATATTTATTTATTTCCAAACTATTTACTCCGTATAATTTAATCATTTGTATTAACTACTTTATTTTTTTTTATTTTTGCATATTTAAAAATCATATCAAATATGGCATTTATAATTACAAATGTCTTTTAAAACATAAAATTAATTAGAGGCCGAATTTGTTGCAATGTTTTTTTATCCCTACAAGATGTTTTTTTTTTCTTGGAAAGAACAAACAAAAAAAATGATGTGTAGTAACATGCATGTGCTCAGCGGGTGTGTTGAGAGGCGGAGCCTTGCATGAACAAGGAAGTTTAAAATTTATAAAATATTAAATAAATTTATAAAATAGATACGATGTCGATTTTATCTTATTGTTTTTAATTTTTTTAAAATTATATACGACGCCGCTCTTTAGGATACACTTTTTAAAAAGTGAGCACCGTAAGCATTAAAATGAATGCGCATTAATTACACAAACCACAAGTTGGTGTGCCTCTAACTCTATTAGATTCTTTTCGAACATAATTTCTCAACCTATTGGAACGCAAAGAGGCACTATCGCCTCCACCGAGGCTCGAACTCATGACCTCCCATATGGGAGAGCCACTACTCTGTCATCTAAGCACAAGGTGCTTGCCCAATGCTTGTATATTTATTTATTTCAAAACTGTGTATTTCGTATAATTTAATCTTTTGTATTAACTAATTTATTTTTTCCATTTTTGCAATGTTTTTCTCCCAACAAGTTTTTTTTTTGTTTTGTTTTTTTTTGTTTTTTTTTTTTTTTTGGGATGAACAGAAAAAATGATGTGTAGTAACATACTTGTGCTCAGTGGGTGTGTTGTGAGGTGGAGCTTTGCACGAATAAGGAAGTTTAAAATTTATGAAATATTAAATAAATTTATAAAATAGATACGATAATGTTGATTTTTATCATATTGTTTTTAATTTTTTTAAATATTATATACGACTCCGCTCTTTAGATAAACTTTAAAATGGCGCACGTAAATTACACAAACCACGCACCTTAAGCATACAAACAAATTAAAGAACCTTAAGAACATAATCAACGCACTTCAAGTTTTAAAATGTCGTACTTCTTTGTTAAAAAAATTATCAAACGATGTCGGTTCTATATGTAAACCAGTTGTCATTACCTTAACAAAATAATAATAATGATGCAACATCGGTTATTCAAAAAAACCGATGTCATTTATAAATTTTTAGTTTTTAATAGGAACATATGTTGATTTTTTAAGGAAACCGACATTATATTGTTTTCTTAAAAAAGTTATTTAAAATTGTTTAAAATGACTTCGGTTTTCCTAAGCAAACGTCATAAAATATATACTAATACTATTATTATTATTATTATTATTTTTATATTATTATTTGGGAAAATGGTCAAATAAGCTCCTAAACTTTACCTAAAAAGTTAATTAAGTTTCTAAATTTTTAAAAAGTGCAATTATACTTTTTAACATGTTATATCGAGACAATGAAGTCCAATAGCGTGCAATTGACCTGCTATTACAAGTCATTCCCATTCCAACATCATTTCACGCGATAGTTCGGCAACCGGCGACGGTTGCCGTCGCCGGTCGCATTGTGCAGAGAAAGGCGACCAGAACTCTGGTCGCCTCTTCCATGCGAGGCGACCAGATCTGGTCGCGTCTATAGAAGGCGACCAGAACTATGGTCGCCTCCTCCATGAGAGGCGACTAGATCTTGTCGCCTCCATGAGAGGTGACCAGAACTGGTTTCCTTCCTAGAGGAGGCGACAAGATCCGGTCGCCTTCTCCGGGAAGGCAACCAGAAAATAGTTGCTTTCTCGCAGAAGGCGACCATTTTGTGGTCTGTTCGCCGGAGATGGTCGCTGGCAACCGGCGCTGGTCGCCGGCAGTCGGTTTTTTAATCAGAAAATATGCCTGAAGCCTAGTGACCTGCTATCACAGGTCACTAACCTATTTTTGGGTTTCATTACACAAAAATAAAATGTTAAAATGATTAATTGCACCTTTAAAAAGTTTAGGTATCTAATTGACTTTTCCTGTAAAGTTTGAGGGCCTATTTAGTCCTTTTCCCTTATTATTGTTATTGTTATTGTTATTATTATTATTATTGTTATTATTATTATTATTATTATTATTATTATTATTATTATTTTGTAAAACATACAACGTTGATTTCCTTAACAAAACGAACGTAAAAAAGAGCACGCCATTTTGTCTTTAAAATTCAAAATAATTCTGTAATTATTAACAATGTCAGTTTGTTTATACTACTGACGTTACAATCTTTTTTAAAGTTATAAATTTATTTAATATTTTAATGATGATTTTATTAAAGGCAACATGATATGTCCCATATCATATGTATTTTAGTAGTACAATGATCCTATCAATATATCATTAATGACAACGTGTATGAAGAAATTGATAATACTAACTTAAATCAAATTATGTAATAATATTAGTTAATTATTACAATCATCCGAACATATATTTTGTATTTTGTGTGAAACTTTTACATATCAATCTGTGTTGGGCCTTGCATTACGTGCATCGCGTGTGCCTGTCTAGTATATATATATATATGTGTGTGTGTGTGGGGGGGGGGGGGCTCGCGAGCAGCTCGACGAGTCACGAGCCTAAGACATTAGAGCTCGAGTCGAGCTTTGACCGAGCGGCTCGCGAGCCGCTCGGCTCATTTACACCCGTAAGATTGACTATAGTTGAATTTTTTTAAGATTGACTATAGTTGAATTTTTTTTGGGAACCACTGATCTTAGCCTTTTGTACCAATTTCCAAAATGCAGCCCTTGAGTTTATTTATTTATTTATTTTTAAAATTTAAAGTAAAAAGAAATTTCATTAAATGGTTAAATCAAGATTCAGAACATAGTTAGACAAAGAAACAAATTATCAAGATAGGCAAAAATTTGTGTGAGACTGGTCGGGTCAATATATAAAATGTACGGAGTAATACTTATAAGTAACAAATATTTTATTCTTAATTAGTATGGAGTATTATATTTGTTAGTATAAGTATTACATTTCATCTTGACCCAACCCTCCTCACCGAATAAAGATTCGTGAGACGGCCTCACATAAGTGTGAAGAAGTAATCAATCTAGATAATGCATGGGCAATTCGGTTCCAAATTATTCAACACAATAGAAATTAACATAATAATAGGGATGGGATTTCTATATGGAAGATTGGATAGTGTGTAACTTGAGAAAATGTATATATTATTTACAAATTTATTATCATTTCCTAGTTAACATTGAAATGATCAAATAATATTAAAAAATATTAGCATTTGTATATATGATGTATAACATGAGATTTCACTAAGTAATGCCGTCTTTTTGAAATTGTACCTGCTAATAAAGGAAGAAACTTATTATTACTAATAATATTGATGAATGAGAAAGTGGCACAATTACAAACTCACAAGAAAATTGAATAAAACAATATATAATAGATACTGATGATCTCCCTGTTAGTTACAAATTCATATTCCATTTCCTAAATTCAAATATTACATATTGGTTATATTATACTATAAATATAGATGAGAAGGAAGAGATGAATAAATAGAGGTTGAAATGGTAGTTTAATTTAATATACAAATAATGCAAAGGTAAAAGAATTTGGTACGATAAATAAGATCAGAGCTCAAAATGTGGAGATGATGCCAACTTGGTATGTTTTACTTTGTAAAATGAATAGAGAAGAATCAACAAGTAAACTTTTATTTACATTGAAATTCTCAATAAAAATGTGGCGTAAAGTTAAAATAAGTTTCAAAAGACCTAAAAATATTCCTCTTTGTATAGAAAAATCAATTTGGCCAGCACTTTACCTTTTAATTGGGTCGATCCGATACAAATGGAGATTAGTCTAACTATGGTACGAGTTTAAAGGTACCTCCTACAATTAGAACTGCTCAGGACACTTCGTGACCTGATCGTAAAAAAAAGTAAATTTTCTCTCATCCAGAATTGTTACAGTGATAGACAATTTTAGTAATAGTATTGTATATTTATATTTCAATGGGCTATTAATATGAGCTTCAAGTGGCAACAAGTTGATTCTCTTATATATAGTCTTATATCAACATCACATATATATTCACATCCATAACCAATGGCATCCTCTATGTAATGCCTTTCTTGCTTTTTTACTTAGCTTTATTATAAGCAAAAATCTGAGTGTAGAATATGCGAATAGCTTAGATTCACATATCACATGGGTTGCCACACAGCATCTCAACCACTTGAAAGTAGGGCAACACCTCATATCACTCTTTAACCAAAGTCGGAATTGAAAGTGACCATTTCATCTCCAACCCCAAACTCCTCCTATTATCTCCCACAAATAATATCTTTCCATGTTAGACACCTACTTGCACATTCTTTATATTCCATATGTGCATCGGAATAACAATATAATGCATCTTCCCTCCTGCCCTCCCCTCTTCATTTTATTCTGCATATAAAGAATTCAAAGGAACATACACGAAAGTTTTGTATATAAATAGCGCATATAAAGAATGTAAATTTTGAATAGTTGTTGCATATATAAAGATTTAAATTAAATTAACATCCACAAAAATAATGTCTATAATTGGTGTAGGTTCAAAAATAATGTATGCTACTTATCAAAAGATAACTTCTAGTCCGGAGTCTTCGAGAAAAGTGCCCAATAACTCTTTTTTAGAAAAGGACAAAGGACATTCCTTGTAGTGATTTTGTCAAAAGTACATCTGTCAGAGTACTCGTAAACCTAATATCTGTTGCACAAAATGTTTACTGAGACTTGGTTTCTAGTCATAGTAAGATGATAATACATCTGCCAGAAGACGTTAACACATGAGTTGAATAGTCTACCATTGACTTGGGGATGAACTATATATAGCGGAGTTGAGATCTATTTATCGAGTTTGCTGAAGAATTACTGATCATGAGAGCAAGATCTACTAATTAAAATCCCAAATATAAAATCTGCCGGATAAGGCTTGCTAATAGTGAACACAGTCAACTATAAAGCATCGTACAAATACAGGTTTGCGACAAAGGCTTAACAACGACTAAGTCTTAATCTTGGTCTATACAAAGATAAACCCAAGAGGGCTATTATAAAGAAATTAAACTTTTGGAGACGTACTCTAAATCGTTAAAATTACAACAATCAATATCATCAAAATATATAAGAAGATAATTATATTCATTCCTAACAGTAAGACTTATACTATTTATAGCAAAGTGTCAGGAAGATCGGACCCATTGACCTATCTAGTCGCTTTGGAGGACTAATTGACCCACTGAATGCCTCGGAGGGTTCCTGAAATTTGTTATAACTTCCCTAGATTCACATTGATAGCCCTAAATGTGCGCAAATTATATCGTGGACCGCGCATCAAAACGACGTCCTTTTGATTAATGAAAACAAACAGATGAATTGACCTCCGTTCCGGGACATTCACTATCAGTTCATATACACTACAGTTACATTTCAACACAACTGCAGTTACATTTCAACATAACTGCAGTTATATTTCGATATAACTACAGTTTCATTCGATAATATAAAAACACAAATGTGTAACTGTTATTCAGTATCAGTTCATATACACTGCAGTTACATTTCAACACAACGTAACTACAGTTACATTTCGATATAACTACAGTTTCATTCGATAATATAAAACACAAATGTGAAACTGTTATTCAGTATCAGTTCATATACACTGCAGTTACATTTCAACACAACGTAACTACAGTTACATTTCGATATAGCTACAGTTTCATTCGATAATATAAAACACAAATGTGTAACTGTTATTCAGTATCAGTTCATATGCACTGCAGTTACATTTCAACACAACGTAACTACAGTTACATTTCGATATAGCTACAGTTTCATTCGATAATATAAAACACAAATGTGTAACTGTTATTCAGTATCAGTTCATATGCACTGCAGTTACATTTCAACACAACGTAACTACAGTTACATTTCGATATAACTACAGTTTCATTCGATAATATAAAACACAAATGTGAAACTGTTATTCAGTATCAGTTCATATACACTGCAGTTACATTTCAACACAACTACAGTTACATTTCGATATATCTACCGTTTCATTCGATATTCGATAATATAAAAACAAATATAAGGCAATATCTTTTGAGATGAACTGTAGTATCAATGACCACGGTATAACCACTGCTATATGTGAGGCAGTTACCTAGGATACATGCATGCCAAATCTCACGTAATAATCTATTGTAACAACTAGAAACCATCAAAGTCTATAAATACTAAAATACTACCATATATAATGTACCAAAAAAAGGGTTCAAACTCTTGAAATTAATATAATAGCGTACGTCCTTGTAACCTTGAACTACCAAGAAATTCATTCATTTTTCATTCAATATTTGGGGTTATAAAGCTTCATCAATTTATACTTCTTGAATTCAATATTTAGGCTATTATAATCGAGGTTAGTTATAGTGCTCCAATTTACACTAACATGTACGTTGGAGGGCAACTCAATATATAATGGTGGTTGTTTAGAAGATTAAACATTAAGGTAAGTTAATACTCTGTATAATAAGTACTCCAACTTCCATACCCTAGAAGCACTGTTGCAAAAATTGGCCTAGACGCTCCTAAGCCGAGACAAATTACCCCTAGGCGGTCGGCTGCTTAGCCGCCCAACTCGGCCGAGTTCGTGGTGAACTCGACCGAGTTAACTCGTCCGATTCGGCAGAGTTAACTCGGTTGAGTTGGCCTTGCCATTTTTTAAATTATATATATATATATATATATATATATATATATATATATATATATATATATATATATATATATATATATATATATATATTTTAAATTTTTTAAATTTCGTAACATTGAGTGGTGTGTGACCGCACGGCCGCACGGGAGAGCACGGCCACACTTGAAATTATTTCTATATATATATATATATATATATATATATATATGTATTTATGTATGTATGTATATAATCCTAATCATATGATAATCAATCCTTAGGTGAGAACGTGCGGATATATATACACCAGCACACGTGCACATGTGCACTGTTTTTTTATTATTTAAATTTTTTTTTTTATAGTTAGCCGCCTAGGCACTATTCTATTGTCTAACTAGCCCCTAGTGCCTACTGCAACCATGCCTAAAAGTCATTAGAAAGTTATTGAATTGAGATTAGAGAGTTATAATTAACTTGCAAGATACATGTAAGTTAATTTGGATGCAAGGTTAGATATCCTCTATGACAGTTTTGATTTTGAATTCTATAATTTTGAGTTTCCTTCTAATAATATCCGTCTTTGTCAACATCAAGTACCATTGAATTAGTGATTTGACCTAGATTCATCTAATTTTGTTATTTGCTCTTTGCATCCTTTGATTGGAAAAAAAAAAAAAAAGTTAAGGTTCCAAAGCGTTTCATTTATCATTTATATATACATATTCTCTCAGTCTGTCCCATTGGAAAAAAAAAAAAAAGTTTCACTTATATATGCGTGTATAGAATCAAGAACCCATCTGAAAACAAAATGGCTCCCAACCCACCAAAGACTTCGGTTCTACTTCAAAGAATCAGCACTCGCAAGCAATCTCAACGGCGCTCATCGCATATAATATCTTGCGCCGCCGCGGCCTCGGAGGTCCCGGAAACGGTGGCCCGCTATCACGCCCATCCGGTGGGACCCAACCAGTGCTGCTCCGCCGTGATCCAGCGGATCTCCGCCCCCGTCTCCACCGTTTGGTCCGTGGTCCGCCGCTTCGACAACCCGCAGGCCTACAAGCACTTCGTGAAGAGCTGCGACGTCATCGTGGGGGACGGCGACGTGGGCACCCTCCGCGAGGTCCGCGTCATCTCCGGCCTCCCCGCCGGCAGCAGCACCGAGCGGCTCGAGATCCTCGACGAGGAGCGCCACGTCATCAGCTTCAGCGTCGTCGACGGCGACCACCGCCTCGCCAACTACCGCTCCGTCACCACCCTCCACGCGGACGTGGGCGGGACCACCACCGTCGTGGAGTCCTACGTTGTTGATGTCCCGCCGGGAAACACGAGAGACGAAACCTGCGTCTTCGTCGACACTATCGTCAAATGCAATCTCCAGTCGCTGGCGCAGATCGCCCAGAATCCGGCCGACGAAACAACAACTGAAGGGATCGGATCTAATTAATATGAAAATGTCAACATTGATTATCTGGATCGAGATCGATCTTAGCTAGGCATTGTGAGTTCTGATGATTTCTTGAGATAACTTAATTGTGAATTCATCATTATGTACATATAGTACATACATATTATCCTTAAGTTTTTGTTTCAGCTAGCCAGCTATTGTTGCATTATATTGTCTTTGAGATGAATGAACTTTAATTTATTAGGTTTTGTATATTCACCACTTTTCTTCCTCAATCACTTCTAATCAATCATATAAAATCTCAAAAATCCCTAGGCACAAGACCTAATTCTACTCATCATACAAACAAAATTTCTACTACAATAATCAACGACACAATATATTGGACTAAAGATCCATGTATATATATATGGGGTAATTTTTTCATTTCATTGTTGAATACTAAAAATAGCAAAAAATTGTTACATTTTTTACTTGTTTTCGAAAAAATTATTAAATGACCCACTTTTTACTAATTTTCAATATATATTCTGCATATTTCAGCCCCAAAAATCAATGCATCTACCATGAGTTCGATCATGTGACCACCTATTTGAAATGAAATGGTAACAGAGCTACCATCACACTACATAATAATTGGCTTTATGAATCATCATAAAATCAGGTTATATAATATATATATTCTCATTTACCCGGGTTCGATCTTTAACATTGGGGATTTTTTTTATTATTTAAAAAGATAAAAATCTTTTTCACTTTTTGAAGGGGAAAAGCACTTGGGCATAATGGAGGAGTAGGATTACCAATTACAAGATAATTTTTTGTTAAAAAATCAGATTAGATGGGAAAAGAATTATTAGATTATTTGAATGGAAAAATGTTGATGGGAATCACCAGCCAATTCCAATCAAGGGTGCAAGTGGGGAGGAATTGAACTTTATTTTTTGGTTGGAGATACCAATTAGGTGATGCAGTATTATTAATATGATGATAATAAAATAAAATAAAAGACAAAAAGAAAGTGCAAGTTGCAAGCTTTTAATTAGTTAACGTACAAAAAAGAATGTAATGGGCATGGGGTGTATATGCAAGTTGCAAATTGTTTGTTGGGTTGTGGTTTGAATATATTTTGGAGTGCAAGTTGGAGGGTGCAAGTGGGCACTACAGTCCGGCCGGCGACCGGCCTTTATTAATGATCCTCATGCGCTAGCTTCCTAGCTCACTGCACGCTTCTTTTCTACTCATCTTCACGTTTTCAATTCCCATGAGCTCTTGTCCCCTCAAACAAGACCAAACCACATTATTATTCACAATTTTTTTACAAGTTTATTTCCCTTTTGGTTAGTTGATAATAGTATTTTCACTTTTAATTATTGATTTTGATATGTTTTGTAAGAAGGTTTCAAAGAAAATTTCGAAATAAAATATTTCTTAAAAATTTCAATCCATAAGAACCAACGAAATGAAAATTCAAGACATTTGATATTCACACTTCTCTTAAAGCTGATTTGCTTTCTCCCGAGGGTTTTAGGAGTGTTGAAGCGTTAATTTTTTATGATACAATGGAAGTTTTGGCACACTTAGTAATTTGTAATAGAATTGTTTGACAAAATATAGAGAAGTATGTAGAGAGATTTCGTATGTAGAGAAAATCATAAATTTTTAGAGAGAGTAAAAAAGTTACAAATTAAAACATGTGCCCGGGTCGTGGGTGCGCACATGAGTCCAAACTTTTTGGATTTGATGTATGCCCTCCCCCTTTGCACAAGAGAGATGGTCTTTATGCTATACAATTCAAACTCTTTAAAAAGTTTAATTGCATATATATACTAGTGCGTGCAAACCAACTTCCCTTTCCAATGTAGGACAAATGGTACACTTTGAGAATCAATTTTTCATTCACCAATTATCCATTTTCAGCGTTTAATATATCAAATTAAACTTCTCACATAGGATAAACTTCGTCCACTTTGACTTGACCCAAATCAGAAAAGATCTCTCAAAAAATTATACCACAAAATGACCACTTTAAATGCTAATTTAACTAATTTTTCCAACAATCATCCACATGAATGAAAATTAATTTTTTGGAACTAGAAAAATGACACAATCATAGTGTTCAGTTGACGATCCTTACATAGTATAGGTATGCTTGATATGTCATTAAATGGCATCATATTTGTGCTTGTTTATGCTTGCTTTTTATTCAAATATTATGTAAAGGAATGTGGAATAACTCTTAATTTGTTGTATTTTGTTTGAAGGAAGAAATGACAGAGCAATGAGCAAACAAGCATGAAAAAGTGTTAATCTTTGGAGAAAACGAGGCTTTAAAGCATAAGGAAAACACCCAAGGGGACACCGGAGAACAAAGGAGCAAAACGAAGGCGTGGAGGTCAATTTGAAGAACTCACACTGACACTCACACCGTGAGTGTCAGCGTGAGTCCTCAGTGTGGTTTCTGATCAGAAACTCACGCTGAGACTCATGGTGTGAGTCTCAGCGTGAGTGCTGATCAGAAACTGATCATTGAACTCACGCTGACACTCACACCGTGAGTCCCACCGTGACTTCCTATCCTGGAGGCTATGAAATGGCGCAAAAATTNGGCTTTAAAGCATAAGGAAAACACCCAAGGGGACACCGGAGAACAAAGGAGCAAAACGAAGGCGTGGAGGTCAATTTGAAGAACTCACACTGACACTCACACCGTGAGTGTCAGCGTGAGTCCTCAGTGTGGTTTCTGATCAGAAACTCACGCTGAGACTCATGGTGTGAGTCTCAGCGTGAGTGCTGATCAGAAACTGATCATTGAACTCACGCTGACACTCACACCGTGAGTCCCACCGTGACTTCCTATCCTG
>NC_044927.1:9640422-9641590 GCF_003576645.1 Ipomoea triloba
AACGAAATGAAAATTCAAGACATTTGATATTCACACTTTCTTAAAGCTGATTTGCTTTCTCCCGAGGGTTTAGGAGTGTTGAAGCGTTAATTTTTTATGATACAATGGAAGTTTTGGCACACTTAGTAATTTGTAATAGAATTGTTTGACAAAATATAGAGAGTATGTAGAGAATTTCGTATGTAGAGAAAATCATAAATTTTTAGAGAGAGAAAAAGTTACAAATTAAAACATGTCCCGGGTCGTGGGTGCGCACATGAGTCCAAACTTTTTGGATTTGATGTATCCCTCCCCCTTTGCACAAGAGAGATGGTCTTTATGCTATACAATTCAAACTCTTTAAAAAGTTAATTGCATATATATACTAGTGCGTGCAAACCAACTTCCCTTTCCAATGTAGGACAAATGTACACTTTGAGAATCAATTTTTCATTCACCAATTATCCATTTTCAGCGTTTAATATATCAAATTAAACTTCTCACATAGGATAAACTTCGTCCACTTTGACTTGACCCAAATCAGAAAAGATCTCTCAAAAAATTATACCACAAAATGACACTTTAATGCTAATTTAACTAATTTTCCAACAATCATCCACATGAATGAAAATTAATTTTTTGGAACTAGAAAAATGACACAATCATAGTGTTCAGTTGACGATCCTTACATAGTATAGGTATGCTTGATATGTCATTAAATGGCATCATATTTGTGCTTGTTTATGCTTGCTTTTTATTCAAATATTATGTAAAGGAATGTGGAATAACTCTTAATTTGTTGTATTTTGTTTGAAGGAAGAAATGACAGAGCAATGAGCAAACAAGCATGAAAAAGTGTTAATCTTTGGAGAAAACGAGGCTTTAAAGCATAAGGAAAACACCCAAGGGGACACCGGAGAACAAAGGAGCAAAACGAAGGCGTGGAGGTCAATTTGAAGAACTCACACTGACACTCACACCGTGAGTCCCACCGTGACTTCCTATCCTGGAGGCTATGAAATGGCGCAAAAATTACACTATAAATACCATTAGTTGGTTATTTTGTAATCACTTTTGAATTTCCAAATTTCCCATTTAGTTTTTCTCTCTAGGAACCTTTAGAAAAACACTTCCCACACTTGTAATCTACCATTAATTAGGAAATTTAGAAGTTTCTCTCTAGGAACCT
>NC_044927.1:9641615-9683850 GCF_003576645.1 Ipomoea triloba
GGTTCTTATGGATTGAAATTTTTAAGAAATATTTTATTTCGAAATTTTCTTTGAAACCTTCTTACAAAACATATCAAAATCAATAATAAAAGTGAAAATACTATTATCAACTAACCAAAAAGGAAATAAACTTGTAAAAAAATTGTGAATAATAATGTGGTTTGGTCTTGTTTGAGGGGACAGAGCTCATGGGAATTGAAAACGTGAAGATGAGTAGAAAAGAAGCGTGCAGTGAGCTAGAAAGCTAGCGCATGAGGAACGAAATGAAAATTCAAGACATTTGATATTCACACTTCTTAAAGCTGATTTGCTTTCTCCCGAGGGTTTTAGGGTGTTGAAGCGTTAATTTTTTATGATACAATGGAAGTTTTGGCACACTTAGTAATTTGTAATAGAATTGTTTGACAAAATATAGAGAGTATGTAGAGAATTTCGTATGTAGAGAAAATCATAAATTTTTAGAGAGAGTAAAAAGTTACAAATTAAAACATGTGCCCGGGTCGTGGGTGCGCACATGAGTCCAAACTTTTTGGATTTGATGTATCCCTCCCCCTTTGCACAAGAGAGATGGTCTTTATGCTATACAATTCAACTCTTTAAAAAGTTAATTGCATATATATACTAGTGCGTGCAAACCAACTTCCCTTTCCAATGTAGGACAAATGGTACACTTTGAGAATCAATTTTTCATTCACCAATTATCCATTTTCAGCGTTTAATATATCAAATTAAACTTCTCACATAGGATAAACTTCGTCCACTTTGACTTGACCCAAATCAGAAAAGATCTCTCAAAAAATTATACCACAAAATGACACTTTAATGCTAATTTAACTAATTTTCCAACAATCATCCACATGAATGAAAATTAATTTTTTGGAACTAGAAAAATGACACAATCATAGTGTTCAGTTGACGATCCTTACATAGTATAGGTATGCTTGATATGTCATTAAATGGCATCATATTTGTCTTGTTTATGCTTGCTTTTATTCAAATATTATGTAAAGGAATGTGGAATAACTCTTAATTTGTTGTATTTGTGTTGAAGGAAGAAATGACGAGCAATGAGCAAACAAGCATGAAAAAGTGTTAATCTTTGGAGAAAACGAGGCTTTAAAGCATAAGGAAAACACCCAAGGGGACACCGGAGAACAAAGGAGCAAAACGAAGCGTGGAGTCAATTTGAAGAACTCACACTGACACTCACACCGTGAGTGTCAGCGTGAGTCCTCAGTGTGGTTTCTGATCAGAAACTCACGCTGAGACTCATGGTGTGAGTCTCAGCGTGAGTGCTGATCAGAAACTGATCATTGAACTCACGCTGACACTCACACCGTGAGTCCCACCGTGACTTCCTATCCTGGAGGCTATGAAATGGCGCAAAAATTACACTATAAATACCATTAGTTGGTTATTTTGTAATCACTTTTGAATTTCCAAATTTCCCATTTAGTTTTTCTCTCTAGGAACCTTTAGAAAAACACTTCCCACACTTGTAATCTACCATTAATTAGGAAATTTAGAAGTTTCTCTCTAGGAACCTTTAGAAAAACACTTCCCACACTTGTAATCTACCATTAATTAGGAAATTTAGAAGAAGAATCCACTTGTATTTCCAACATTCAACATCAATTTCAGATTATTCATTCCATTAAATTATCAAGTTAAGTTCTTTATCTCATATTTTAGCATTTATATTTCTTAAAGTTTCTTTTGAATTCCATGTTTATTATTTCAATTGCTTTTAGTTTTACATTTCAAGCATGAATAGTTAAACATTTTTAGGATTTGAATTGAACTTCCTTGAAATATGAATCCAATATGAATTAAATTGCATAAATTATGTTTGTATTGTCTTATAATGTTGAACTTGGCTATGAATTTGGTGGAATTGATTTGACTCTTCATAGTTATGGCCAAACTATGCAAGAGATATTTGGAATTGGTGTTCCACCTATGAGAATAGGGCTACACCATAGCCATACCTCTCATATTTCTTACTCACCTTTGAGAAAAGGGAGTTTGAAGGAAATAGGCACACAAAGTGTTTGTTAAATTGCCTCTTCTAACCAAGTTGCCATGAGAATGGGACTTAGGATTAGTTGATAGTCCAATTGATCACGAGAGTGACATTGGCACTTAAACCATTTCCCCAAGTTCATCATCTAGACGTACATAACTTAATCTTTAGACACAAGGGATTTTATTCAAGGATGTTTGGTTCAAATCTCTATTCCATATATTGTTCTTTTACTTCAATTACTTGTTTACATTACCGATTATTTGAACATGCAATACTCCAATATCTTTAGGTTAGCTTTCAAACACTGCATGAACCTATGCTTAACCCCTCATTACTCAAACTCCCATTAAGTCATTCCTTGAGGACGATACTCTTAATTTCCATCACCACTAAAAATAACAACTTTCAAATGGCGCCGTTGCCGGGGAATGGCATCGATTTTCGAGTAATGAGTCCATTTGGGTTAACATGGGCCATCATCTAAGTTAGAGAGTCTAACCATCGCTATCTGCTTATTGTTTTCGTAAAGCACTTTGTTAATTTTCCTTTTTCTTTTATGCATTTAAATTGGTTACTACTCTCACTAGCAACTACTTCTAGTTGCAAAAGCGTTGTTGTTTTTTTTGTGCTTACAGGTGAATAGCTATTTGCATGCAAACCCGTTCTAAAGGTGTGCAAGGATTGCTAACAATTAACCACGAGATAAACGCGATAGTGAGAAGACGGAACAGAGCAGCCCGTAATCAAGAACAGAATATTGAAGAAATGGCTTCACCAAGCAGGGTTGAACATCCAGATGGGGTCACCGCTGAAACATTAAGGAGTGCAGGATTGAGTGCACCTCAGAACAGATCCCCCCCTGAGAGAAGTAGATGAAAATGAGGAACCGCCTCTTCAGAGAGAAAGGGGTCAACCATTGATACCACCACCCCATGTTGGGCAGTATCAGGAAAGGGATCCCTACTATGAGCAACCCAATGATAGAGCTGGATTCTATGAAAGGGAAGATCAGTTTGAGCCAAGAAGGAGAAATGCACCGAGGGAGAACTTCTTTGATCAAAGAGGAAGAGAAGTTCCTAGAGATGATTACTATGAACCAAGGAGGATGAATGCTCCACGGGAGAACTACCGGGGTTATATGAGAGAGGAAAGAAGAGAAGAAAGAAGAACTATAGCAGATTTCATGACCCTGGAGTTCAGTATGCACAACTCTATTTACATACCACCCGTGGAAGCAAACAACTTTAACATCAAGCCTTCGGTTATAACTTTGGTTCAGAATGCTCCATTTAGTGGTTTGCCTTCAGAGGATCCACATGGCCACATCACTCGGTTTGTGAGGTCCTGTGGAATGTACAGACAGAATGGGGTGCCTGAAGAAGTGGTTCGGCTCAAGTTATTCCCGTTTTCAGTGATAGGGGATGCTGCTCGTTGGTTGGATTCTCATGCCAACAATCGCTTCAGGTCTTGGGAACAGTTGCACAAAGAATTCATGCAGGAGTTCTTTCCCTTGACAAAGACTTTGAAAATCAGGAAGCAAGTCCAAGACTTCAAGCAGGGTTCAATGGAGTCATTAGGGGAAGCCTGGAGGAGATTCAAGGCACTTAAAAGACAATGCCCACCAGACGTGTTTCATCCGTGGGATGTCATTAGTTCTTTCTACGGGGGATTAACCGACGAGAATAAGATGTTGTTGGATTCCTCATCAAAGGGAGCCTTTGTGTCCTCATCAATTCCTAGTCTTATAATTCCATTCTTAGTTTTGATTTTGATTGTTGATTTGATTTTGATTTGTTGATTTGATTTTGATTCTAATTGCTTTCAATTGTTCAATTGCAATGTTGATTTCAATTCTAAGCATGATTAGCTAAGTCTTTTGTGGATTTGGATCAATTGATCTTGCATGTTATCTCTTGAATGCTAAATGTCTTAAATCTAGGGTTGAATGATGCTTAATGGATGTTTGATTGTGATTTGGGGTGTATGTTTGGACTTTATGCTAACTTGGCCGGTTACACTAGAGAATTAGGTTAAGAACACTCACCTACGAGAGTAGGGAGTGTGTTAGACCTCACCAATCACATTTCCCTCTCACCTTTGAGAAAAGGGAGAGTGGAAGACAAGAAGGCACACAACGTGTTTGATAAAATGCCTCTTTTAGCCTAGTAGTTATGAGAGTAACACTACGGTACGGGAGAGAGTCCATTGACCACGAGAGTGGCTTTGGTGCTTGTGACCTTGTCTCATGTGAGTCCAATGAGTGTTTTCACACCCTAGTACTATAGGAAACCAAGAGAGTACATGCTTGTTAGGTTGGTCCGAATCATCTTTTCACTCAATTGTTTCTCATTCCTTTACCTTTGTTCCTTTACCTTAGCATGATACACGCCTTCTACCTTAGGATTAGCTTTCGAACACTAGGTGCTCTTGTGTTAATCCCTTGCTTACCGACTCCCTCCTTGCCATCCTTTGAGAACGATACTCGGGAACTTCTTCCTGTTTTAACACCTAGTTCTTTCCATCCACCGCGAAAACTACCTCATCATTTTATTTCTTTTTTAAATAACTTAACTTTAAATTTTAGTTTCTTTTAAAAAATATTAATAGGTTTAGCGGGTTTCGTGTGATATCCTGTCGACACCACTCGAACTCTGTTAACAAAACGTGTCTATCGTGTCAACCCGTTTAACCCGTTAACAAATCGTGTTCGTGTTAAAAATTTGAACCTGTTAATAACCTTAACGTGTCGTGTCCATGTTTAGCCTTATCGTGTTCGTGTCGTTATCATGTCGACCCGTTAACGAACCCGTATACACGAATTGCCAGGTTTAAAATTGGAGGTATATGTTTTCCCCCAACTTGGAATATCTTCTAAAAAATAGTGTAAACATTCAACCTCTTCACTACACTTGTCCAAAGCTATCAGATCATATTCTATTGTGGATCTAACTATCACAGTTTGTTTCGAGGATTTCCATGAATGGTTGTATTGGCTAATGTGAACAAGTAGTCAGTCGTAGACTTATAGTCCTTAATGTTCAATATCCAATTAGCATCGCTATACCTTTATAGTACAGTTGGATATCTCGTATAATGCAGTCCAATGTCATGAGTATACCTTAATAATAAGTATCTCTCATCACTCTCACTACTAGTGTCTTCTAGTGTTGTTACTAGTACAACTTATTAGATACATTAAACTTCCAATGACGTCCTAGCCAATTAATAATATTAGTATCTCATCATCCTCACTCTTCTCGATTTTGGGATAGATATATGTTAGTATCTAATGACGTTGTAGCCAATTAATTATCATCCTTGTTAAATTTTGCAAGGATTATATCAATATAATGAGATTGATTCAACTAAAGACCATTTAGTCTTCTAACGATTTTAATCTTAAAGATCAAATCTGCCAAATCCATATCCTTTTTGTCAAATATATATTGAATTTAACATATGTTTTTGGTAGCACCCATGTTGAACATATCATCCATGTATAAATATAGAATGACATAACCGTCTATTGTATCATTTACGTAGACACACTTATAACTCTCCTTTATTTTAAATCTATTAGTCATCATTGCATGGTCAAATTTCTTGTGTTACGTTATTGCTTAGGGGTTTTTTTAAAATAGTACAATGATTTAACCAATTTACAAATTTTCTTTTCTTGGCCATGAATTATAAAACCCCTAGATTGTTCTATATAAATTTCTTCATATAAGTCGTCATTTATGAAAGTTTTTATTTTCACATTCATTTGATGAGTTTCCAAGTTTTCCAACGCTAGAATGACAAGTATTATCCTAATTGAATTTATTCTCGTTACGGGATAATACGTATCAAGGTAATTATGGTAATCATGTTCCTTGTAACATTATATTTAATCACAAGTTTGACCTTATACTTCAATTCGCAATGGAACCATCTAACTTCATCTTCCGTCTAAAGAGCAATTTCCATCCTAAAGGTTTACAATCCGGAGGAAGATCAACTAGTGATGACGAGTTTGTTGTTGGAAGGGAGATGATATTGGAATAAGTATGATGTTGATGATTGAGTGAAAATGATAATAATAATATTAGTTAATTGAATGAAGATTTTGTTGGTCCACAGGTTCACCGTTGAAGTAGCTAGCTTAAGAGTTAAGCCTTAGCATTTGGGTTTGGTTTAGCCCAGATGTGGGGTGGCACCCCTAAACTTTAGAACTTGTTTTAAGCTTTCGCATTTTGAACTCTCTTTTGAAAACGAATATTATCTATATATTTCCCCTTTATTTAACTATCATTTTGTTAGAAATTTGGGAGTGTTACAATTTGACTCGCACATTAAGAATTGATAAACACTGCGATTATTTGCATAGCCAATAAACATATAATCCACCATTTTAAAGGTTTAAAATCATGAGGAAGATCAAGTAGTTTCCCAATACGATTATGTAAAATAGAATAATTTAACTGTAAAATCTTTATGCAATACACATTGGGAGAGCCGAATAAAAAGTGTCAAAGCTATTAGATTTCAAGTTCCTCAAATAATGTTAGCTTTGTTAGAATTATCTAAATCTTTCGATGATGCCAAATCAAAGAGTGAAGTGGATAGCTTGGTTAGTGCACTTGAGAGTTTTGAATTTTTACTTGGAATAATTGTTATCTGGCATGAAATTTTATTTGTTATTAATATGGTAAGTAAAAGGTTGCAATCAAAATCTGTGTATTTAAACTACCAAAAATCAAATTAAAGGTGTAATAGAATTTTTTGAGAAATATAGAAATGAAGGGTTTGCTTCTAGTATAAATGTTGCCAAAAGTATTGCATATGAGACGAACATAAATCCTACATTTCCAATTAAACGTTGTATTATTAGGAAAAAAATAATATGACGAAAATGATCATGAAGAGGAAATGCAATCACTTGAGGATCATTTAGAATTAATTATTTTCTAATTGTGGTGGATATGAAAATTGTTTCATTGAATACTAGATTTGAGCAATTAATGACATTTGAAAATAGTTTTGGATTCTTATATGATTCAAAAAAATTGAAGTCATTAGATAATAATGAATTAATAGAATGTTGTAATAATTTTGCAATTGTTTTTTTATCATAACAATGTGGCAGATGTAGATTTAAATGATCTTTTTTCCTTAATTAAAAGTGTTATAGATGACTTTGTCAGACAAGTTGATGTCATCAATCGAGATTATTGAGTTTGTCAAAGTTGCAGATTGCTACCCAACGGTTTCTATTGCTTATCGGATTCTATTGACTCTACCCATGACTGTAGCATTTGTGGAAAGGAGTTTCTCAAAATTAAAATTATTGAAAGCATACCTAATATCTTCAATGTCACAAAAAGATTAAATGGATTGGCAATATTGTGTATTGAGAATGATATCTAGACTATATTAATCTTGAATAGGTCATTGATGATTTTGCATATTAGTATTGTATTTGTAAAATGTTTAAAATTTTTAAATTTTATTTCAATTTAGTTGACAATATTATTTTTTGTACTCATAATAAAATTTAAAATTTAGTCGTAAAAATTTATGGTTAACTTCTAAATATCGTATGGGGCCTTTTGGTTTTTTTTTTTTGTTTGTTTTTTGTTTTTTGTTTTTTTTTTTTACTTACCCCGTGCCTATAAAACTATAGGACCAGCCTTGTATAGCTTCCATTACTTTAAATGAAATGATTATTTTGAAATCTTTCTCGTTCAAACATGAACTAGAAACGAAGTCCCTTTCTTAGATTTCAACATGTAACACATTGTTACATTGCATTTCGACCATTAAGCCACTAATAACATTTCACATGTAATGCTACATATGCATAAGACATCCATATTGAATCTTCACACATCCAAAACTATCTCATAAAATACTTTGGCATATAATCAGATTCAATAACCACAATGGAACAATTCTATTTTGTTCAAGATATAAAACAACTTCCAAGAATACTAAAAGTTTTATTTAACAAATAAATAAAGTACTACTGGCCTGTTACAATACAGTATATGTTCATAACCACTTTCTCAACAAATAAAAAAAAAGGAAATACATTTGGAAACTAATTTTCATTATTATTATCTTGTAGTATTCTATTGTTTTACAGGTTTGACCTGAGTGCTTTGTTTCATTATTGAGACATCTGATTCTTCACATTCAGACCTTGGCTCATCCACTACACATCAAGAGCATCTGATATAGAAATAGGTCGAGACTTTCTTTGTCCAAGCAACCATTTTCTTTCACCGTTGCGAAATTATCTTCGCCCTTCTCATCAAGATTATGACCATTCACCATTTCTCATAACCAATTTCAAGACTAAGTTTTTATTTATCAATTGATCTGAGAAGTTTGTGATGAATTCTTCACCAATGGATCTCATGTGCCTCTCGGCTAATCCACTTTGTACCATAATTATACCTACACCATAGGGTTAGTGAAGAGTTGTATTTTAGCGGGAGGTGGAAAGAGTGTAGGTGAATAAAACGGGAAGAAGTTCCCGAGTATCGTCTCAAGGAACGGTAAGAAAGGATTTGATAGACAAGGAATTAGGCACAAGAGTTCCTATGTTTCANATCATAAGGTTTGTGTAGGTCATTCTAAGAATATCTCAAACACTAAAACGAAAGGTGTTGTAAACAAGTATTGGAAGGGAGGATTCGAACTAATCTAACACACATGCAACTCTTGATTTCCTAAGGTACTAGGGGTTTGAAAACGCTCAAAGGACTCACATGAGACAAGGTCACTCACACCACCGCCACTCTCGTGGTCAATGGACTCACTTCTTAGACCATAAAGTCATCCTTGTGAACTTTAGGCTAGAAGAGGCATTATGACAAACACGTTATGTGCCTCTTGCCTTCCTACTCCCTTTTCTCAAAGGTGAGAAGGAAAAGAGGTTGGTGAGGTCTCAAGCATTCCCTATTCTCATAGGTGAAAGCTTTCTACACTAACTCTCAAGTCTGATTGGCCTAATCGGGGTAGAGGTCACACAAACATCCCAAACCGCTATCAAGATATCCAAAAATCATCATTCTACCCTAGATATAAGACATAAGAGCTCAAGAACAACATGCATGTTCAACTAGTCCAAATCCACTAGGTAACTAGCCACACATCTCTAAGCTAAGCATCATCAAAGCAATTAAACAAATCCAAGCTATAAGGATTGAAAACAAGTCACAATTCAAAGCACAAATCAAATCAACAAAGCAAATCACAACTCAATTCACAAACTAAAAATTGAAGAACAAGAGAGGAAATTGAAAGATTACTTGATTGTAAATGGAATTCTTTTACAAATCTTGATCAATTGCAAGTTGATGTCCACAATCTTCTCCAAATCTAGCTACTATGAATGAAATGTGAATGGAATTGAAGTGGAATTGGGAGAGAATTTCAACCTAATTCTAGAGAGAGAAATTTTAGACTAGACTAATCTGGAAAAATGAATGGGATCCCCCTGAAAAATGCCCCAAATCTCTATTTAAATCGCGCCAAACCGCCAAATTGTTACGCTACGGACGCCCGACTGGACGCGCGTCCAGCGGGATTCTGTGCGCGGCTTCGAAACTTCGGAGAGATCTCGGAGTCGGACGCGAGCGTCCGACCCGCGTCCGCCGTGCGTCCTAAGCAAACATTGCAACTTCAGAGAGGTGATTTTCGGACTCGGGGCGTTCGGTCCGCGTCCTTCCCGCGTCCAAAGCAGACATCGCAAACTTCTGCAAGCTATTTTTCGGACGCGGGCGTCCGGGTGCGTCTGCCTGGCGTCCGCAAGGGACTGCTTCGAACCTCAGCGGCGTGTAGCGTGGACGCCTGGGCGGACGCGCGTCCAAGGCGCGTCCGTGCCTGTTCTTTGCTTCCAATTTTGGCCCGTGAATCATTCTTTGAAATCCATGCCTTTTTCATCTTTTTGCTCAACGTTTTACCTACAAAATGATTAAACATGTGTGGACTAGGGTCTAATGGCACTAACACGCATTTTAACGCAATTCATGCTCAAATCAATCACAAAAGCTAGCAAGTACGTGCAATGTGACCCGAGAACGACCCTATAAGTGTAGCATCTTTTGCACTTATCAGTTAGTCCCTTCCGCGCCAATACTCATTGTTGTGCCATTCTGTACTGTGAACCACCATTCACCANGTTTCAAAAGCTAGTCCTAATCATAAGGTTTGTGTAGGTCATTCTAAGAATATCTCAAACACTAAAACGAAAGGTGTTGTAAACAAGTATTGGAAGGGAGGATTCGAACTAATCTAACACACATGCAACTCTTGATTTCCTAAGGTACTAGGGGTTTGAAAACGCTCAAAGGACTCACATGAGACAAGGTCACTCACACCACCGCCACTCTCGTGGTCAATGGACTCACTTCTTAGACCATAAAGTCATCCTTGTGAACTTTAGGCTAGAAGAGGCATTATGACAAACACGTTATGTGCCTCTTGCCTTCCTACTCCCTTTTCTCAAAGGTGAGAAGGAAAAGAGGTTGGTGAGGTCTCAAGCATTCCCTATTCTCATAGGTGAAAGCTTTCTACACTAACTCTCAAGTCTGATTGGCCTAATCGGGGTAGAGGTCACACAAACATCCCAAACCGCTATCAAGATATCCAAAAATCATCATTCTACCCTAGATATAAGACATAAGAGCTCAAGAACAACATGCATGTTCAACTAGTCCAAATCCACTAGGTAACTAGCCACACATCTCTAAGCTAAGCATCATCAAAGCAATTAAACAAATCCAAGCTATAAGGATTGAAAACAAGTCACAATTCAAAGCACAAATCAAATCAACAAAGCAAATCACAACTCAATTCACAAACTAAAAATTGAAGAACAAGAGAGGAAATTGAAAGATTACTTGATTGTAAATGGAATTCTTTTACAAATCTTGATCAATTGCAAGTTGATGTCCACAATCTTCTCCAAATCTAGCTACTATGAATGAAATGTGAATGGAATTGAAGTGGAATTGGGAGAGAATTTCAACCTAATTCTAGAGAGAGAAATTTTAGACTAGACTAATCTGGAAAAATGAATGGGATCCCCCTGAAAAATGCCCCAAATCTCTATTTAAATCGCGCCAAACCGCCAAATTGTTACGCTACGGACGCCCGACTGGACGCGCGTCCAGCGGGATTCTGTGCGCGGCTTCGAAACTTCGGAGAGATCTCGGAGTCGGACGCGAGCGTCCGACCCGCGTCCGCCGTGCGTCCTAAGCAAACATTGCAACTTCAGAGAGGTGATTTTCGGACTCGGGGCGTTCGGTCCGCGTCCTTCCCGCGTCCAAAGCAGACATCGCAAACTTCTGCAAGCTATTTTTCGGACGCGGGCGTCCGGGTGCGTCTGCCTGGCGTCCGCAAGGGACTGCTTCGAACCTCAGCGGCGTGTAGCGTGGACGCCTGGGCGGACGCGCGTCCAAGGCGCGTCCGTGCCTGTTCTTTGCTTCCAATTTTGGCCCGTGAATCATTCTTTGAAATCCATGCCTTTTTCATCTTTTTGCTCAACGTTTTACCTACAAAATGATTAAACATGTGTGGACTAGGGTCTAATGGCACTAACACGCATTTTAACGCAATTCATGCTCAAATCAATCACAAAAGCTAGCAAGTACGTGCAATGTGACCCGAGAACGACCCTATAAGTGTAGCATCTTTTGCACTTATCAGTTAGTCCCTTCCGCGCCAATACTCATTGTTGTGCCATTCTGTACTGTGAACCACCATTCACCAGATCGCTATTATGTGATTCATAACCTTTGTGGAAATCTTATTTCCACCATTGCTTCCACTATTGTTCTCTTGAAATACTTTGAAATACTTGTCACTTGAAATGCTTGAACTGAGTACTTAGACTCAAAATACTTGAAACACTTGAATCGAGTACTTAAACTCAAAATACTTGAAGCTTGATAGTTGAAATACTTGAATTGTTTACTTAGACTTGAAATACTTGAATCGAGTACTTAGATCCAAAATACTTGAAACTTGATACATGAAATCCTTAAATTGAGTACTTAGACTCGAAATACTTGAAATTATATACTCGAAATACTTGAATCGAGTACTTAAACTCAAAATACTTGAAACTTGATACTTGCAATACTTGAATACTTGAACTCTTGAACTTCATACTTGAACACTCAAACTTAAGACTTGCACGCTTTAAAGCTTGAACACTTCAATCACTTCTTCTCTATCACTCCTTTCACTTGAAATGAGATATCTATTTATAGCATGAGAAACACCATCCACACCACACATTTTGAAATTTGAATTCAAGCATTTAAATTCAAAACCATTTGAATTTTATAACTTAACCAAACTATCTAAACATTTAAATATATTTGGTTAATGTAATTGACATATGATATATGGGATATTCCAAGAAAAATGTAATTGACAAGTCCAAGTGTCCAACAACCTTTTGTAAGTCAATCAGCCCAATTACACAAGGCCCGATCAATTTTAATAGGCAAGTTTCAAGCATTTTGAGTCCTAAGTATTCTGATTCAAGTTTCAAGTATTTTGACTCTAAGTACTCGATTCAAGTGTTTCAAGTATCAAATCTCGAGTATTTTAAGTTTCAAAAATTTCAAGTTCAAGCATTTCAAGTAATCTTGAGTATTTCAAACTCGAGTAATCAAGTGCAAGTATTTCAAATACCAAGTTCGTTGTAATCAAGCTAAATTTGTTTGTGGCGAAGTGTTTGATATTCAAGTACATTTCAAGTAGACGATCAAGTGTTCGTGAAGTGTTTAAATTAAGCAAAGAATCTGAGGATTTTTTTCAGAGATGATTGTACTCACATTACACAGTTACACTTTTTTTTTTTTTACCTTGTACAGGATTTTAGTGTTAATACAACACACTTGAATTTTGTGTTAAAAATACTTTTCAAAAATTCCACTCCATAAGAACCAACCAAAATTCAATTCGTGTGATACTCACACTTTTCTTAAACCAATTCACTTCCTCCTGACGATGCTAGGAGCATTGAAACGTTGGTTACATGTAAATATTTTACTACTAAAATATTAGTTTCAGCGAATCTGTCTCCTGACATACTGAAGCACAAAGAGCCAACGCCCCCGCTGGGGATCGAGAGGGCCACAGCTATGCCGCTTAACCGGTCTTTGGCAACACAAGATATTTACAGGAGAAATAAAATTTATTAGCATTCACGGCATTCAAACATGTAACTCCTATAACTAACAATTAATTAATCAAATTAATTGTCATATAAAAATTAGATTTAATCATAAGCAATTACGTAATTAATCAGAATATTAACTCACAATTTTCTGTATGTTGCATTTAACAAAGGAAACATAACAATACGAGCTTGCAACCCTCTCATACTCCTAGTTGGGAAAATAAAAAATCTAGCAAAACACGCCAACTGGTTCGTAGTTGCAAACGTGCCCAAAATTTTTGGACTCATTTTGAAATTGATTTGCACCTATTCTTGTGCGTGATAGAGGACTATCTTATACAATTCAAACTCCTTAAAAATTAAAATGTTACATTCACTCATTATCTATTTTGAACTTATAATATTTCAAATTAAATCTCTCGCTTAAATGAATTCGAATCCACTTTAACTCGAGTCAAGTTAAAAGTGGACCCTACTAAAAGTTATACCACAAATTAACCACTTTAAATTACTAATTTAACTAATATTCCCATCATGTTTCACATTAATTAGTTATTGACTTTTAAAAAATATCACTTTAATATAAAATGTCTAGACTTCCTTTAAATACGATAAGGTAATTAATTGATATTTATTTGAAATTTCAAAAAGTGGGGATATTTTAGATGGTTAGAATCAATAGTTGTTTTAAAAAGAGTGATAAATGAGTTGTTTACTATTAATAGTTACCTATAAAGACATAAATATATTATTTTATTTATTTAACTATCATTGAACTATTTTTAGTTTTAGATATAAAAATTAAAATAATTTAACTTTGGGTCACATTTGTGTGAGATCGTCTCACGAATTGAGACTCTTGAGACAGGTCGGGTCATAAAAATCAACCAAAGACCAATTCATATCAGTAACTATTACTATAATTATGTTGGCCCAACCCGTCTGCCCTCACACAAGTTTTTGCTTTTAGCTTTAAAAGTTGTTTTTGTTGTTATTATTATTATTATTTATTTTACATCAAGTGGAGGGTGAGTGCCCCAAGCACAACCTCATGCTAGGTTGTGTTTACAAAAATGTCTCTAATGCGAGGAACACCATATCCATCTTCTCATATATATATATACCAACACTGCTGGAGTTATTTCACAAATCTCCAAATCCATGGTGCAGTTTCGAGAAATTCATCTACCACTCTGTTTTGCTCCCTAAGGATATGGTTCCTATGATTTCCCTACAAGCTTTAATAAGGCTGTGGTTGCATCCATATAATGAATGCATCATCGTTGCACCCGTCAGGCACTGAACCACCAACTTAGCATAATAAGATTCGATAATGATCTTGCTAAAATTATCTGCAGCAATGTTCAGGCTATATATATATATATATGCAAGACTCCCCAAGTTTCAACGTAACTTTGATCACTATATATGCAGCTTCCGGCGCTGCTAGTAAAAGTGCATATCCATTCGCCTCTTTTGTTTCAAAGAATACCTCCCATCCATAACTAGCATTCCTATTACTCAGCTCTGTATGTCATGTATACAAAATATATGGTTTCTTGATGAAGTAAAATACCTCTTGCTCGATCTCCCTATTAATCCAAGCAGCCTTTTCATAACGTGGTTTGTCAGTTTTGAATGCCGGAGACAAATTTTTCCATGCCTAACTAACCACAGAAATGCACTACATATACGGCTAGCTAGCTAGCTTTTAGCTTCTACATCTCCAACAAATTGTTACACCACTCAACAGACAACAGGGACCAAACCGCACTTCCACCCTTGCTCTTTCTCCCAATAATCACCCACACTGTACTAGCGTAAAGCTCCTACTCCAAAATTTACTTCTACACCACTTCAACAAGTGAAAATTTTTGGCACCATTTATTACTCCAAATTTGCTTGCCTGCCCATTTCTAACACACATTCTAGCCCCTTTTCTAGGATAGCTGTAGACTTCACCATTCCTTGCCGTATGTGAGAAACACACTTTTTTTGCTCTCAACTTACCCAACTCTGAACTCGCTTCACTAGTACAGAATATATCATCCGCATTTGTTGCAAAAAGGATGCCTATGGATAAGATGCTAAAAGTCTAGATTTTAGGAGTCTGTTCCTCACAGACGCCTAAAATTGACTTGAGGTGACAATTTTTGCCCAGTAATTATCAATTTCTATTAGGAGACGCCAAACCAATTTGGCCAAAAAAGTCAAATTAATTCCTTCAATATTGTGAACACTGATGAATCTCATTTTAATGGCAAGTGGGCAACACTGATGACTCTCATTTTATGTCATATTTCACCTATTCTTAACTTATTTTTATGTTCATTTTAAGGTGTTTATTTGGATTTTAGAACTACGAGTCGTGTATTTTGTGCTCATAATCACCCAAATGCACTTCTGAGCTAGGAAGGAAAATAGAAGAGGAAGTCAAAGTTGATCAATTTGGACCAAAACCACATGAAAAAGGAACACACAAAGGCAAACCCCAAAAAAAAACGCGCAAAAGTGAGAGTTTGTAGCATGAATGAACGTTACGCACAGGCGATGGCACACCCGTGCATTAAGCACGGGTGCGACCTGCCTTCTGAACGGATAGTGGTGTTTATTGTGTTTGATGCCTATATAAGGATTATAACACCCCCTAGATTCATCTATCAAGAGTCACTTCCCTTAGACCACATCTCACAGCCTTCAAGTTCTCTTATGAGAGTAGAGAACATCGAAGGTCAAGACAACTCGTTCTTATTTAGAGGGATTGATGGCATTACGAGAGTGGGAAAGTCCCCGTGTTCCAATTCGGCCTAACATCGGATCACGAGAGTGACGTGTTAGTATACCAAATTAGTGTTACTAGTCTTGAACCCGAAGGTGAAGTTTCATAACCCTCAATCCTTTGTTTGATGGCATCGAACCAATAAATACGCATTCCAATCCCTACCTTTTAATTTATCATTTTTATTCCGTTATTTCCACTTCTATTCTTATCCTGTTACCACCTCCATAAAATGCTTCATGCTTGTGCCTAAACTACTAGGCAAACTTCACCTAACCTAAGTATAAACTCGGGGGATAGTCTACTAGACTACTACACAAACTTCACCTAACCTGAGTGTCAAAAGTATAAGTTCCCCAGGTACACAACTAAATTTCATGAAACAACATAAAATTCCCATCCTACTTCAGATAAAAATGGCCAGATGTAATCTATAAGCTCACAAAATAAATACACAATACCCAAATTCTCTGAATCTCCACTCTCCATCCTACTTCAAATCCATGTTAAAATATAATTACGAAACAGAACGCCCAACACTAAAATTTACAATCATACATGTAATGAAAATTAAACTGCAGTTAAAAACTGGTTTGGAAATGTTAAACTCTCACAAAGCAAATTCACATAAGATGGAGTGGAAGGAGTGCAAACCAAATCGCCTATCAACACTCTACATCAAAAGTCTCAAACCTCCCCATTCACAGTTTATAAAGTGCAAATAGAAGACTATTACAAACAAGACTAGTATGCATTACAGTTAATAGGCAGCACCACTAAATCCAAGAATGATCAATTTTTATGGTGTCTGCACTTAGGTGTGCTATACAAAGAGCTATAGACTGAGCTTTTATGTCCATATATGCCGTAAACCCTTGATGTTTATAAGCAAAAAACCAAGAGAACAAATTGCGAGATCAAACTCTGGTCACAGCTTACAGATTGCTCTGGATGGAATCCTACATAAGCACCACAGGTCCACAGCCATGAATAGTGGTACAAAAGAAAATAAAATTCTATTTCCATGCTAAACAGACACAAAATAGATTCAATCCATCAACAGTCAAATTCACATGTACAATTTAACAGCAATATTCCCCATATTAGATCAAGAACATCAGAGAAAGCATTCCATATGAATAAAGATTTGATGATCAGCAATGTACTGTTCAATAAACAAATAATTCTCATAGATCTAAATCATTTGACGGTGGGGTTTACATAATTAACAATTTTATAGATCCGGCATTGAAATATTACACAAGTGTTCCTCCTAAACAAAGAGTTCCAACTATGCATATATTTAGCACTATCATCATTCATTTGACTTTTTTTTTTCAAGATATAAAATTCAGAAATTTACGGGAAAAAAAACAGGCTCAAATGTTACCCCAGAAGAGCAGCATTGGTTTTTACGGATCGGAGATGATAGGATCAAACGCGAGCAGCAACAGCGGGAGCAGTAACGGTAGCGGCTACGCTAGAAGCGCCGCCGGTCAAGAAAGACAGGAATCCAGTTGACGGCGCGTCTTGCTCGTCGAGGAACAGATCTTCAGGGACACGGAAAGCGGCATGGGTGCAGATAATAGCGACGCCGACCATCAACGCGGAGACCAGAACAGATCCGACGCTGGTGAGGAAAACGACGACGACTGTGGAGACGAGCAGGGCGCCGAGGGTTTCGCGCTCGGAGAATTGGCGGCCGAAGAGGACGAGAGGCGGATCGGAGGGGCGGAAGAGGTAGAGGAACAGCCAGGCGGCGAGAAGGGCGGCGAGGATGAGGAGGGAGAAGGGATTGGTGATGAGAGAGAAGCCGAGAACTACGGCAACCAGGGAAAGGTAGTTGATCTTGAAGTAGGCGCAGTTCTTGCGGATGCGGAGTGTGGCATCGGAGATGGAATCCGGCTTCGAGAAGGCGGAGCGGTCCACGAGCTCCGCCCAGGGACGGCGGTTGGCGAGGCCGTTGCGTACGGTATCGGTGATGTGGTTTATGAAGGCACGGAAAGCAGGGGTGGGTGCTACGACGACGGTGTCGGAGGAGGGCACGGCGGCGCCGGTGGTTTGAGCATTAGAGATGGGGAGAACTGCCGGCGATGAATTGGCCATTGATTCAGCTTGATTGTGAGATTCGAATGAGGGTTTAGGTTATAGAGACGAAATGTTGTATACGCGGAGAGAATTTTATAAGATGAGAGATTTGGGGAATTGGGATTCTTATGTCGGTGGATCTTGGGACTTTGGGGGATGATTTTCTAATTTTCTCTTTTGGGAGATGGATTTATTTTAGGTAACTCACTTGGACTAGAGAAACCACCCTAGTTGATGTGTGTGGTCGTGCACTGTCATTCTTTAAGAGGTGTTGAGAGTTTGAATCATTTTTAGTATGAGAAAATTAATTTGTTCAGCACTTTGTCCTTCAATTGAGTTAGTCAGGTGCAAATAAAAATTAGTCTAATTAAATATGATACAGATTTAAAGGTGTCTCTTACTATTAAAGTCTACTCATGATACCTCATAACCATGGCCTAACCAAAAAAAATGCGTCATCTTAAAAATATATCAACCTAATTTTCTTTTGAGTACTACTGACAATATGATACAGATTTAAAGGTGTCTCTTACCGTTAAAGTCTACTCATGATACCTCATAACCATGGCCTAACCAAAAAAAAATGTGTCATCCTAAAAATATATCAACCTAATTTTCTTTTGAGTACCACTAACTCTGTTACAATGTAGTATTTGTTCATAACTACTTTCTCAACCTACTAAAGCACAAAAAGAGTGTAAATCAGGACACCGGGTGCCACTAGACCACAATGTCTTTGGCTACTAAGGAGCTATTTATTTCTTTGTTTTATGTTTTTTTTTTTTTTTTTTTTNTATTTCTTTGTTTTTTTTTTTTTTTTTTTTTTTTTTTGTCATCAAGAAGGTAAAAATGTAAAATTACCAATCAAATTGGACTCACTTTGGAATGGACAAAAATGACGAACCAACAAACCTCAATACCCACCGAAAATGACAACATAATTGTAACAGGAAAATGATGTTTGTATCATTAACATTTTGCTTATCACATGAACTTTGCTTAAAGGTTTGATAGGGGAATGGAAAAAGGGTGCTAGGAAACTTGTTCAATGTGACTCTCAAGAGGATGTTGAGACATATTATTCAATTTTTTTATATATAATGTAGTTTCGTTTCAACAAAACTAAAGTATCATTTCAATTTAATTACAGCTAAAGTATCATTTCAATTTAATTACAGTTTTATTTGACAATATATCCTCAATATGTGAGACATGTAATTTAGTTTAATTTTATACATATTGCAGTTTAATTTCAACACAACTAAAGCATCATTTCATCATTTTTAAAAAAAAGCATCATTTCATCAATTCAATTAAAGTCTCATCTCATTTGATAATATAAACGGGGTGTTTGGTTATTGGCTTATAAGCCAAATTTTAGCTTATTTGACCAAGTTTAGCTTTTTGACCAACCAATAAGCTATTTTGAAGTGTTTGGTAAATAGCTTATTGGCCTTGGCTTATTGGGCCAATAAGTTGAAAATTGAAAAGCTAATGAATGTAGCTTTTTGTATCAGCTGGTTGGGAAATATGGGTATATTGACTATTTTATCCTTTAAAATCAATGGGATTTACTTTTAAATGGGTGGTGTGTTTGTTATTTTATAATAATAATAATAATACCCTTAAATATCATTTTACATTCAATCAGCTACTAGTAAACAGCTAATTTACCAAACAGTTTTTTATAACCAGCTAATACAACCAGCTGGTCAAACCACTCAACGCAATCAGTCATCAGCTACTAGCTAAACCAACCAGCTATCAGCTATAAGCTATCAGCATTTTGCCAAACACCCCCAATATGCAAGACAAGTTATTCAGTTTCATTTTAGATACATTTGTAGTTTCATTTTGTTCTGAACACAGCAAAAATACAGGATTTATTAAAATTTAATGGATGTCGTTTCTTTACTTAAAGAAACAACTCTATTTTCGGACCATGGTCCACACAACTGTGTGGACCATAGTCCACCGTATAACAACCGGGGTCTTCTCCCCTCCTTTATGGATCCAAAAAAAAAAAAAAAAAAACACTTCGATTATCAATTATTTTAAATTATTGGGTTGTATTTCTACTTATTTTAATCTACATATAAATTGTATAGACTTGTTTATTTTAATTTTAACTCATTTTTACCCATTTGAAACTCCATTTTTTCCTCCAATAACCGTTAATGTATGACGTTTGTTGTTTATAAATTACTCCGTATCATTGTTGGCAAATTTCACTCTGACCATGGTCCATGTATATAACCTGAACCATGAAGTAAAACAACATCGTATCATTGAAGTAAAATAACATCATATCATTTTAATTATACTTCAATTATATCTGATAATGTTTTTCTGATATGTTCTATAGTTTTATTTCCCACACACTAGTTTCATTATAGTAACACTAAAGTATCATTTTAGCTTTACTATAATTTCATTTAACAATATACGTTATTGCATATGTTATATTTTTTAGTTTCATTTTCTACAAATACTAGTTTAATTGTAGTAGTGCTGAAATATAATTTTAATTACACATCATGTTTATTTAACAATATAAGTTATTGTATAAGTTCTGGTTTAGTTTCATTTTTTACACGCACTAGTTCCATTATAGCAGCACTAGAGTTTCATTTTAATTTTACTACATTTTCATTTGATAATATATGTTATTGCATGAATTGTGTTTTTTAGTTTCATTTTTCATGCACACTACTACATTTTAGTAACACTAAAGTATCATTTTAACTTTACTACTATAGTTTCATTTAACAATCATATTATACCGTAGTTCACATAGGGCGTTGTGTACCAATAATAACCAAATAGTAATTTTAATATTAATTATTTAGTGTGGAAGATCAAAACTACAACGTTATTTAAAATTTGGAGAGTATTTATGCTCACATTGAAGAATGAGAGACAAACCATTATTCAATAAAAAATTTCCCTATTTGTTTTATTGAAGCAATAATATATAATTTATCGATAATATATATAAAGTATTAATTGAATATATTTTGTAAATGAGACTCAATTAAGTAACATCAAAACCAATGAACTTCACGTTTCTTGAATTCTAATTCCTTGAAGAAAAAGAAAATCTTTTAAAGACGGGTATTAAGGATCTTAGCACTAAAGCACAAGTACATTGATACATTGTACTACAGCTAGCTGTACACATTCCGAATTGAAACACATAAAGAAACACTTTCAATTTCTAACAAATAAAGCTTTTCATAATTCATATTACTTTAATACGGCGGGTATATTGCCGCAAATTATATCATCGACGAGTGTTCACCTTGGATTTGTGAGGAAATGAAGTACATTTTATTCACAAAACAATAGTTGAATTATGTGTTCGTCTCAAATAAAGGTCTAAATCATGGAGTCTAGACTCAATGTTGTTGGTGAGATTTGATCCCTAATCTTTTTTTCTCAAACTCCACCCCTATGACCAACTGAGTTGTCCATGCAAGCTACATGTGTTTTCATTGTAATTTCTCTCCATTGATATATTATTAAATTGATAAAAGGAAAAAGTGTCAAATAGGCCACTTAACTTGTCGCTTTTGTGCAATTGGGCTATTGAACTTAAAAAGTGTTCAATTCAACCATCAAACAAGCAAAATTTGTGCAATTGGACCATTTTTACAAAAATTTTCTGGTAAAATCCAATTATATTACTAACATATATGTATTAAGAGTGACATTTTCTTCTACCATACTAGTTGGGAGTCAATATTGAAATGTTTTTAACTCAAATTGAATTAATTTTTTTTTGTAAAGATGGTCCAATTGCACAAATTTTGCTTGTTTGATGGTTGAATTGCACACTTTTTAAGTTCAATGGCCCAATTGCACAAAAGCAATAAGTTTAGTGGCCTATTTGACACTTTTTCCTTGATAAAATAAAATGGACAACATTCTTTCCTTTTCTTCTTTTAATAATAAAGAGTTAATTCCATTTTTGTTCTAGATTTATAGGTGGTAGTCCACTTTAAGTTTTTTTTTTATTAGAATATTAACTTTTGGTCCTAGTATTATTGTGTTATGACCATTTTTTATCCTTTATCAACAAAATATTTTAAATATCATAAAAAATATCATCCTTTAATTCAATTATGGATGTTTTCAGAAAAAATAAACATAAAAAATATAGCGGTTCAACGTACTTTGTATAAAAACAATTGAAATGTCTTTTTATTTAATGATATTTCAACAATTTTGTTGATGGGGGACTAAAAATCGCAAATTATATCGTGGACCGTGGTCCACAATGCATTGTAGACCGCACATCAAAATGACGTCGTTTTGATTAATGAAAACAGACGGATGAATTCGCGCCACTCACTTTCAGTTCATATACACTGCAGTTACATTTCAACACAACTTCAGTTACATTTCAACACAATTGCAGTTACATTTCAACACAACTACAGTTACATTTTGATATAACTACAGTTTAATTCGATAATATAAAAACACAAATGTGAAATTGTTATTCAGTATCAGTTCATATACACTGCAGTTACATTTCAACACAACTACAGTTACATTTCGATATAACTACAGTTTCATTCGATAATATCAAAACAAATGTAAGGCAGTATCTTTTGAGATGAACTGTAGTGTCAATTACGGGCTCCGTCTCCCACTTACTGAAACAACGTCGTTTTGGGACATTGTGGACCGTGGTCCACGATATAAGAACTGACTAAAAATGGTCATGCCACAATAATACTAGGACCAAATGAGAATGTTCTAATAAAAAATAGCTAAAAATGGATTGTCACATATAAATCTAAGACCAAAAATGGAATTAACTCAATAATAAAATTAGAAAAATGCTATGGCTTGAAAGATACCACTACAAGAAAATTGTTCATTAGTGAGAGGTAAAACTGTCACTAAAAAATTAAAAACCATCATAAAAGACTTTTAATGACGGAAAATTTACCGTCACCACCCGTCGTTATTTCTTTCGACTTTCGAGGATAAAAACAAATAGTGACGGGATATGATACCATCATTAATTAGGCATATTGTGATAGCGTATTTACCGTCACTAAAATGTTCTTTTTGTGACAAAGAATCCCGTGACTAATACAACTACTCACTAGTATAATTTCCTCTCATTATATTCTTGTAATGATAGAAAATCCCGTCACTATATTAGATTTTGCCCGTCACTAAAAATTATAATTTAGTGTCAAATACTATTTTTCTAATTTTGTATATATTATTAATTCTTATTAAATATTAATTTTTGTTGTATATTTTTTCTCACTAATCGATATTATGTTATGTTGTAACTATAAATATCGTGTTGGTAAAAATTTCCATAATGCAATTAAAGTAAACTCTATCAATATATTAAAAAATTTCATCATCGCTACTAAAATGAAATGTTTCATACATTATAAAGACTAAAGACAAAGAAACTAATTATAACAAATAGTCATAGTAATGTATCTATGGGCTATTTTGAAAGGTGAAAATGTACAAATAAGCATGTTTAGTTAGACAAAAGCAACCCTAAAGCAAAAATGTCTTCCAATGTGGTGTTAGGTATGCCCTTTTTCATCAATAGCTTTGTCACCTGGTAAATAAAAATAGTCAAGGATGATATACTCAGTATAAATTTACAATTAAAGAGCATGCATGCACTTTCAAAGGTATATATTGAAGTATTTAACTCACAATTCAACCAACCCAACCAAATAGATGAAAGGCAAAAAAATACATAGTGTGCAATTCAAGTTATATATTCCCAGATAAAACTCACAACTCAAAGCTAAAAGACATATTCATAAAACCTTAACTCAAGAAAAAATCAGCAAACTTTAAATGAAAAAAATTTTAAGCAACTACTCCCTAATGCAAAATTTAAATTATATATATTGTAATGAGACAAATGACAATTAAATATAGTTCCAACACAATTTATTTAATTGTAACAACTTTAAACTTAAAATATCAATACTTAAATCAAATGAAAAATATATTTCATTTCAATATAGGGTTAACATATATACATATTTCTTTAAACAAATAAAGTGAACTTACATCATTAGAAAGCATACTTAGGAACAAAAGCATTCTCTTATTGCAACAAAAGCCATTTCAATAGTTATTAACTCATCAAATTGAAGAAGAATAAAAAACTAAACCTGCAAACTAAAAATTCTTCCAATGTCAACAATTATAAGCCAATTAGGCGCAAAATCCCCACACCGAAGTTAGCTTTAATAATTCCACAAATCATAATCACAGCAATTGAGAACATCAAAATCAAATCTAGCAACTTGAGTAAACCATAGCGAATCAAATTAAATCCTAAAAGATCAAAGTAACAAAAATTACAACAAACAAGATGATTAAATGCTAAGATTATGTTCTGAAGAGTTGTTACCTTAAGTAATATGGAAAGTTATCAAATGAAACATCTATATCCCGGATTCCCGTCCATCAATGATCCTTCCCTGGATGTCTTCTTTGAATACTGCACACCTAAAAGGCATCCCTGACGTGGATGCTTGGGTAGTTGGATCGAATCTATAGTCCACTATCTTTCTTCTACCTGTTTACATACATATACTTGTGCCTTAGTTTTATCTCACAAATTAGAAAAGTTTCACAATAAAAAACAAGTAAAATTGTGTACAGAATATATATCACTTTCATTAGGAAGAAAGCTAAAGGAAACATAAGCATGGCTTCCCAGCAAATCAAAGATAATCTCATCATGTCCGTATACATTTTGCTTACAAGAATGTGAAACAGTGGTATGAACATGAAAGTGGTTTTTATACAAAATAGTAGTTGATAATAATAGAAGTGCCTGACCAATTCTCCCCCCTCAAAATAAAGATTATTTTAGTAAAATCATACTCAAGGTTATTTTAGTAAAATCATTGATTTTATTAATTACCATATATATTTTCATAAAATTAACAATCAATTATTATTACATATTATATATGCTCTAGTGGTTTTGGTTTTGTGTGGTTTCTTGCTGGTGGACTCCACTGAATTTCTTGGAGAGAACGTCCACCATCTATGGCGACTATACTTCTGATCCGTCGTCTACAACGGCACGACTTATACATGGTTTGAGACTCATCGACGTTGCCTCCGCCTGGCGCCGTCGATCGGGCCCCTTGGGATTGAGAGAGGGCAGGATGATAATCCAAAACTATTAATATAAGTTTCTAATTATATTTTTCATTAAATCCGTTTATAATGGTAATTACAAATATAGGATTAGGAAAAATTATTAGCAGGATTGATACTCTAGCTAATCAATTTTTTCTAATATAATTTCTCTAATATAATTTTCCTATCATATTTTAATTAATTGATATTTTTTTCCTAATATACTTACCTAAAAGGCTTCCTCCATTTTTTATAATATTGATTAATATGTTAATTAGTTTATTATGGTAATCTATATAGGTAATTATCATATACTATTTACTATCTAAATAATCTATGGTAATTACCAACTATATTTAACAATTTATTATGGTAAAATATCAATTACCCGTGCACTTTCTTTGATTACTTTTGAATAAAATCTTAAAAATTATGGGAATTAAGGAATTAATACTTTTTGTAATATAAATTTTATCTAATCCGTTAAAGAAATGGATAATACACATATTATGTCCATAATTAAAGGAGATTAAAAAAATTATGATAATCATTTCAATTCACAAATTATTACGTTAATTCAGATTATTACGACTATACAATTATTAATTATACAAATTATTCCAATTCATAGATTATGACACATATTATATGCTAATAGTTACTTTTGAATAAAGTCTTAATAATTATGGTAATTAAGAAATTAATTCACACATTATACTTTTATTAATTTTTTTTATACTTTTCGTAATATAGTTTTTATCTAATCAATTAAGAAAATTGTAAAAACCCTAATGCTGCCTCCCTTTTCTCTCTAAAACCAAGCGTTTTTCTCTGCTGTTCAACTTCGGCTTCCACCACCGGCCTCCGGCCGGAGCTCTAATGGAGTTTTGAGTCGGCGGTTTTGGTCACCTTCTATGTTTGCTCTCGCTCTTCTTCCGCCCCGACCACCGTCGCAGTTCCGTCCGCCTCCGACCACCGCCACAGATCTTCTTCTTCCGTTTTCTCTCCCTTTGAATAAAATAATAGTAGGTAGGTATTGGGGTTTGTGTTGGTAGTCTTGAACTCCCAACCCTATTTTGACTTTACCCACTTTTTATTTTCTCTATTATTGTGTTTTCCTCTCGTTAGTTTCACGAGCAATTTTCCTCTCGTTACTTTCACGAGCTTTTCATTTTCATTAGCATAAATCGTTTAGTTTGGTTTCGACAAGTGTTGATCTTATCCTGGGCGAGCAAAAAAGAATGATGACGAAGACCCAGATCTTTGATGAAGCTTTAAGCTCAGTGAAGGAACATAGCTTCATAGTTATGAAACAGTCTGCGATTCAAGTTTTCTATAGCATAGTTAGAAAAGTTGTTTCTATGTTTGACTGTAAGGAATGATTTACCATTTCATTGATCATTGATGTAAACGTTTTATGTTATGAATTAATGGAATAGCTTCGTTTACCTTCAAAAAAAAATTAAGAAAATTAATGGTACACATATTACGAACATAATTAAAGAAAATTAAACATACACATAATTACGGACATAATTAAATGAAATTAAACATACACATATTACATCTATAATTAAACAAAATTAAACATATACACATTATTTTATTAAAAATAATGAGTTAATTCCAGCAATGGGCCTCCGACTATGTTGATTTTCCAAAAGTCGTCCCCGACTTTTAATTTGAACAATTTAGGTCCCTTGACTTTCTAATTCTTTTCAATGTTGGTCCTTTCGTCAAATTTTGGTTAAATTGAGGTCAAATGAAGGGGTAAAATTGTCCGTTCACATGTTTAGTGTATTATTACTCGTATTTCTCCTGTCCTATACGCTGTATATATGAATATAATCTCAGTCGAAGTCTCAATCGAAGCCATATAATCTCAGTCGATGTCTCTTCGACTGATATTATATTCATATATATAGCGTATAGGACAGAAGAAATACGAGTATACAAGTGAACAGACAATTTTACCCCTTCATTTGACCTCAACTTAACCAAAATTTGACGAAAGGACCAACATTGGAAAGAATTTGAAAATCAAGGGACCTAAATTGTCCAAATTAAAAGTCGGGGACTAATTTTGGAAAATCAACATAGTTGGAGGACCATTACTGGAATTAACTCTAAAAATAATATATATACTCCTTAATTACCTTATATTCAGATTACATTGAAATCATAATTGGCATAATAATAATTAAGAATAATATATACTCTTTAATTACCGCATACTAATCATAATAAAACGACCTTATTTATATTGAAATTTATTATAAATGTTCCTACCCATATAGAAAATTAAACATAATTTTCAAGTAAATATATTAAACACTAATATGCAAATCTTATAATTTTAAATAAGTATACATTTTCAAATATTAAAATTGTTTATAATTGCATCATTAATTTTATTATTTAAATATATAATAAGAAAAAAATTTCGTGCAACGCACGGGTAAACACTAGTCTTATGATTTCAAATAAATGTACACTTTTAAATATTAGAATTGTTTATAATTTCATCATCAATTATATATATATATATATATATATATATATTATATATATATATATATATATATATATATATATATATAAAGTTTATCCGTGTATCGCACGAGTAATTTACTAGTAAATATATATAGCAGATGTGTATTTTATGTTTTATCAATGATTTTAAGATATTTTATTCTATATAAAAAATATTATAAATCATTATAAATACTATTAAATATTTTACAAAGTAAATCCTTTATGTTGAATTAAACAAATCCTGTATGTTTGCTAATAAAGTAGATAGTGTATATATAGGAGTGAATAATAAAAATAGGAACCACAAAATGGTCCTCACAATTTATAATTTCATCTTTAATTTTATTATTTAAATATATAATATAAAAGATTAATCTGTGCATCGCAAGGATAATTTATTAATTGAGAATACAAGAGAACTACCTTCAGGCCATCGAAACAGCACAAGTGTTAAAATGCACTATCTTGTAGCCAACCATCAAGGGTACACAAGGAGAGAACTAAAGAATCAAAACTTTAAAAGCCATACATATGTAAGTCTTATTGTAAACAAGATGTCACTAACTGTTTGGTCTTTTATTAAAAGATTTGCAGACTTGTTGAAGCCAACAGAGAAATTTGACATACTGAATGACATGGTTGAGTTCTGCAGAAAATTCACATTTTACATCAAAACACAATACTTATAATCAACAAATGCAGCTAGCAAGATTAAGTATATTGGAACACAAAAATAGATCCGCAAGAGAAAAAACTAATAACGGGCAGCTCTAGTTCAACTGAAGTGGAAAATAAAAATAAATCTACTAAAAACAATAGGGGATCCTAGTAGTAGAGAAGAGAGAAAAACATAGTAAAGCATTCGAGTTGACCTGTGAATACTGTGATAGGAGTCAACACTAGGGCGTCTTATTTATTTCACTACCTTGATACTGGTTCCTCACAGCTAAAGAGCAGGGTTAGTCAACTATTATAGGGGCTGCACCTGATACTCAACAAAAACAAAAATCAAGCTCGAATTCACCGAGAAACACATGTAACGAAACTACAACATTGCGCTGCAGGTATCAACAGTGACGTAACATTTTTCGTACCAATAGCGAGAGTATATTTTCAAATAAATATAAAATTAAATTTTCATCACTAAATTACAGACTTTTAGCGAGAATAATTTTTAACCCTCACAAAAACTATGCAAATAATACATTTAGTGAGGAGTTTTTCTACCCGTCACTAAAAATTATTTTTCTCTTACGAAGTACCATTGTCCCGAGGACATTCTCAATGTATTATTATTATATTGGTCTAACAACACATGTTCTACTATTACGGAGTATGTTGGAAACAGAATAAATAAAATATCAATAAACTTATTTGCAGTATAAGTGCATAAACAAGTTTTGTGATAAACTGTTAAAATATTTCGAAGTGTTAATATATATATATATATATATATATATAATATATATATATCAGAAGTTCAGAACTAATTTAGCAAGCTCTTTAAATTTTTTTCTAATATACCTAACTACTCACATGTGATACCACGATAGAAAATAGATTATTATGGGTACTTAGCATCTTTCGTTTAAAATACTACGATGTATCTAATTTTCCAATCCACATCCCAAACAAGAATGAAGACACCTTCATAAGGCGTGCCTACTACGGAGGTCATACATAGTTTTTATTAGCTTTTGTCATCTTAAATTATAGGCTTTTCTATAAGAAAAGAAAACACATCTACACAAATAAAAAATGATACGGAGAAGAGAAAGAGACAAAGTGCGGAACCAACAAATGGTTTGCTCATTATCCCTTAACAAAATGTTGTTTTGAAGAGTACAACATGCTATATATTAAAATAAAAGTGGCGAGAGAACAAAATACTATAGCAAATTACCTAGCCAAAAGATCCAAAGAATTCCCAAAAGGCTTTCATATAATGACCAACCCTCCAGAGGAATTAGTAAACCTCCTAGAGGATGATTTAGATGGTGTTCCGTCTTGGCCAAATGTATATAATCTCTATTGAGTTCTGTACAGTTGATAATGGGTTTCGCCCTTCCTATATAAAAAAATATATATATAAAGGTGTCGTTTTCCCGCTCATTTTAGACAAAATAAATTTTGTTTAAAATTTGAAATCACTTAACATAAGATTACAATATTTAACAAAATTAAATCATATTTAAGTGAATACCTTAAATTTGATACATGCACGCGCGCGCGCGCGCACACACATATATATATATATATATATATATATATATATATATATATATATATATATATATATATATATATATATATATATATATATATATATATATATTGTCCTAAATTGTTATGAGATTAGAAAATTATATATTATACATGTTGTCATACAAGAAATTAGAAGTTTGTTTTTTCAACAAAAAAAAAAAGAAGCAAAATATGTTTTAATTTTTCACGCTTATTTTCATTAAGTCATAGAAAGTTTGTAATGACTAAAATTTTCGTAAACAATGACTAAAGTTTATTTGCAATGAAAAAATAAAAACTAAAAAATGAAGTTCTAAAATAAGTACAATGAACTAATTGTAGTATTATATTGGTTTCTTAAAAAAAACGTTCTTTGAGTGTCAATTTAAAATAGTAAACATTTCACTCGTGTTGGAATAGTTTTTGTAATCCAAAATAAATTGTAATGGTCTTATTAATAAATAATATTAATATTACAAAATAAATTGTAATAGTCTTATTAATAAATATTAATATCAATATTGACTCGTTATTAATGTGAATGAATATTTGGCACACTAAATTTTATTTTGCAATGTTGGTTAAGATATCTTATTTAAATATTTCAAATTAAATGTTACTTTTTGATTGTTTTTTTTAATGTCTATAATAATGCTAATTTTGTGTACAATTATTAATTAACTGAAGAATTTTTAGTAAAGATTGAAATTACATCGAATGACATAATTACGTCATTTGTTAAATATTATATATAGTTTGAAATCATTCATTAACCTTAAAGGTCGGGTCACCTGTATGTGATATTAATGAGAAATATTGACTACATTCTTGGTATTTGCAATAGTATGTACTCAGTTGGTTGTAATGAAATTAGATGTCCATGTTATAGAGAAGCATGCATATTGACAAGGACAAATGCTGACACCAATGTACTAATAACTAAAATGACTATCACTCCATCAGACCCAAGACTGCCGTTCAAGTTTAAACAATTTCGATTGATGCTTTCTATGCAATGACCATCAACAAAAGTCAAGGTCAAACACTATCGAATGTTGGTTTGCTATTATAGAAACTAGTTTTTGTTCATGGTCAATTATATGTGGGCATGTGGTTGCATCAAGAGTGAGTAATCTAGACAGACTCAAAATTTTAATTTGTGGTAAACCCGAAAGATTTTGTACTTCTACTACTAATTTAGTTTACACATAGGTTTTTAATAATTTGTAATTTATATTTTCAATAATAACATATAATCATACATAAACTTTTGTTAGTAATTGCACATGTTTTCATAAACTACATTATTATTCTCTTTCTTTTATTTTTTTTATCTTCTTTTTTTTTTTAAACGAAAGAAGGGAAAAGCCCCAACCAGGACAAAACTCAGCTTAATTAACAGGAAAGAACACACCAACCACGTCTCTACCATTCACAAGATCCCCCAGAATATGAACGGGAGGCCGTACAAACTCAATCTAATCACAGCCGCAGTTGATCGCTACCTTTGCTAAAGCATCAGCTACCACATTAGACAACCACTACTCTGGGTTTGAATGTGTCAAATAATTTTTATTTAAATTTCATGTTAGCATTATGAAAGGGTTACCTGATGGAAACTTGAAGAAAATGCTAATCCAACATAATTTTAAAAGTAAATTTGGTCAATTAGATCTTATTTTAGAACAATGGATTAATTGAGCACTTGCGAATGGTAGATGGAGCTATTTGACACTTTTGCTCCTCCAATATTTCCCCTCTTGATGTGACATCTATTCATTGGGTGTTATAAATTGATTGACATGCACAACCACTAATTCAAAATAGAATTTATATACCAATTAGATGTTGCCATGTCATGAAGAATGAATTGATCGGAAGGAGAAAATATTAGGGATCGTCTCTTGCATTACGTACTCTTTATTTTCTGTTGGGATAATATCCCGTTGGTCATGCAATCCAACTAAAAAATATCATTGTAGCTCAAAACAAGATTAAAAAGGAGAATGAAGCAGTCTCTGTAAATGAAATCAAAAGGGTGATCCAAAAACTCTATGTAGATCAAGCATATGGAGGGAATTGAAGGAAAATATAATGTTCATAACAGAACAGTCAAGCAAGAGGAGGAAGTTCATAGACTTTTCCAAGGACAAAATACAGACTTTTTGATAGTTAGTGAAGTCTACAAGTATGAGTACTGCTTCAAATTAAACCGAGGAGTAAGTTAACAACACAGTTAAGACTCTTTAATTAAAATGTCAAAGTCCAAATTGTACCACTTTAGGATAAAAAGTGAGAACCACAACAATTGAGATATTAAATCTATTTGGTTTTTTTAGGTATACCCCAGAGTTTCCATTGTACGTTGGACACAATAACTAATCCCCACTGGATTGTAGACACTTCTATTGAGTGAGACAACTGGTATGAGCTGGATTGTAGACACTTCTATTGAGTGAGACAACTGGTATGAGAATTTAAGACTGCTCCATACCCAAAGCAAAGGATCGAACCCTTGATACTAAATCTATTATACATCTATAATTAAGAAACCAAAATTGGCTCCCAAAAGGAGTACGTAGTTGAGTATGTGGTGTTAGGAACATCATGTAATAGGTTTTGATGATACCAACTGTTAAGTAAGAATCCCCAAGTCTCGATACATAGGCAAAACAATGTAAGTTCGATAAGTAAACTAAGAGCGAAAATACAACCGGGTAATTTGAGCTCAACTCGGGAAATATTTAAGCTTAAGGTAAACTTGTTTGAACAACTTAGAAGTTTTCGTGTTGTAAGCAAACAGATAGATCAGAAGCAGGCACGAGACAACTCTGGAGGAATAAGGGTCTACGAGACATCAACTAAGTCTCGAGACACAAGCCAAGTTCGAGAGGTAAGGACCTCTCGATATACCTATCGAGTTCGAGACGTAAAGAATATTCGAGAGATAGACCTCTCGATACATGGGATTGAAACATCAAGTGGTCGAGACATCTTCTATGGTCTCGATAAACCGGCACTTCTCCAAGAGGCTGAATGTTAGTCAACATGTGCAGATAAAATACTCTAAGTTTGGAGAAGAAGAATATCATGGAGATAAAATATTGAAGAGGTGCTGAGCGGGAGGTTTCAAAATGGACGGAAGTGGATGACACGTCAGACCTCCACCACAAACGGTCAAGAAGTGCACCAATCCTGAAGTGGTCAGATTCCCCAAACAAGGAATGATGGGAACATAAAAAGAGTAACTTTATCCAAAAGAAGCAAGTGAAGCATGAACTCAAGAAAGTGGAATATGGAATATTCACTACAAAACAACAGGCTCAAGTTACAAGACCACTACTCCATGAAAAATGCTGAAATTGTGCAAAGACCCATGTTCGGCGTGGGAGACCAATTTCAAACGGAATAGTTTTCCCTCCAACGGAATTATTCTTCTACTCTCATATATAAGGACGTAAAGACACAGAAGAAAACAGGGGTTGTGAAAGAGGTCAAGAGGTTAACAAGAGGTGTCTGATAAAAACGTTCAAGTGCAAAGTGCTTAACTTGGAATATCATCCTGATATTCAATACAGCGAGAGAACACATCTTAGTGTTCGAAGAGAGTTACAAAGCTAAACTGTTATACATCCAGAAGGTGACCAAAGCTGCTCTACATCGAAGTTGATTCAACGATAGCTTGTGGTCAGATTGGAGTCTGTTACATTCAACTGTGACAACCAAAAACACCTTGCTTTGGATTAAGCAAGAGAGGTGGAGTAACCTGGCAGCTGTCCGAGTGAAAGAAACCTGAGGCTTGACGCGGGCTTGGTGATCAAAGGTCAAGTGCTCGAGAGGTGGAGTAGCTGGAAGCGGGGAGAAAGACCTTGGAGAGGCGGAGTAACCTGGGAGCTGTCTTGTGAAGATCCTGAGGCTTGACGCGGGCTTGGTGATCAAAGGTCAAGTGCTCGAGAGGTGGAGTAACAAGAAGCGGGGCGAAAAACCTGAGGCTTGAGGCGGGCTTCGTGATCAAAGCTCAAGCGCTCGATATTGTACTAAAAAGGGAAGTTTTTAGTGCAATCCTTCCAGGGAGTTTCTGGAAGAAGAGTGGACGTAGGCGGGTTGGCCGAACCACTTAAAAATCTCTCTTGCATTTACTTACTGTTTTTATCTCTCGCTAACCTCTCGATTGCACTGCATATAAACACACTTCTCGAACTAACTCAAACTCGTGCTAACTAAAAGGGGATAACATTTCCGCTGCGCATAAAACTTTGTCTTCACCTCGTGAGGTATCGAACCTAAACATCCTAAGTTCAATACACACGAGAGGTCGAAAAGATTTGCAAAATCTTATACAAGTCTATTCCCCCCCCCCTCTAGACTTGTACCCCATCCCCTTGGGACCAACAATTGGTATCAGAGCGAGTTCTCTGATCGATATAAACCTTTGTTTATATTGCCTAGAGATCCTTCTTTGAAAAATCTTCTTAAATATTTTCAAAGCACGAGATAATTTTTTAATATGGACAGCATGTTGTCGAGACATCTTCTCTTTGATCTTAGCAGGTTTGACGACTGGAAAACACGCATGCTTGCGTACTTATCAGCCCTCCATGATGAGATGGCCGAGGTTATAACTTCTGGACCAGTCAAGATCCTAATGGTTAATACTGCTGCAGTTCAAACCCAAGAAACACCAAAGTACATCCCAAAACCTAGGGAAGAATGGACCAGTGATGATAGGAAGAGAAACAACCTGGACAATATTGCCAAGGATATTCTCTTCAGAGCTATAGACGAAACCATCTTCCCAAAAGTGAGGAAGTGCAAAACGGCAAAAGAGGTATGGGATACTTTGATGTTAATTGGTGAAGGTGACGAACAGGAAAAGGAAAACAAGCTCACCGTGGCCATGAAGAAGTTCGAAGACTTCAAGATGAAGCCAGGAGAGAGCATCGACAGCATGGAGTCTCGGTTCATGAAGCTCACAACCGAGATCAGTGACCTTGAAAAGGAGATCCCACAAAAGGAGCTGAACCTGAAGGTCTTACGTGGCCTCACTAAGGAGTGGGAAGTAAAGGTGATCACGATGAGAGATCACCGAGATCTGAAGGAAACCACAACAGACAAACTCTTCCGGGATCTCAAAGCCTTCGAGTTCGAGATGTTCCCAAGAGATGAGGACATTGTGGATCGACGAAACGTAGCACTTGTTGCTGAGCAACCATCCACATCTTCAAGGTCAGACTCTAATCCTATGAATGTTATGTCTGACGAACAGTTTGCTCTCTTTGTGAGAAAGTTCAGGAAATACATGAAGATGAACCAGGAGAGCAACAAAAGTTCACCTTCCTCCTCAAGAAGGAAAAATGAGAGATATCCATCCAGAAGGACGGAGGAGGAAAATCAGGGTCTATGCTACAACTGTAGAAGACCGGGACATTTCAAGGCCGAATGCCCTTACCCACTAGTAAGCAAGCATCAGGGCCAAGAAGGCAAGGATTCCAAGAGAATAGAGGAATCCAGGGAGAAGCCAACACAAGGTGGCTTCAAAGGATCATCAAAGACGTATCAGCGCAGGAAGGCGCTTGTTGCTGAAGAATTCGAGAGAACAATCGAGGAGTCCGAGACGTCGAGCTCCAGTGAAAGCAGCAGCAGCTCAGAGGATGAGAGGGGGCTCATCTGCTTATACACCGAGGAAGAAGAGAATCAATGCCTAATGGCCATTGACAATGAGGTAACCTCTACTTCCACATCTCGCTGCTCTATTTCTACCTCTCGTTGTTCTTCCTTCAAAAGCGATGAAGATCCCTTTGAGATGCTTGAAACATTCAAAAGGGATCTCGCAGTCGCTAATAGCACTCATGCCAAAATCAGGGAGGAAAACAGCAAGCTAACTGCTGAAAGAGATATGCTTAAGAACGTCTCGAAAGAGAATTCAGAGCTAACTCTCAAAGTAAGTGAGTTAGAAGCTAAAATAATCCAACTGACTGAAGAGTGCAAAACTCGAGAGATCACAGAAAATAATCTTAGAAAGGTTATAGCATCATACACTAATTCCTCCAAAGCTATGGAGAAAATGGTGAATGATCACAGACCTACAAGTGATAGAACCGGTCTAGGGTTCCATCGAGACCATCTCTCGAGAAATAAACAGACCAATGGTTTGGGAACTTCAAGAAATGGAGGATCTCAACCCAAACCAAATAAAGGTCATAAAGGACCAACAGAAAAGACCAGAGTAGCTATTCATAAACCGTCCCTATACACCAGCAATGGAAAGTATAGGAAAGCTACGAAGAATGGCCGGGTAAACAATATCGAGAGATCACCTTGCTATCTCTCGCAAGGCCATTCCAAGTACAAAAAGAGCTACACTCCATATAATGCACCTCAAGGCAAATATGGAAGGTCTGAGATCCACATAGTTAGGAACTCACGGATGGAGAAAGGAAGACTCTATCCATCTAGTGAGAATTGGTCATCAAATCACAAGTTCTGGAAGAAACCTCACTTTCAGCAATTTCACATGACCAAACAGCGTATGAAAGGCATGGTGCATAAGTCGGTCGAAAAGTCTCTACCTAAGTTGATTTATGCACCAAAGAGGCCTAAAACCCTTGCTAGCATTCCTTATAATTATCAAACGTACAATGGCTACATTGCGCCTAGGCCTGGAATAATGGGCACAAGGTATAAATGGATGCCTAAACTCACTAACCCACCAGGACCCAAAGTTTGGGTACCTAAACTTGCTTGATTTCCTTGCAGGACACCAGGGACGTGTGGTTCATTGACAGTGGATGTTCGAGACATATGACTGGAAATCTAACACTGCTTGAGAACATCCAACCTATCGAAGGTCCCTTGGTGACATTTGGCGACAACGAGAAGAAGGGGCGCACAAGAGCTGTTGGTGAAATCCAAAAGAATGAGCTGGTTATTAAAGGAGTGTCCTACGTTGAGGGGCTCAAGTTCAATCTCCTTAGTACAAGCCAGTTCTGTGACAAGGGCCACAAAGTTGTCTTCACCAAAAGCAAATGTCAGATTATGAACGAGGAATCTCTCGAAGTCGTCTTGGAAGCAGCAAGGAAAGGAAACATGTACATAGTGGATTGGAGGTCTGCAAAACCATCCCTATGTATGCTAGCAAGGAGCAAGGAAGATTTATGCTGGGAGTGGCATAGTAAGCTTAGTCATCTGAACTTCAAGACTATCAACAAGCTTACTAAGAGGAACTTAGTGGAAGGACTGCCCAAAGTGACGTTTCGAAAGGATAAAATCTGTGAGGCATGTCAACGTTGCAAACAGATCAAATCCTCCTTCAAGAGCAAAGCCGAGACATCATCCACTAGACCATTAAGTCTTCTTCACATGGACTTATTTGGCCCAGTGGATCCACCCAGCATAAAGGGAAAGAAGTACACTCTTGTGGTAGTGGATGACTACACAAGATTCACTTGGACCGTGTTCTTAACCAAGAAAAGCGAGACAAAAATTGCCCTACCAAATCTCTTGAAACAAGTTCAAGTTGAAAAGGAAGTCTCGTTACTAAAGATCCGGTCAGATCAAGGTGGAGAGTTCGTTAATCAAGTAATCGAAAGCTACTACAACGAGAACGGAATTCATCATCAACTATCAGCTGCTCGAACACCTCAACAAAACGGGGTTGCTGAAAGAAGGAACAGAACTCTCAAAGAAGCCGCAAGGACCATGCTCTCGCAAGCCAACATATCACAAGGATTTTGGGCAGAAGCAATCAACACAGCGTGCTATACCCAAAATCGGTCCTTGATCGTGAAAGGAGTTGGAAAGACTCCATATGAGTTGTGGAATGAAAGAAAACCGAATGTAAGCCACTTCCACACATTCGGGTGCAAATGCTATATCCACAACAATGGGAAGGCTCAACGAAGAACTTTTGAAGAAAAGGCAGATGATGGAGTATTTCTGGGATACTCATCGACAAGCAAAGCATTCAGAGTCTTCAACAAGCGGAGTTTGGTGGTTGAAGAGTCCATACATGTTACCTTTGATGAAAGGGCATCGACAGATCAACCATCAAAGACAACGGAAGCAGCTGAGGAAGATCAGCCAGAGTCTATCGAGAGATCAAACTTACCTCTCGAAGACAAGCAGTCGATAGTTCGAGACGTAGCAGAACTCCAGTCAGAATCAGATGATGAAGAGTCTACCAAGAAGAAAGCGCCTGACTCAGTTGATCAAAACCAGATCATAGATGTTCAACCCATATCTCAACCTTCAATGGAAGTATCAACTGAGGAGCCGCAACCCGACCTAAGATGGCTGAGAAGTCACCCTGCTGATCAAGTGATCGGAGATGTACGTGACAGAGTTCGAACCAGATCAGCATACAGAGAAAGCATGTTTGCTTGCTTTCTATCTCAAATAGAGCCTAAGGTGATCGAAGAGGCTCTATGTGATCCAGATTGGGTGCAAGCCATGCAAGAGGAACTTCATCAGTTTGAACGGAACGATGTTTGGGAACTAGTTCCGAGACCTCATCATCAGAATGTCATTGGTACAAAGTGGGTTTTCAGAAACAAGATGAATGAGGATGGAATTATTGTTAGGAACAAGGCCAGACTTGTTGCCAAAGGCTACTGTCAGGAGGAAGGAATAGATTTTGATGAAACCTTCGCTCCAGTGGCACGTCTCGAAGCCATACGCATCTTTCTCGCATATGCCGCCTTCAAAGACTTTAAGGTATATCAAATGGATGTCAAGAGCGCTTTTCTGAACGGACTTCTCGAAGAAGAGGTGTACGTTGAACAACCTCCGGGTTTCTTGAAGGACGTAGGAGCTGACAAAGTATACAAGTTGAAGAAGGCACTCTACGGCTTAAAACAAGCTCCAAGAGCTTGGTACGATACCTTATCCTCTTTTCTACTTCAGTGTGGGTTCACCAAAGGCCTAGTGGACAAAACATTGTTTAGGATTAAGGATGGGGATCACATCTTATTGGTGCAAATCTATGTGGACGATATCATTTTTGGTAGCACCAATCCAGACTTGTGCGAGAAGTTCTCCAGTTTGATGAAAGGAAAGTTCGAGATGAGCATGATGGGAGAGCTCAACTACTTCCTTGGACTACAAGTGAGACAGCTTAAGGAAGGTATCTTCATCAACCAGGAGAAATACACCAAGGATCTGCTCAGGAAATACAACATAGAAGGGAAATCCTCAGTCAAAGTACCTATGGGAACCTCTCTACGTATCGATGTCGACAGCGAAGGTCGAGAGGTCGATCAAACCACTTATCGAGGTATCATCGGATCTCTTCTTTATTTAACTGCAAGTAGACCAGACATATCCTTTGCAGTAGGTGTATGTGCTAGATTTCAGGCAAGTCCTAAGGAAAGTCACCTAAATGCATCCAAAAAGATTCTTAGATATCTAAAGGGTACGCAGAGTGTTGGGCTCTGGTATTCGAAAGGTGGATCTTTCGAACTTATGGGTTATTCAGATGCGGACTTTGCCGGTTGTAAGATAGATCGAAAGAGCACATCAGGGACATGTCAGTTTCTAGGTGGAAGACTTGTCTCATGGTTTAGCAAGAAACAACATTCGATAGCTACAAGCACTGCTGAGGCAGAATATGTAGCAGCTGGAAGTTGTTGTGCTCAGATCTTATGGATGAAGCAACAGCTAATGGATTATGGTGTTGAGTGTAAGGAGGTTAAAATTATGTGTGACAATACAAGTGCTATTGCCATCACCCACAACCCAGTGTTACACTCCAGAACAAAGCATATTGATATTAAGTATCACTTCATCCGAGACCACGTTGAGAAAAAGGACATCACTTTGGAATATGTTGCAACGGAGGAGCAACTAGCAGATATTTTCACAAAAGCGTTATGTGAAAATAGATTCTCTCAATTAAGGTTAGAATTGGGAATGATAGAGTTGGGATGAATGGTCACCCGATCAGTTTGTCTACATACAGTATGTCTCGAAGAAGGGTAGTTCGAGAGGTCACTTCGAAAGATAACAAACTGATATCTCTGAAAGGAGGAATAAGGAGGGTTAGGGATCAAAGGGAAGATCCCTAACCAGATCAAGATGGAGGAATAAGGAGGGTTAGGGATCAATCACTCAAGGGGAAGATCCTTAACCAGATCAAGACGGAAGAATAAGGAGGTTTAGGGATCAATCACTCAGGGGGAAGATCCTTAAACTCATGAGGAAGATCATTCACCTTCGAAAGGTGAATTTGATAAGCTCAACGGATATATGAGGTGGAACGGCTATCTTTGGACATAAATGCTAGCCACGTGGTCATCGGTTACTGACGGTTTTTCGCACTTAAGGGCATTATCTTGATTAGTGGGAGCATGCTTATTTTAAAATATCAATACTCCACTGTCTCAAAGCTTAAACCGTTCTATACTTTACCGAAATACCCTTACCAAAATACCTTATAAGCTGACCGTTATCAGGGGTATTTCTGACTTCTTACATCTTTTAAATCAACCGGGATCCTTCCACGGGTCAAACTCTCAACCCTCCCCATATATCCAACCCGAATCCGCCTAATATAAAAGCAAAATCCTTCTTCTTTACCCGGATTCAAACTCAAAACCATATACCCAAAATCCCCAAATCCTTAGACGCTGTACACATTCCCTCCAAAACACACAAACTTTCTTCAATGGCGTCTGAATCATCATCTTCTTCATCTTCCTCTTCATCCTCCAGTGCATACCAGAGAGAGCTAGACCACATACGCTCTCAGATTAAACAAGTCAAGGCGGGAAGCATCCTTGACAAAGATGGCTTCATCACCCACTCGCCAAATCCAACAATGGCGGAGAGAGTCTTGAAGAAATTTGAGAAGGCAGGACTAATGCGGTACATGACGCATGACTACCGAACCATTCATGACCGCGACTACACAGAATGGTTCGCTCATGCCAAGGTCACGAAGGGCAAGATTGAAAGCCGCTTCAACGAAATAGACATAACAATCTCTGTGGGTGATTTACGAGCAGCATTCGACTTTGCTACGTCGGAGGAGGCAGTCAAGCACCTATCGGACTACAACATGGATAAGCAGGAGTTTTGGGACAAAATCCGATTGGAGACTGCACCACCCAGAGCATCCTCTGCCCTCCGCAGATTTCATTTGAAGGAGAGGTTTGCCCTAGCCGCCGAGCTCATCATAAAATTCATCCTCGGCAAGGTGTCCGGAACAGACGAAGTCAATCTGGACACTCTGAAAATCCTCCACGTCATCTGGAACAACAACAAGTTGGACTGGGCTCACATCATCTTTGACTGCCTCAAACACCAAGTGCAGAGCTCAGTTTCCAACTCCNATCTTTCTCGCATATGCCGCCTTCAAAGACTTTAAGGTATATCAAATGGATGTCAAGAGCGCTTTTCTGAACGGACTTCTCGAAGAAGAGGTGTACGTTGAACAACCTCCGGGTTTCTTGAAGGACGTAGGAGCTAACAAAGTATACAAGTTGAAGAAGGCACTCTACGGCTTAAAACAAGCTCCAAGAGCTTGGTACGATACCTTATCCTCTTTTCTACTTCAGTGTGGATTCACCAAAGGCCTAGTGGACAAAACATTGTTTAGAATTAAGGATGGGGATCACATCTTATTGGTGCAAATCTATGTGGACGATATCATTTTTGGTAGCACCAATCCAGACTTGTGCGAGAAGTTCTCCAGTTTGATGAAAGGAAAGTTCGAGATGAGCATGATGGGAGAGCTCAACTACTTCCTTGGACTACAAGTGAGACAGCTTAAGGAAGGTATCTTCATCAACCAGGAGAAATACACCAAGGATCTGCTCAGGAAATACAACATAGAAGGGAAATCCTCAGTCAAAGTACCTATGGGAACCTCTCTACGTATCGATGTCGACAGCGAAGGTCGAGAGGTCGATCAAACCACTTATCGAGGTATCATCGGATCTCTTCTTTATTTAACTGCAAGTAGACCAGACATATCCTTTGCAGTAGGTGTATGTGCTAGATTTCAGGCAAGTCCTAAGGAAAGTCACCTAAATGCATCCAAAAAGATTCTTAGATATCTAAAGGGTACGCAGAGTGTTGGGCTCTGGTATTCGAAAGGTGGATCTTTCGAACTTATGGGTTATTCAGATGCGGACTTTGCCGGTTGTAAGATAGATCGAAAGAGCACATCAGGGACATGTCAGTTTCTAGGTGGAAGACTTGTCTCATGGTTTAGCAAGAAACA
>NC_044927.1:9686118-9699239 GCF_003576645.1 Ipomoea triloba
GTTGTCAAACTTACCATATGCGCTGAAAATAAAATCAATGCTTTTTCTTTTTCAAATCAGCCATATAAGTAAGTATAAGTGTTGGCATCATCAAAAAGGGGGAAATTCTTAGGAACATCATGTAATAGGTTTTGATGATACCAACTGTTAAGTAAGAATCCCCAAGTCTCGATACATAGGCAAAACAATGTAAGTTCGATAAGTAAACTAAGAGCGAAAATACAACCGGGTAATTTGAGCTCAACTCGGGAAATATTTAAGCTTAAGGTAAACTTGTTTGAACAACTTAGAAGTTTTCGTGTTGTAAGCAAACAGATAGATCAGAAGCAGGCACGAGACAACTCTGGAGGAATAAGGGTCTACGAGACATCAACTAAGTCTCGAGACACAAGCCAAGTTCGAGAGGTAAGGACCTCTCGATATACCTATCGAGTTCGAGACGTAAAGAATATTCGAGAGATAGACCTCTCGATACATGGGATTGAAACATCAAGTGGTCGAGACATCTTCTATGGTCTCGATAAACCGGCACTTCTCCAAGAGGCTGAATGTTAGTCAACATGTGCAGATAAAATACTCTAAGTTTGGAGAAGAAGAATATCATGGAGATAAAATATTGAAGAGGTGCTGAGCGGGAGGTTTCAAAATGGACGGAAGTGGATGACACGTCAGACCTCCACCACAAACGGTCAAGAAGTGCACCAATCCTGAAGTGGTCAGATTCCCCAAACAAGGAATGATGGGAACATAAAAAGAGTAACTTTATCCAAAAGAAGAAACTGAAGACTGAACTCAAGAAAGTGGAATATGGAATATTCACTACAAAACAAAAGGCTCAAGTTACAAGACCACTACTCCATGAAAAATGCTGAAATTGTGCAAAGACCCATGTTCGGCGTGGGAGACCAATTTCAAACGGAATAGTTTTCCCTCCAACGGAACTATTCTTCTACTCTCATATATAAGGACGTAAAGACACAGAAGAAACGGGTGTTGTTGTGAAAGAGGTCAAGAGGTTAACAAGAGGTGTCTGATAAAAACGTTCAAGTGCAAAGTGCTTAACTTGGAATATCATCCTGATATTCAATACAGCGAGAGAACACATCTTAGTGTTCGAAGAGAGTTACAAAGCTAAACTGTCATACATCCAGAAGGTGACCAAAGCTGCTCTACATCAAAGTTGATTCAACGATAGCTTGTGGTCAGATTGGAGTCTGTTACATTCAACTGTGACAACCAAAAACACCTTGCTTTGGATTAAGCAAGAGAGGTGGAGTAACCTGGCAGCTGTCCAAGTGAAAGAAACCTGAGGCTTGACGCGGGCTTGGTGATCAAAGGTCAAGTGCTCGAGAGGTGGAGTAGCTGGAAGCGGGGAGAAAGACCTTGGAGAGGCGGAGTAACCTGGCAGCTGTCTTGTGAAGATCCTGAGGCTTAACGCGGGCTTGGTGATCAAAGGTCAAGTGCTCGAGAGGTGGAGTAACGAGAAGCGGGGCGAAAAACCTGAGGCTTGAGGCGGGCTTCGTGATCAAAGCTCAAGCGCTCGATATTGTACTAAATAAGGGAAGTTTTTAGTGCAATCCTTCCAGGGAGTTTCTGGAAGAAGAGTGGACGTAGGCGGGTTGGCCGAACCACTTAAAAATCTCTCTTGCATTTACTTACTGTTTTCATCTCTCGCTAACCTCTCGATTGCACTGCATATAATCACACCTCTCGAACTAACCCAAACTCGTGCTAACTAAAAGGGGATAACATTTCCGCTGCGCATAAAACTTTGTCTTCACCTCGTGAGGTATCGAACTTAAACATCCTAAGTTCAATACACACGAGAGGTTGAAAAGATTTGCAAAATCTTATACAAGTCTATTCACCCCCCCTCTAGACTTGTACCCCATCCCCTTGGGACCAACATGTGGAACATAACCTTTAATTAGAAAATCACAATTCACGCAACAATAACTCATATTCCCTCCGTCCCATTTTATGTGTCGGGTTCAGTTAACGAGACTTGACTGGCCTGGAGTTGGTTTGATCAATAATTAATAAGTAAAACAGATAAATGAGACAAAGGGGTAGTATCTAAAAAAAAACTGTGATCTTCTTATAATCAGTAAATAATCAAAATTTAAAAAAAAAAAAAAAAGAGTTAGTTTCATCTTCTTTCTCAAAACTGTAATGAGATTTTTTTTTTTTTTTTATAAATGTTTAAGCATTGTGATTCCCTAATCAAATATTATTTACAATATCTTATATTATATTACATATTTACATACATTATGAAGTCGGATGGGATGGGACATTAGTGGATGTGCACGGTGGGGTTGGGACGTCGTCTCCGGACGTTGGCGGCCGGAGAGCGGTCCCGCTCACAGCCACTGTCTTCTCCGCCATTCTTCACCTTATAATTCAACACAGTTTCGAGGCCATCGTCGGTCTTGGCGCTGTAGGAGGAGTAGTTCATGCTGGCGTCTGTTGATTCCGAAACGGTTTTTGATAGCGTGGTGCCCTGCCCCTGACCCGGCTGCTGCTGGCGTTTCATGAACAAGCATATGGCGGCGCAGTCATCAATCTTGGCGCAAGGGTACCTGTATTTCCATGCCCGGACTGCCCGTTCTACTAGAACCTTTGCCGCCGTCGCTCTCTTCTTTGCTGAACATACCACTTTTATCACCTCATTGTTGCTCAGAACATCCCATATCTGAGGAATTCAAACCACCCATTTTTATTTTTTTCATTTGCTACTTTTCAGTCTATATATATATATATATTTCAGAACCTCTTTTAACGTGAGAACTTGCATACTTCTTCAGTAATGCACCATAAGTTCTTCATTAATGCATAATATCTACTATTGCTCTGTCGGTGCATTCATGTAGTAGTTTCGGTGCACTCATGTAATAGATACATAAAGTGCATTCATGTAGTAATCCCAGAGCTAGAGTAGTTATTGTGCATTAATGAAAAACTTACAGTGCATTATATTACTGAAGAAGTCCAAATATTCTCACATCAAGAAATGTTCTCACCTAAACGGGACCCTATATATATATATATATATATATATATATATATATATATTAATGATCAAATGAGAACCACTCCTCTCCCGTTAGAACCTGCAAACCAACATAAATGTGTACAATCGTTTACATAAATGTACACAAATTATTTCAGTACTGAAATATTAGATTGTGTGTATTTATCCATATACACGTTTGCAGGTTTTCACGGAAGAAGTGATTCTCATTAAAACAACACCTATATATAAACATAAATGTCATTTAGTCCAACTATCAACTTGGCATTTTAGATAACACAAAATATATCATTTAATTTGATATCGAAATCAGAGAGTCAGAGATACCCCATCAGTTGCTAAAACAATGAATTCATCGTTATCTGTTAGCTTTCTGTAATACAATTCAGGGACTGAGGTGAGGCCATAGGTTTTGAGGCAAAAGTCTCCAAATGCTCTTGCCATGGCTAGGCCAGGACCATTGTCATCCGGCATCCATAACCTATACACGCTTGGTTCTTCCTCCATTGCGATAACTCTTCCATTACAGTTTTTAATTCGTTCAAATTCACCTAATAACCAAACCAAATTAGCACAAGATATATATATATATATATATATATATATATTATGGAAGGTAAAGTAAAATTAAAGCAACCAATCCCAAACCCAAAAAGTTTTGGTGTTTTCAATTCATTGGTAAGCTAGATGTCATGCACGGTTTGCGTGACCGTATTAAGACCCGACGACTGAAAGGGTCAATTGTCTAGCTTGCCATAATTCTCATAAAATGTGTAGGAGGTGACAATAACCTCAAATAGAGTTTTGTCTTAGACACTAAGATCTGGCGGAGTTAGGCATGTCAATCCGGTTAAATTTAGAAAGCTTATCACTAGTCTTGAACTTGACTATGAAGGGGACCAAGGTGATTCTAATGACACAACTAATCGCAACGGCAATGTTCCCCTAATGAGCCCATAGCAGTGCAAAATCAATTTGGCACGTATAAGGGATTAAGCTAGTCCACCAAATAAGAAAGACCCAGAAACATCGCACGGGTGTTGAGCATTGCGCCGGGCTCTAAGCCCGTGAAATAGAGCTATGAGCTAATCAAGAACATAACCTACTTGGAAGGTTAGGCTTCAAGTCGACGGTGAGCTGTTCTGGAACAAATTGGCCTGTATCATCTCTTGTGCAGATGATAGCCCGAGAATCCCCTAAATTCCCAATTATTAAATGTTCTCCCTGCAAACCAAAATGCATATACATATGTGCACGCATGTCAGAAACCAATTTTTAATTTATGTTTGGATCAAGAAATGAAATCATAATAACGACTAACCTGTTTTAGAACAGTAACTGCTGTTGTACCACTGCATTGGGTATCAATCTTGGATTCGCCTTCGAGATCTTCGTCCATCTCTACAAAGGACTTGACAAAATTCGATTTCAACTTGTTAAAAAAGGGGGTGTTGATAAGGTTATTATTGTGGGAATTTTCTGTGCAGTAATTGGCTGCCACGCCCAGGTTTGAGAGTTTCATTGAGAGCGAAAGCTTTGATGGCAAGGTATCGCGTACATAACGCGACACTTTGTGGCCGTAGGGACCGTGCCCATCAAAAACACCGCAGAAGTACGCACCTTGCTGTCCTGTAAAGTTCTGAACACAACACCACATCACAAATAACACAAATAAATTGTTAGAATCAAACGCTTATCACTTCGCCAAAAGCTATAGCTAGTTACGAAAGTATAACTTTATTTTCTTATACTGTCATGTATTTTTAAGAGCCTCCTGGACTTAGTCCTTACTGGCCTTCGCCCAACCATTCCCTAGCCACAAAATGCTGGACTTGGCTCTTACCAGCCTCCGCCCAATAATCCCCTAGCCACATGATGCTGAACTCTGTCCAATAATCTCTTAGCCACATGATTTTGAACTTGGCTCTTAACCAGCTTTCGCCCAATAATCCCCTAGCCACATGATGCTGAACTTGGCCTTTAACCAGCTTCCGCCCGATAATTCCCTAACCACATGATGCTGAACTTGGCTCTTAACCAGCTTCCGCCCAATAATCTCTTAACCACATGATGCTGAATTTGACCCTTAATTGTCCTCCACCCTATAACCTTCTGGCCACATGGTGCTGAGTTTGGTCCTTAACTGGTCTCTGCCCAATAATCTCCTAGCCACATGATTCTGGAATTTTCCCTTACCGGCCTCCACCCAACATAAACATAAGGTTTTGGTTTCAATTCGAGAGAACGTAACATATTTCTATGATTATTCCAATTTACAAGCAAATTGTATATGATTTCTCTAAAATCTAATTTAAATTTGTTACAGAAATGAATGATATCAGAAAAGAAGGAAAAAAAAAAATGTACCTCCCAAACAGTCATGGCATCTTGATTGATACCCTTTCTGCCTTGTTTAGAATACATGGATGTTAAAGCAGAAGATCCATGCAGCCTCACACGTGCATCATAATCTCCTCTTCCTGTAATGCCATCATATTCACCATCTTCACCCCCATTTCTGTCTACTCCCCGTAGCCCCAAGCTTCCGCCTGGGCACCCATCTCCCTTCTCAATCCCACACCTTTGGCACGAAATACATCCACCCATATTGTGCCCTAATTAAGATCAACAAAAAACAAATACAAAAGCTTCTGGTATTCCTAGCTAGGATATAATTAAACTACAAACGATTAAGAAAAGGATTCCTAATTTCTGACCTAATAGATGATAATTAGGAAAGGATAATTAATTAGGGAGGCAAGTCATGAATGTTGAGGTATCTGAGGAAGAGAATAACATTCATGATTTGGCGGGATAGATAACAAGAGGAACAACAAAAGACTTTTGAAATGGAATCCATTTTTGTCTAAATTAAGAATAATATAACATGTAACACATAACACCATCTTTCCTTGATGACCATTGGATTATTGCACACTAATAATGCCACACTGGCCTGGGCGTACCATTATCTTACCACTCAATTTCACATTAGCCTTGCCCACCTCTCCTCTCCTCCCCTCTCTCTCTCCCCCTTTCATTTAATTTGGATATTTGGTCCACTCTTCAATTTGCATTCGGTATTAAATTTTTCATTTAATCTCTATATGTACGTACTTGATTCCTTCTTATCTTTTGTCAACTACACAACTGCAGATTTTAATTTGGTCGTACCTTAGCTTGCTTCTACAAATATTTCCTAGCTAGAGACCACAAAACCTCTAGCATACGCAAGCTACGACTGAGAATGGCAACGCTAGTGATAGGAGTGAAGGATCGGGTACAGATAAACAATTGCCAATATGCCATGTTTTAATGACTAAAAGGAAAATTATTTTTATATATATTTTCAAGTGGCAAATTATTCTGTGGACTCGGATCCATAGATACACAACTTACATACTAAATTTTCTTAATTTACCTTTTAAAAATTTACAATTTGTGATAACCCTATATTGTATTTACAAATTCTCAAAACTTTAAAACACAATTTATATTTTAGAAGTTCACAATTTCAATGCTAAAAATACACAATTTAAGACCAGGATTCATCTTGCAAGGTGAACCCGGTCCATGGTATAACAACGGTTTCCAATGATAGTAGTCGCATTATAATATGAGCACGAAATAAGATGTGTATTGAAATTTATGATATAATTTGTATGGGCAAAGTACACAACAAAGAAATCAAGTGCTCTGCAGTAGAAATGGGTTCTGTAATGAATAAGAGTGTGTTGTGTGTATGCTTTCTCCAGACAGGAAAAGCAGAACCTCTAGTCCTCTACATACTAAATACAACATGCCTTTAATACAAACTTTACACACAAAAATTGGTAATCTAGCTTAGGACTCCTAAGTTTTACACAAAATTGACAACATAGCGCTTGCACGCTGACTTCAAGTCATGCAACAAAGATAAGTTTACCTAATTACAAATTGGGGGTGCAATATATAATCTCAAAATTTTAATCCATAGTAGCCTAGTAGGAGAGAAGGAAAAGGAGAATATGGTAGTGATGAATCAAGAGAGAAACATAGTAATATTACCATGCAAACAAGCAAGGGCTCATGGCATGGAAATGAAAGAGCTTTTATGAATTCTCAGCAAATATTTACATATCAAATCTATTGCGTTGTAAAGTTTTTCAAGAATCACTCCAACTGTCTTCATTGTCATCTTCGTCACTTCCAGCAAAAGCCTAATACCATAAGAAAAACTAGTCAATATGCGAAAGACTGGATGCAAGCATACTCAAAGAAGAAGAAGAAAAGCACATGTACTTGCAGAAACAAAAATGAGCATAGAGAGAGACCTGGCGAATCGTTTTTGCTCTCTCTAAAATGGCAACAACTCTGAGATTGGTTTGAGGACCCTGAATATTAGGTCTTGCTGCAACTGTTGGTCTCAGATTGAAGGACTGGAAATCAAGAAAAGCTCAGTCATGGGCTTAAATCCAAAAGGAAGGTAAGTACACAGTGGAACAATATGTTGCATAGATAAAAATTGACAATGCAAAATAAAATAACAGTAGAGCTTTCACGGCTGTACCTTGGTCCTTATCAGTTCCAATAGAGAATCTCTTTCATCTACTTTCCGTGCCTGGTTCTTTACTTGATCAGTCACTTTCCTCAGCTGCAAAATGGTTCAGTTTGTTAAAATTCATTTAACTTACAAAATCATGTTGTTCCAAGTGAAGAAAAAGAAAATGCTATTTACTCTGCTTCTGTCAAATGCAGCAACAGTCTCAATAGAAGGACTTTGAGCTGCGGGATGTTTCACTTTCTGGCTTCCATTTACTATTTCATCTTCCACAGCTGGCTGCACAATCTCCACCTCTGAATCACGAATAGCATGCAAAGGCTTTTCATTTTCTACTGTCAGAGCAGATGGTATGGCGTCAGTGGTGATGAAATTTGCCTCTAAACTTGTGTCATGTTTTGGGAGATTCAATTCATTCAAGCTTGTCTCTGGTGCTACTTGGTCTAGGGATTGAGTCTCTTCTTTCTCTACAGACTTTGAATCACCAGTGGAGCCTGAATCTTCAGAACTTGCTTGCAGCCTTATTCTGTCATTTGTTGCCAAATTTCCTTCTGAACATTTATACCCCTCTTCAAGCTCTCGAACCTTTAAAAGTGTTTCTTCTGCTGCTTGCTGTGCAGGTTGGATGAGTTCTTCTGGTGATGTTCCAATATCAAGCATAGAGGCTTTGTCTACAGAAACTAATTGTGGGATTGAATAGAGAGGATCCAGAGTTCCTCTCTTTTGGACAAGAGAAGTGTGTAGGTTGTCACTGTCTGGTCCTGAAAAAGAAAGGTGAGGATTTGAGGAATGTGTTGTGGTGGGAAAACTGAAACTATCGTCACTGATTTCATCAAGAACTGCATGTGAAACAGGCAAGGACAGTGGACCAGAATGTTCCATATTGTAAGCTGCAGATTCATAGAAGTCAGGCGAGCTTTCCTTTGCTATGACTGGTGGGAAAATTTGTTCCAGAGGTTGAACTGTCTGATCAATCTTCGATTGGTAAGTAGACAAGAGCCCTGTGTCACGCTGTACTACGTTTCTTTCCAGAGCAGGGGAAGCAAGTTGAACTTTCCCCAATCTCCATTGAACTGGAGGTAGAGGAGGCAATGGAGGCATTTCCTCAGGACTGATTTGATTATTCCCTGGAAACAGTGCAAAGCCAGGAGACATACAAGTCAATGGGTTTTGGGGATCTTTATCAAGATCCAAACTGTTATTGTCATGTGAAGACAGCTTTGACACCAAAGGTTGACTTGGAAGACTCTCTGGCATTAATCTAGAAGAAGTGGCAACAGTTCTTTCTAAGACTTGTGTTCTTTCCTGTAAAGGTGACAGCTCATTATTGGCTTCACCTTTACCGACCAAGCCCTCATTAAGTTGAATGTGTGCTAACTCAACATTTTCTTCTATGCAGTGATGGGTTGGCAAAGACAAAGCATCGTCAGAGTTGCCCTTATCCAGATTTTCACACGGTATTCTTTTTCTGATGACATTGGTAAGATTATTTCCTGATGAAGATATTGGTTCCATGTCTAAAACACTTTGCCCAGTAGCTACACAGGTCACCTTGTCAAGATCTGATGGAAGCACATTGCACTGAAGAGGACTGTAGCCAGCAATGTCGTGTGAAACTGAGTCTGAAATTGGTGAAATTATTGCATGGTGGCCAACATTTAGTTTGTCTAACTCCTTATGGCTACCTGGAAAGCATAAACTTGCATTCCGCAATTTGTTTTGAGTAAACTGGCCAGAACAAGAAATGGAGTCATCTTGGAACTTTTTGATGTCCATATATGAAGATGCATTAACCTTAACATCATCAGTGCTATCAACAGAACCAGTTGCATCTCCGACATTCAATTGATATGCTTCAGTCATTGTTGCATTTAATACTGCAGGTTCCTCACTCACTGATTCAGGATATCCATAGGCAATATGGTCCATTGTTTCACCAGTTCTTGCACTCAGAACCTCATCAAGACATTCCTGTCCAATCTGTGAAATTCCCCTTTCTCCAGAATCAAGAGGCAGAAAAGCATCTTCCGCTGAAATGTGTGTTTCTACATAGTCAAGATTGGTAGGACAATATACCACATGGATTACATCAAATACTCTCTGTTCCGCACCATTTGGAATTGCATTAGTGAGTCTCTCATTATACTTTAAACTTGCATTATCAGTTTCAATTTCTAAAATTGAACCAACACTTTCGATCTCTGCTTGTGTAATGGAAAGATTTGAACAAACTGGAATGTCATCTAAATCTGATGCACCACTGTGATTAGTTTCTGCACTTTCTTCTTCAGACACAATCTGCAATGAATTTTTGGCACACTCCTCTAAAGAGATCTCCAATGTGTTTGGTACATGAAGTGAAGCATCAGTACTGATATTCTGATCATTACCATCACTGGAACAACTAATAACAGAGGATGATGATGAATGATCATCTTTATTTGAAGAGGGAGAATCAGAAAGCTTATGTAAACAGGCTGAATTCTCAAGAAAATTGGGCCCCTTATCATTTAGCCTGTCTAAAAGGCCATTTTTAGCAGAAAATAGTTCATCTCTGTTTTGAGAAAGATGATTAAAGATGCTAGATGTGATGGACAAATTGTTACTTGGATTCAGGTGGCCCACATCTAAATTGCACTCATGTTCATTATCAGTAGACAAAGGAATTGGTGTATCATCTCCAGCATTGGAAGAAACATTGTCGGGATTTACTGCTGAAGTTGCATGGTTGTTGATAATTTCATCTTGGTTTTCATCAGACACTCTAGTTGGGGGATCTTCACCTGTCCTTCCTTGAACTTCCGAAGTTCTAGGAGCTGATGGGTTAGCTGCATTTTCTACAACACAGACATAATCATTCTCACATTCACCAAGAGTGGAAAATATTTCATTTCTCACTGGTTCTGTCAAAGCATCTTTTATCACAATTGCTTCTTCATCAGCATATCCTGATATAGAAACTAAACCTGGAATAGTTGGTCTGATCATTGGTTCACCCAAGTCAGAACTCTGTCTGTTAATTCCAGCTGTCTTAGCACAAGTGTCATTATCAAAAGCATCTTCTAAGGGCTGGGCAGATGAAAATCCATCATCAGTAGTTTGCAGATGAGAATCACACATCTGAACTCGGTTCCCTGTAATGGCAAAATCTTTGGCAGCAACTTCACCTTCCGAATGAGCCATTTCAGGAGAAGTGCTAGAAGAACCAGAATTGAAAAAGCTGGATATTTCTTTCTTGGATGAACCATTCTCGTCATCAGATAACATGGAGTTTCGGATTGAAAGAGAATCTGAAGATTCAGATTGAAGTCGTTCATCATTTGTAGCTGAAAACTTACTGCTTTTCACATGCAAATCTTTATTGGGATTCATTTCAGATTCTAAATCCAATTCTGATCCCATGGAGGTAGGGGCATCCATGTAATCGTCTATACCACTTGAAATATCATCAGATTGGTAGCCACTTGTAGTATCTTGTCTATCTCCATCAACTGATATTTCACCATCAGTTGACACATTATGAAATGCATGCAACGTGTAACCCGCTTCAACACTAAGGCTTTGGTTGGAGATCTCTAAGTATTCATCATAGGTTGCAATCTCATTTAAAGTATCATTAGGTGATATTGGAGCAACATTGTCTTCACTTTGAGATGGAGATGGGGATGTGTTTCTATTTGTCCATGTAACCTCTTCATTGATGCTCACTGCAACCTCTTCATTGACATTCACTGCACTATTTTCTACTATATCAAGCCCAGTTTCAGAAGCAACCCTTGATGGTAATTTCAAAGACAATGAATCAACAAAGACTTCATGAACAGTTTTTTGGCCCACTGAAGGAGTTTCTAGTAACTTCTCCATGTAGCTTTTCTCCGTTTTTGAGTCAAATGGAAATCCATTCAGCCTTCTCTTCAATTTCACATGATGTTCAGAGTCCTTACCTCCAGTTTCATTGTGCTCCTCTAAGAGTAACTGGTGGAGTCTGTAAAAACAAAATGCACAGATGCCCAAATCAAAATAAACCTAAATATGCTGACAGAAGAATCAATTTGCATTTATAGATAAGAACAGAAGCCTCACTTGGCATGTGATGTGGGTAACAATTCAGGGGTTTTGCCATTCTTACTCCTTGATCCTTTCTTCTGCTATAATTGGAAACATTTAAGTGCAAAGAAAAGTACACGGTAAAATTAGACACCTTCACTCGGCAATGGTTGATTTAGTGCATATACAGAACAGAAGCAATAAAAATTCTCAATCCAATTACCTTAGCTTTGCGAGGTTTTGTTTCTCTCTGAACATCTAAATTAGAAATTTTGATATACGATGCTTCCCTTTTAAAAAATGATGGATCAGTATAACGCTTTAGACAAGATCCAGCACCAGCAACATCAAATCTGTTCGAAGTTAAACCTTTATGAGATTTTCCTCCCCAGAGGAAGTTTATCATTAACGTGAATGACACATTTCTCAAGCTAACTAAAAGAAAATATATACTTGTCTAGAAGGAATAAGCGAGGTGGGCCCCTGCATTCTTCATAAGATTCCATCACATGTCTGGGTAAATCACCCCGTGTAACCATATTTTGGTCCAAAGGCAGATTAGGGTGCCAATCAGTGCCTGCATTCATCCTTATTATCATAATCATAATAATTGAAAGAAAGGAAATTTGACTGAACAATAATAGGATTTGCTGTGCCAGACCCATTCAGAATCCCCAAGATGGACTAAAACTGTTACCCTTTTAAGAGAATAAGTTAGTTTTCAGTAATAATTGAAAATAATAGATATCATAAATTCATTGACAATAATGATACTAATTCGAAATGCTCGTTTTATAGGTCACATAATTAAAAATGATAAAGAAGCATCACTTGTACAAGCAAAGGTAAAATGAAGTTTTAAGAAATGAGCTGAGAAAATCAGAGAAATGTTCTAACCAGCATTGTAGAAGAATGAGGATTGATTGGTACGCGAAAGAAATTCCTTTTCAATTAATGGGAGTTCTTCCTCAAGTTGTTGAACTCTGACTGTCAAACTATGGCCTCTAGCAGCAGTTGCCATCACTTCTTCATGCAAATCATGGAATATCTCAGCAGCAAAACTTCAATATTCACAAGACCCAAAAACATATTACATCAGCATCAAGTCACTCATTCTAGTCCTAGAATAAATTTCAGGAGCAAGGGATCACTGAGGGATGATATGCAACTATGCAAGTTATGTTGTTTCTACACAACAAAGACTCCTGAAGAAAATTTTGACCAGAGATCAGTTTATCTAATCAGAAAAAGTGGTGAAAATGTTTATCAAGGTTGAATGCACCATGTTATACCCTTAGGCTAGGCTTGCCGCACAATCAGTCTATTACACAGACACTGTTATATTTCCGGATCTTGAACTTTCAGTTTTCACTGATCACTGATTTTGCAAATCAGTTCTACCATACAAGTTCTTTATTAACCAATTCTGCAAAGTAACTTCCAAAGAGAGAGAGAGAGAGAGAGAGAGAGAGAGAGAGAGAGAGAGAGAGAGAGAGAGAG
>NC_044927.1:9700680-9757831 GCF_003576645.1 Ipomoea triloba
GAGAGAGAGAGAGAGAGAGAGAGAGAGAGAGAGAGAGAGAGAGAGAGAGAGAGTGTAAACATTCATTAGAAACCAATAACTCATCCATAATTGAACTCACTAAGCCTTAATTTCAATCTAATAGGTTATATTCCAGCCATGCAAACCGATTAACAAGAATAACAAAATCAAATTTCTTAAAATTTTCCAACCCAATCTAGTTCTAGGCACGATCCAAAAGTATGAAGCTGAATTTAAACGTTGAGAGTTCCAAGAGAACAGTTCATCAAACTAAAAGGAGTAGAATTAAGCAGAATAATTTTCAAAACCGAATTCCGAGGCCATTCATTTCTAAAAGAAGTAGAATTAATCAATTAAAGCTCAAGCACAACCTCGTGAACTTAAAAATAAAAATAAATAAAAAAAATAAAAAAAATTCATCAAACTAAGCAGAATAATTTTCAAAAACCGAATTTCGAGGCCATTCATTTCTAAAATAAGTAGAATTAAAGCTCAAGCACAACCTGGTGAACGAACACAACACCAAGTACAGTTCTAGGCGCGATCCAAAACTGAAGTACGAAGCTCAACTTAAACGTTCACAGTTCATCAAACTAATCAGAATAACAGTAAAAGAAATCCGATTTTCGAGGACATTCACTTCTAAAACAAGTACTCCGTATAAATTCAAAGCTCAAACAGAGCGTGGTGAACAGAGACACGAAACATCAACAGAAACAAAAAAACAAAAACAATCACTCACTCGGCCAAGTCCCCGAGCTGGCGCAAAACGCCGACAAGTCCAGCCATGGCGACGCCTTCCAGTAGAGCTCCGGAGTCATCCTTATCGACGGCTCTGTACAGCTCGGGATCAGCCAAGCTGTACTCGTCCCGTATCCGGTACCTACTCATCGGCATTCTCCAAAATCCAAATGCAGAAACCCTAATCCCTCAGGAATTCAGTTAGCGCTTCCTCGTCTTCTACTGCATTTCGAGGCTCAACCGCCAAATGTGCATACGTATGTATGCGTCACGGAGGTGAGGTGAAGGCCAGGATGGAATTAAATGACTATACTTTATTATTTTACAGTACTTGTTTTGGGTTAACGGTGAAGACGTGGAGTGGGATTAACTAACGCCAGGTGTACGCGTACGCGTAGGTCTTTCACACAGCGCTCGTCGTGGCGCTCATTATGGCTGATCATCCTCCGCACTGTGCTTGCTTGCTTGCTTGCTTTTATTTACAATAAAATCACTTTTAAGGCATAACTAACATTCATCATCACTTTTTATAAATACGGTCCCGGACTCCGTAGTATAATAATAATAATAATAATAATAATAATAATAATAATAATAATTTTTTTTGAGAGAATAATAATAATAATAATAATAATAATAATAATACTTTTTTAAAGCATAATGATAAGGCAAAAACTTGTGTGAGACCGTCTCGCCGTGAGACGGGTCGGGTCTGGTCGTATCAATTTAAACCATATATATATATATATATATATATATATATATATGATACTTATATGCACAAATGTCATATTTATCTGCTCAAATAAAATACTAATCAGGAATAAAAATTTTTGTTACTTATAATAGTAAATGTAATACTTTTAAGAGAAAATGTAATACTTTTACATTTTAATTTAAAAGTATTACATTTTTCCTCAAAAGTATTATATTTTTCCTTATAAGGAGAACATTATTTATTATGAAAAATGTAATACTTTTAATGGAAAATATAATAATTTTACATCAAAATGCAAAATTATTACTATACATTTTTCTTCAAAAATATTACATTTTCCCTTATAAATGACAAAAATTTTATTCCTGATTAGTATTACATTTGTGCATATAAGTATGACATTTGCCCCTATAAGTATGGCATTTGCATGTTGATTTAACCCGACCCGACCGACTCGTCTCACAAATAAGGATTCATGAGGCAGTCTCACACAAGTGTGACCCTAATAATAATAATAATAATAATAATAATTAGTTCCAAATTTTTGAGTACTTTTAACTCTATCACAAGATAGTATTTGTTCTATACTTTCTCTAAATGTTGCAAATTAAAGAGGTAATACCCCACCAGTGTTTGATTCTGTGACTTTTCTTCTCAAGGAGAGATGTCATCTGAGCACAAGATGCTTGATATTAGTTATGAATTTAAGGTATGTTTGGTTCATGGGGTTTTCACACTAGGAATGCGAATCAAAATTGTACTTTGAGTATCATTCATTTTCAAGTTTAGTTGACCCTTCAAAACTAGTTCAAGTGATAGGCCATCAAACTTAAAGTCAACAACATGTTGACCCTGATTGAATTAAAAGTCAAAAATAAAATTTAAAAAAGTCAATAATAAAATTATAAAAAGTCAATAATTAAGAGATCATTTTAAAATTAACTTATAAAATTATACGGGTATTATTATTATTATTATTATTATTTACTAAAAATATATAAAATATAATTTCATCAAATATATAATATTTTGGTAAAACTTTTTGCTAATAATACTAATTAGAGTTAATTTTAAATTTAGTCTTCTAATTATCAATTATTTTTTATTTTACTCATTGACTTTATAGTTATAATATTTAGTCCTTAAATATTGAATCCTTTTTAATTTTAATTTATTATTTGAGCATGGAAGTTTGAACCTGATAGGGTTATGTGATATAAGCTCAATTTTCTAGTTGGGGCCAAGCCCAAAGAAGAGATATAGAGTGAGTGCATGGAGTGACATGACGGTTATGGAGTGAGATAGGGGGAGTGACATGGAGTGAGTGGGGGGAAGTGACGTGACGGTTATGGAGTGGGGTAGGGGGAGTGACATGGAGTAAGTGGTAGGGAGAGTGACATGGAGTGAGTGGGAGGAGTGGCGTGATGGTTATGGAGTGGGGTATGGGGAGTGACATGGAGTGAGTGGGGGGAGCAGTTGTTATGCCGTGGACCCAGGTCCACCTTGCAAGGTGGACCTGGGTCCAATACGACGCCATTTCACAATTTTTTTTAAAATAAAAAAAATTAACGGCGTTAACGGCTCCTCATCGCAACAGAACACAAACTCTACATTCACAGACCCTATACTCCATATTCACAATTTGAAAACTCCACATTCACACATTACAGGGCTATATGTTTAGTAACTATAATACCACTGTTATGCATTCACACATTCAGAACTCTATATTCACAAGTCCTATACTCCATGTTCACAACTTGGGAACTCCACATTCACACATTACAGGGCTACAAGTTGTTAGAACTCTGTTAACTCTACTACAGATTCACACCTTCATAACTCTACATTCACAAATTCTATACTCCATATTCACAATTTGAAACCTCCACAATCACACATTTCAGGGCTGCTAGAACTATGTTAACTCTACTACATATTCACACATTCATAACTCTACATTCACAAATTCTATACTCCATATTCACAATTTGAAACCTCCACATTCACACATTTCAGGGCTATATGTTTAGTAATTTTTTTTTAAATAGTGAAACGGTACCATTGAGCTTTGTACAGATTCCGCTGGGCCTCACGTCCCAATCAATAACATTACTATTTCCTGTTCCATTCTATATTATTATACCCGATTTATGGTGGATCCGGTCACGATAAAACCATCAGAACCTAATACCTCTCATTTGAGAAGTTACACTATACCGCTCGACCACAAAGACTTTGACATTTTAATTCATTATTAATTTTTTGTTTTTGTGAAAATTTGTAACATAAAAGTAAAATTGAAAAGTTATGATCATTGCACCAAGAATTTGTTTAGATTTCATTTCTTTGAACCTGTGTTTTCTCGTCGTATTCTTAAAATTGAAATTAAGAACAAAAAAATTTCCTACCAACCAAACATCATAATATATAATTTCAATAAATTGTTGAAAAAAAAAAAAGAGCTTGCCAACAAACCAGGTTGTGAATGTGACAACCAAATTGGATAGAGAATAGAGATGGTATAATGTTCCCACTTATTTCCCTTCATAAAATAATATAGGTTATTAATTTTTTTAAGTTGTATAAAATATTGTATTGTACTACAAAAATAGAAATTTTATAGTTAATTTTGTTTATTCTCTCTTTAAATAAAATAATTAGTGATATGTAAATAATGCTGCTAGTCAGGGCCGTTCCTAAGAAAATTGGGGTCCTGTGTGAAAATTTAACATGGGCCCCTTTTGTATAATTGTAAATATATAAAAGATATATTATATTGTATCAAAATATATAATAGTTTATAAAAAATTTATCATTCAAATTTTCACTTGAAAAGCTAAGTGACATTCTTCTTTTTCGGGCATATTTAGATGTAAAATCATTCACAAATTCATTGAGTCTTTCTTACAATATACATGATCATAAGTAAGATTTCAACAACTTCAACTTTACAAAACTTCTTTATGCATAAACAACAGTAATGGAAATGTACTCAAAAAACAAAAAACTAATGGAAATAGTTAAGACTATTTGTGGTTTAAAAAAAAAGAAAAAAAAGAAGAGAAGACTATTTGATATTGCAATTGTAGCATCAAAATACAAGAAATTAGATTATATTTCACCTATCATAGGGTTAGTTAATTAATAAGTTTAAAATTTTAAAAAAATTAAAAAACTAAAATATTTAACTTACATACATTCATCCTTTTATCGTGAAGAATAAAAAAAAATTGAGAATGCCAAATGCACAAATAACACACTTCAAATTAATGATTATTGAGATCAAATTCATGCGTTGTGAATACAAATCTTGCGTCTATGCATTATAATAGGAATAAGAGTAATTTGACTCTTTATATATAATAATTTTAGTATTTCACAATAGTCAAATATGTCCGCCTCAATTTCTATAAGTTATAGGATTATAACTCTATACGTAAATTAAGTCCTTAACAATTAGGTATGTAAACTTTTTAAAATTTTAGACCGTCTTAATTTCTTTATACATAAATCACACCAACATTAATATATAAAACATAAATATACAATATTTTTTTTTTTTAATAAAAGTGCCCCCAAAATTTGGGGGCACAGTACAGTCACCACACTATTACGGATTATTGATTATATATGTACAGAGTATGTACATATACTCTTAGCAATATTTGGGGCCCCCAAAATTTGGGGGCCCTGTGCGCCTGCCCTGGCCAAACATGGCCAGGGCCGGCCCTGCTGCTAGTCGCTAGATGGTTGCCACGTAGGCAGAATTGCAAGCTCAATTTTAGGCTTAAGTGTCATTCCGCAACATAAACTAAAATCGATTCTTCATGCCGCACCATGACCTTTCATAACTACTGTTTCAATGCACAAACCCCACAATTTTTTTTGCTTAGAATTTTTTACAGGTTTCCTTCAAGTTATTAGTAATAATATGCTGATGTGGAGGTGTTTTGTTATTGACTGTTTAAATAAGTAATAAAAGTATGAGTTGGCATCCATTTCATCATTTCACTTAAATAAACAAACCTCCGGTCATCCTTGATGGTAGCGGTGGTGGTAGAGTACCCCCAGGTCCGGCGCTGGCAGTTGGAATTAGTGCGTTTACAATCGTCTATCCTTCTCTCTAAGATTGAACGAACCTAGCTACGGTCGATTTGAACCCTAAACCTCCATATTTGGCTGCTGAAATTACACGTCAGGTTCTTGCCGAATAATGGGACCATCGGTTTCGTGTTCCACCGGCGACTTGTCGACATACAGAGGCGAATGATCAACTCTAGTGACCTCCGGTCATCCTTGCTAAAGCTCGTGCTCAGGACCTCTGGATAACAGGTATGGTTGCCTCCATTTTCATGATTTAGCTTTCCTTTCTGGTTATGGCTCCTTCCGGCGTGCCGATGTTGGTGAGGATGGTGGCAAAGTAACCCCCTAGGTCCGACGTAGGCAGTCGAAATTATTGATTTTGCAATCGGCGATCCTTTTCTCCAAGACGGCGCGAACATAGCTATAGCTGATTTGAACCCTAAACTTCCATATTTGGCTGCTGAAATTATATGTTAGGTTCTCACCGAATAGTTGGACTATGGGTTTCGTGTTCCGCCGACGACTCGTCGACGACGTGCAGAGGCGAATGATCAACTCCAACGACCTCTAACAAAGAATTGAGTATGAAACAATTCCCAGATATTGTTCAAGTTGTAGGATGTTTGGGCATAATCTGATTGAGTGTCAAAGGGGAAGGAATTGAAGGCCGGCGGTAGAAGAGAGGTTGGGGATGGTGTAGAAGCGTGGTCGACGAGGAGGCGGGGGAGGGTGTCTGGAGTAGTCCACGGCGTAGGTCTCAGCAGAGGGGAGACGGAGTAGTAGAACAGCTAGAGATTGAATTTTTGATTAATTAAGAAAGAACCCCAAACTTTCCAAAAACTTCAATTTAGGACGAATTAATAAAAATAAGCTCTACATCAGATAAATACTAACGCCATGTCATCAGGGATACAGGAAAACCTGTAAAAAATTCTAGGCGAAAAAAAAATTGTATGGTTTGTGCATTGAAATAGCAGTTATGAAAGGTTAGGGTACGGCATGAAAATTCGGTTTTAGTTCATGGTGCAGAATGGCAGTTAAACCCTAATTTTATGTTCAAGTTGTGAGCTTCCTCATGACGATGACAGTATTGCATCATGTGTATTATAAATTTTTAAAATTTTGCATTTACTATTAGGGTGTGTTTGAAAACTAGAAAAATAACTTCTGGAAATGTTTTCTGAAAAATGAGTCATTTTCCAGAAAACATTTTCATTTCTCGTGTTTAGTTGCAATCCAGAAAATTGTCTTTGTATTTGGTTCATTTTCTAGAAAATAAGCAGAATTGTATAATTAAAATTTTAATTGTTGTTATCTAAAAAAGATTTGGCAACAACTATATTTTGTCCAACTGTTTTTTTTTTTTTCAAATAACAAACAAAATATTTTAAAAAATTTCGGTTTCTACTGGTACTGGTTTTCGATGGAAACCAACCAAAGTAGAAAGCGGAGGATGACAGACGAACATCGAGGAAGCATTCTTGAAAGAAAATCGAGGAAGCATTCTTGGAAGAAGCCAAGAAGAAGAAGGTGTTGGATCTGGAAAATGACTCTACAAAGATGGGAAGTCATTTTCCAAAAAAAAAAAAATAACAAGCTATTTTTCCTTTGACAGGAAATCATTTTCAATTGACTTACAATTTCCTACCCTCTCCCAAACACATGAAATCCGAAAAATGATTTCCAGAAATAATTTTTTGGGTTTCCAAACACACCCTTAATAGAAACCTCTTTTTTCATTTTCAACCAGTTTACTTCTGTTTTCTCTTATCTTTTTTTTTTTTTTCTATTTTATGTTTTATGTTTAGAAAACTTGTTTATTATTTTCAAATTAGGTTTTTTTATACTAACATTATAAAATTAACAAAAGTTCAATTTTGAGTGATCTTTAAATCTTATATTTAAAATATTTTTGAATATGTTTGGTTTAAATTAAATAAAGATAATTTTTACTTTTAAGTCAATGTATATAATTACATTTGATATTTGAACCAAATTTATATATCAATATAACATAATTAAAAATATATCTGGAACAGCCAAAGATCTTGTGATTAAGCGGCACCCGGTATACACTCCCATGTGGAAGGGAGTGGGTTCAAGCCTCAGTGGAGGCATCTCTGGAATAATAATCTATTAAGTTCACATACAATTTGGTTTAATTTAGATAATATTAATATTTTTTAGCTAAATTTAAAATAATTTGGATATATTCATTTGAGTGAAACGTATATATAACTTTTACTTTAAAGTATAATTTATGTGAAATTTCAATATCCGATATTTGGACCAAATATTATATTAGGATATAACATAACTAAAAATATCCGAACCAATAATCTATTAAGTTCAATCAAATTCTAAATTAAAACTTGGTTTAGAGTTCAAGTTTTAATTGTGATAATATAAATAATGTCTCACTTTAAGCGTAAGCAAATTGTTGGTTTTATGACTTCTGGGTAGTCAATAGGCAGGCCAACACTACCTGTTCGAGTAGCGAGAATATAAGAAGTATGTAGGAAAATGTAGCGAGAGAATATATGTATTGTATTGCTCAGAATTGCTTGTCCTCTCTCCATGTGTGGAGGGTCTATTTATACATATTTTGGGCCTAGAGCCCTACAAGGAATAAGAATCTTGGACCGCCCCATATTGGGAGTCCCTGTTACATTATAACTAATAAGCCCTATTCTTGCTAATATTACAGGTGCTAAGTCCAATCCTTATCGAACTCTTCTGTAGCTTTGTGTTGAGGGTCATTCTTGGGCTTTCTTGATCCGATTGCTTTCTTAGGCCGGTCCATGTAGTCTAGGCCTAGTGTATTATCCATCATCCAGTCCCCCACTTTCTTGGGACTTTGTGGATACGAAGTCTCTAGAAAGTATACTTGCTTTCTTGGGCCGGTCCATGTAGTCCAGGCCTAGTGTATTATCCATCATCCAGTCCTCCACTTTCTTGGGATTTTGTAAATACAAAGTCTCGGGAAAGTATAATTGTGTTTTCCTGTTTTGTTTGGTCTGCGAAAATTTACTTTTTTTTTTTTTGGACTTCCACCACTATAAATACCTTACTCCCCCCCTCATTTTCCACTTCTCCTTTCTCTCTCTAACATCTCTCCTCCTTCCATTCCCTCCATCCTTTTCCTCCTTCGTGCTCCACTGGTATGTTTTGTGTTTTTTTTTTTTTTTTGCCTCTTCCGTTCCCTCCATTCTCTTTTCTGCTATTCATTTCTTTATCCTTCATTCGTTCATCATCATCATCATTTTTTTTTGAACCGTTGGAAAAAAATGCCCAGCTGACTGCCTTTCGTGCGGCGACCGCCGCCGGCAGGCTGACTGCCTGCTCACGCGAGGTGGTCAGCCAGGCTGACTGCCTCCTCATGCGAGGCAGTCAGCCCAGGGCTGACGTTTTTTTTTTTTTTTTTTTTTTTTTTTTTTTTTTACTTACTTGCTTATATTGCTGTTTTCAGATTTCTAGTCTGTTGGTTTCATCCTTGCCCTCATTTAGTCGGTCCGTCACCAGGTTAGTGTAAATGCCTAGGGTGGCAATTTCTTCCCCTTCTCACTCTGATTCTACTGAGGCGGAGGAGTCTTCTGACTTCGAGGCTTACTCTCCTCCTGCTGATGAATCGTCTACTGTTTTCGGGGGTTTTGTTCATCAGTTGTCCGCGGATCCTTCTGGATTTCCTTCTCATCTTCCTGCATCCCTTGGCCCAGACTTTCCTTCCCTTTCGCCTTTGGCCCGAGGCCCTGGTGAATTTGAGGACGTAGAGTTCTTCCCCACTCAGCCTTCTATACTAAAAGAGTTTGATGTTAGTTTAGTTCGTCTTCTATTGGGTCCATCTGTCGAGGTTATTCTGGATACTTCACGACCCGTCTTTGATCCCCCTTCGGGCGGTTATGTAGCATTGTCCCTTTTGGCCGCCAAGTATGGGTTTCGAGTACCTCCGTCTCCTTTGTTTAATGAGGTTTGTAGATATTTTAATCTGGTGCATGGTCAGCTATCTCCGAATTCGTTTCGCTTTGTGGCGACTTTTCTTTCTTTATCTCCGAATTCGTTTCGCTTTGTGGCGACTTTTCTTTCTTTGTGTGACTCTTTGAGCATCTTTGTGGCGACTTTTCTTTCTTTGTGTGACTCTTTGAGCATTCCGCCGACCCTTTCTCTTTTCACGCAGCTTTTTTATGTTGCCGCGGTGGGGTCTAGTTCGCCTGGGTCCATCCAAATCGTTCCGCGTGAGGGATTGCGTTTTGAGGGTATTAACAAATCTTTCAAGCGCTGGAAGGAGCGCTTTGTTTTTGTTCGTCCTGTTGGGGGTGCATTTGATTTTCCTACTTCCTGGCCCACTTATTACTTTAAGCTTGACCGGCCGCCTACGCCGACCGGGGTGTTAGCCCAGCAAGTTCAGGTTTTCCGAGACCTCGGTCCGGTGCAGGTGAATGCCTGTATCGAACTGGAAGCTTTAGAGAACGCTGGGCTGTTACCTACGGGCGCTGCGGATACTGGTCTGTGCTTTCTTCTTTGCTTTAAGAAGCCGTTCTTTTGTTTATGTTCTTTCACCCCTAATTCTTATGTTGCTATATATATATATATATATATATATATATATATTCCGGTTCGGGGGTCCCGTTTTTTGACGCGGTAGGTCCTTCCGCCCCTATTAGTTCTTTTGGTGCCATACCGTCTGGGATGGCCTCTCGACATGACATCTTGCGGGAGCGGTTTCGCCGTCTCACACGATCGCATACTGCCCGTTCTGCGGCCCCTCCCCCTCTGCCTACTGAGGGTCCGGGCGATAAGGGCAAGAAGCCTGTGGATGAGCCTTCCGCCCCACCGGCCTTTTCTAGTTCCCCTCCGTGTGCCTTGGCCAATTCAGGAGCCTTACAAAAGCGGGCCAGGGCGGAGCCTGCTGGAGAGGAGCCTGCTGGAGAGGAGCCATCTGGCTCGTTACCGCAACCCTTGACTCTCACGGTTACTGGATGGACGGATTCTTCGATGTGCGGGACGCGTTTCAATTATAACCCCTTGGAATGGGGGGAGAAAGTTATTTTTCCTTGTGATCAGGAGTATATGCAGGCTATTAGTGAGGAGGCTCTCGACCGACGGACGATTATCCACCTTTATCGGGTATGTTTTCGGCGCATTTGGTCCATTTTTTTTTCTTCTTATTTCTTGGGTTGTTTACGCGATCGCTGCTGTTTCGGCCAACCGTAAGTGCTCTCGGGAGTGATCTCAGGAGCTGGAGGAGCTCGATGCTCGTTTTAAGGATCTCACTGTGCGGTATCAAGATCAGGTGGAGGCTTCTCATCGCAGCCTGACTACTCAGGCGGAGCTTCGGCGAGCTTGTCGGGAAGCCGAGGAGGGACGTCGTGTGGCTGAGGAGTCTCTTTTTTCTGCGGTTTCGGATTATAGAAACTCCGATACGTTTCGCCAGGATGCTTTGGCGTCCATTTGTGGGGCCTCTGATGACTTTGCCTTGATTGGCAAGGATTGGTTGGCTTCTTCGGATGGTGCTCAGTATGCGGCCGAGATGTCATTAGAGGATTATTATGAGGGATCTCGGCATATGCAGCAAGAGATCTATGCTACCCTACAGTCTTCCAATCCTCCGTTCATGCCGACTGATCTGGGGCTTCCGCCCTCTCTTCATTCTTGGGCTGATCGTCATCTAAATGAGGGCCCTGGCGCTCCTGTCCTAGGCTCAGGTGTTGCCTCAGGGGCGCATCCTCCGGGATTTGCTTTTCCATCTGATTCGGGTGGACGACGCGAGATTCCTTTTGATTCTGCGTACCTCAACTCTGCCGCCAATCTCCAGGTTTTAGCTGATCTTTCGAATGCCGAAATTTCTCTTGGTCCTTTGGACAGTGTAGATGGTGCCGGTCCTCAGGATGTACGTGGGGACGTCAGCAGCCAGGCTCCTGGTGTTTAGTTGGTCTTTTTTAATGTCTTGCTTTAGCGACTGTTATGGTATCGATGTCTTTCTTTTGTAGTACTGATGGACTTTTATGTATTCCTACTCGTTCTTGTTTATGAAAACTACGATGTTCGTTTTAAGAGTTTATTTGTTCATGAAAACTTATTCATTGTTTACTCTTTGCTTTAAGAGTTTTATGTCATGGTGGGTACATGTCTTCCACTCGGTGGTGGGTATATGTCTTCCACTCGGTGGTGGGTATATGTCTTCCATTGCCTGGTGAGTATGCGTTTCTTCCACACGGTGGTGGGAATACGAGTCTGCCACTGGCTAATGTTCCACACGGTGGTGGGAATACGAGTCTGCCACTGGCTAATGGGTATATCGGTGGTGGGAATACGAGTCTGCCACTGGCTAATGGGTATATGTTTTCCACTCGGTGGTGGGTATATGTCTTCCACTCGGTGGTGGGTATATGTCTTTCCATTGCCTAGTGAGTATGTGTTTCTTCCACATGGTGGTGGGAATACAAGTCTGCCACTGGCTAATGGGTATATGTTTTCCACTCGGTGGTGGGTATATGTCTTCCACTCGGTGGTGGGTATATGTCTTCCACTCGGTGGTGGGTATATGTCTTCCATTGCCTAGTGAGTATGCGTTTCTTCCACACGGTGGTGGGAATACGAGTCTGCCACTGGCTAATGGGTATATGTTTTCCACTCGGTGGTGGATAAGTCTGATGGTCTAATAATGATACTTGACGCAGCTGGTATTTTGTCTTGAGACGAACGAAGTTTGTTAGTATATATTGTGAGTGTAGCTAAAGTCATAAAGTACATCATATTTCCCGGTTTGACTGGCTTTCTTATTTGTAGAATTTCTTGAGCCGGCCCGAGTTCCATATGCGATCTATTGCCTTACCCTCCATTGTTTCCAATTTGTAGGTGCCGGGTCTAACAATTGCTGCAATCCTGTATGGACCTTCCCAGTTTTTGGCAACCTTTCCTCCTTGGTTTGGCTGTGATGCTTGCCTATCCCTGAGTACCAAGTCGCCTAAGTAAAAGTACTTAGGCTTTACTCGAGCGTCATGGTACCTTTTTATTGCCTGTTGGTATTCCGCTATTCGGCACTTGGCCACATCTCTTCGTTCTTCGAGGAAGTTCTTTTCCAGCTGCTTCATCTGCTCGTTAGCTTGATCTTCGTAATGCAATATCCTGTCCGTGGGGCTCAGGACTTCTATAGGGACTTTAGCCTCGAAACCGTACGTGAGGCTGAACGGGGTTTCTCCTGTTGCTCGACGGGGAGTAGTTCCGTAGGCCCAAAGGATGTAGTCTAGCTGGTCGACCCATGCACCTCCTTCCTCTTCTATTCGTTTCTTTAATCCATCCATGATGGTTCTGTTGGCATTTTCTACCTGCCCATTCGCTTGGGGATATGCCACCGATACTTTAGTGTGCTGAATGCCATAATTCTTGCAAAATTCTGAGAAATCCTTGCTATCGAATTGACGCCCGTTATCTGTGACGAGGTGTTCGGGGATGCCAAAACGGCAAATTATCCTTTTCCATAAAAATCGGCGACATTGGTATTCAATGATCGTTACCAGCGGCTCAACCTCCATCCACTTAGTGAAATAGTCAACGGCGACTATGCAGTACTTGTGGCATCCTGGGGCTTGTGGTAGTGGTCCCAAAAGATCTACTCCTCATTTAGCGAAGGGTATCGCCGTGGTGACGGGGGTGTAGAAGGTTGCCGGCCTACCTTGCTTTTCTGCAAACTTCTGACAGGTTTGGCAATTCTGGACCTTTTGAATGCAATCGTGGACCATGTTGGGCCAGTAATAGCCTTGGATCAGTAATTTCCTTGCTAAGGTATTGGCTCCTTGGTGAGCGGCGCATATGCCTTTGTAGGCCTCTTCTATTACTTGTTCGGCTTCGCTGGGCTGTAAGCATTTCAGTAGCGGGCCACCGAAAGACTTTTTATACAACTGGCGACCTTCCAGCCAGTAAGCTGGAACTCTCCGTTTGATTTTGGCCGCCTGCGTGGGGTCCAGCGGAAGTTCTCCTTTGGTGATGTAGTTTGTTAATTCCTCCATCCATTTGGGTAAGGGAGGCACGCCTGTTGAGGTGACGGAGGCTACTAGGAGGGATTCTGTACTAGGTGCGTAGATGATCTCCTTTCTGCAAACCTGTGACAAGTGCCTTGGGACTCCTCCCAGGGATATTTTGGACATTAAATCTGCTTCTACGTTCTCTGTTCGGGGCACGTGTTGTATTTCATGCGCCTTTAATTTTTCCAATAAGCCTTCTGTAACGTCTTTGTACATCTTTAAATTTTCCCCTCTAGTTTCAAATGTGCCTTTGATTTGCCCTACCACTAGCCGCGAGTCTGTCTTGATGCGCAGGTTGCGCGCTCCTAGCGCGACTGCCAGTCTTATGCCCCCGATTACTGCCTCATACTCTGCCTCGTTGTTGGACACCTTGAATTGGTATTCCAGGGAGTAATACACCTTGAACCCTTCTGGCGTGGTTAACATTATTCCCCCTCCGCAGTGCTTGGCGCTGGCTGCCCCGTCTGCATTTAGTTCCCACCACTCATCTGGGGCGTCGTTATTTGTTTTTCCTCTCCGGTCCTGCGCCGTGCATTCTACTATGAAGTCTGCTAGTGCTTGTGCCTTGATGGAAGGTCGGGGCCTGTACTCGATTCCGTATTGTGTTAATTCTATGGCCTATTTCATCATTCGCCCCGAGGACATCGGGTTTCTCAGTATCCCCGCTAGCGGTTGGTCGGTGAATACTTCTATTGGGTGGGCTTGGAAGTATAGGACCAACTTCCGCGCGGTGGTAACTAGGGCGTATGCCATCTTTTCTAATGGCGTGTATCGAGTTTCTGCTCCTCTCAGGAGCTTGCTCACGTAGTAGACCGGGTGTTGAGTTCCCTCTTCTCGTACTAGGACAGAGCTCAGGGCTCGCTCGCTGACTGCCATGTAAAGGTACAGGGTTTCTCCCTCTTGAGGTTTGGCCAGCAAAGGGGGGGATAGCAGATATGTCTTCAATTCTTCAAAGGAGTTTTGGCATTCTTGAGTCCATTCGAACCCTTTTCTTCTTTTAATTACTTCGGAGAAGGGTAAGGATCGCTCCGCTGACCTAGACAGGAGTCGGCTTAAGGCTGCTAAGCGTCCCGTTAGCTTTTGTATCTCCAGCACACTGGTGGGTGGTTGCATGTCTAGAATGGCCCTTACCTTCTCGGGGTTGGGCTCTATTCCCCTTTGAGTTACCATGTAACCCAAGAATTTACCTCCTCGGACCCCGAAGGCGCATTTCTTGGGATTTAATCGGAGGTTGTATTTCTTCATGAGTTCGAAGTAGGCTCTTAGATCCATTGCGTGCTCGGTCTCTTCCTTGCTTTTTACCAATAAATCATCCACGTAAGCTTCCATGGTTTTCCCGAGTAGGCTATGAAACACCTTAGCTACCGTTCGAGTGAACGTGGCCCCTGCATTTTTTAAGACGAACGGCATCACTTTGTAGTAGTAAACCCCGTCTGGGGTGAGGAAAGCCGTTTTCACTTCATCCTTATCGTCCATAAATATCTGGTGGTAGCCTCTGAAAGCATCCATGAAACTGAGTAGCGCACATCCAACTGTTTGATCTACTAACTGGTCTATCCTGGGTAAGGGAAAGGGGTCTTTGGGGCATGCCTTGTTGAGGTCGGTGTAATCCACACACATCCTCCATGCAGGTGGTTTTGGCACCAATACGACATTTGCCAACCAAGCCGGGTATACCACCTTCCTGAGGTGTCCAATCTCTAATAGGGTTGCTACTTCTTTTTTCACAAACTCCCTCTGATTTGCTGCCAGGTGCCTTTTTCGTTGTACTATTGGCCGGACGGCTGGGTCTACTGATAGGCGGTGGGTAATAACCGAGCGATCTATCCCGGGCATATCTTCCGGTCCCCATGCGAACAAGATCCTATACTCTTGTAATGTCCGTAAGATATCAGATCTGGTTTCTTCCGTTAACCCCTTTCCTATTCAGACCCTTTGATCGGGCTTCGAGCTTTCTAAGGCTACTTCTTCTAATTCTGCGGCGGGTTCTGGCCTGTCTCTGGCTTCTTCCTTTGTGGTCCTTTCTGTGATGGTTTGCACTTGTAGATCTCGGCTCCCTATCTGGCGACATGTGAGGAGATAACAGGATCGTGCTGCTTGGCGATCACATCTAGCGATCCCCATTCCTTCTGGTGTTCGAAATTTCAGACATAAGTGCTCGAGCGATACTACGGCTCCTGGGTCCTCCAAACCCGGTCTTCCCAATATCACGTTGTGTGCTGATTTCAAGTCCACCACCACAAATTCCATGTTTATAGCTCGCACCCTAGGGTATTCTCCGATCTCTATAGGCAGGGTGATGCATCCTTCCGGCTCTATGCTATCTCCTGTGAATCCCGCAAGAGGTGTTCTCACTTGGTGCAGATCTCCTGTGAATCCCGCAAGAGGTGTTCTCACTTGGTGCAGGTTCTCTGTGAATCCCGCAAGAGGTGTTCTCACTTGGTGCAGGTTCTCCTTGGTTAGTCCCAGCTTGGTGAAGGTTTCGAGATACATGACATTGACGCTGCTGCCCGTGTCTACGAATACCCTTCGAACTGTGGCCCCGTTGACGTCCATTGCAATCAGGATGGCGTCCCTGTGCGGGGTTGGCCCCTCGGGTAAGTCGTCATCTGAGAAGATAATGGGGTCTCTCCGGCCCTTTTTGGGCGGTGCTTTATGCTGTACTGCCCCTATGTATAATTGTCTGGCCCAGCGTTTCCATTCCCGAGTGCTGTCCCCACCGACTGGTCCTCCGCAAATCATGTGGATTACGAGTTTGTTGTGTTTTCTGCTACGATCGTCTTGCTCCTCTTGGGGCTCCCTTGCCATCCTAGGGGTCTCGGGTTGCGCTTCGGCCTCCCGTCCCACGGGCCTTCTCTCCTGCCTGGGTCTCTCCGTTTGTCTTTGCCACTGATTCGGCCCTCGAGGCTGTCGGCCTCCCGGGGGCGGTCGTCCCATGTTTCGTTTGAGGGCTATTCTCTTTTCTATCAATCCATCTAGTTCTTTCTGCAAGGTGGTGCATTCCTCCGTGCTATGGGTTGGGGATTCGTGGAATCTGCAGTACTTCCCCTGTCTTACCGGTACGTGGTTGACTACTGTCGCGGGGTTTTGTGGTGGGGGATCCTCCCTTACCCGAGGCGGGTGTATCTCATGCACCGCCCTTGCCCCCAGGGTAGGGATGACCCGGGGTCGGTGGGCTACCGGCGGGTGGCTACGATTGATCCTATCCCTTCGTTTCGACGATCGATCCACTGGACGCGTTCTCGTTTCCTCTAACGGGCGTTTCTCTCGCCGCCTCTGTTTTTGTCGTAAGGCCTTCTCTGTTTCGGCGTATCTGTTTGCTCTTTGTATGGCCTGAGCGTATGTCTCTGGGGTATCAGTTCGGAGACTTGCGAACAGATCGCCAACTTTTAAGGCTTCCATAAATAATGTTATGGCTGTCCGGTCATCCAGACCTTCCACCGTTTGTATTTCTTTTTTCCACCTTCCGAGGAATTCCTTTAAGGTCTCCGTCTCCCCTTGTTGTACGGCGGTTAAGGCTGTGAAGTGCCTTTTAGTCTTTATACTCCCCGCAAAGTATGTCAGGAATTGCTCGCCCAGGGTTTCGAAACAATCAATAGTCCGAGGTGGTAGTGATAAAAACCATTGTTGTGCTGCCCCCTTCAGTGTCAAAAAGAATACCCTACAGTACATTGGGTCTTCTGCTCCTAATATCATCATTTTTGCTTGGAAGTCGATCAGGTGGTCACTGGGATCCTCTGTTCCATCGTATGTGGGCATTACCGGGCATTTGGGATCCTCTGTTCCATCGTATGTGGGCATTACCGGGCATTGAAAGTTTTTAGGGGCGCAATATTCCTGTATCTCTAAAGTGAACGGATTTTTAGGGGCGCAATATTCCTGTATCTCTAAAGTGAACGGATTGGCGGATAGGAGGGAACGTGCCATCGGCTGATCCCTTCCTCCCTCCATCTTTTTCCGGAGGTCTTTTAGTTCCCTGGCGAGGTTACTTATTTCTACATCTCGATGCTCCCGATCCTGACTCGAGGTTGGATCATAGTTTTCGCCTACGCCTTCTCGTCCGGCGGGGGCCTCTTTCTTTCGTGGCTCATCTTCCGGTGGTTTTCCCCCGATCGTCCGACCTGATTTCAGGAATTCGCACAGTTGCGCCGCGACCTCCATTATGTTGGGGGGGAATTCGTCCGGCTGGGTCTGAGGGACTTCGTCGCCCAGAGACTGCTCCCCCGGACCGATTCTCTCCCCTTTGTGAGGGTCCTCTTGATTGGGTAGCTCGTGCGTGGTGGGATTTTCCTGCGAATTTCCCGCTGGCAGGCCTGGTTCCTTCTCCTGTTGTGTAGTCACCATGTTTCTCGAGTTCGGAGGAAAGTACGGGTGAACAGTATCAAATTTTCTCAAGTTCAGAGGAAAGTACGAAGCTTTTCCGTATCGATCCCCATAGACGGCGCCAATGTTGGTTTTATGACTTCTGGGTAGTCAATAAGCAGGCCAACACTACCTGTTCGAGTAGCGAGAATATAGGAAGTATGTAGGAAAATGTAGCGAGAGAATATAGGTAATGTATTGCTCAGAATTGCTTGTCCTCTCTCCATGTGTGGAGGGTTTATTTATACATATTTTGGGCCTAGAGCCCTACAAGGAATAAGAATCCTGGACCGCCCCATATTGGGAGTCCCTGTTACATTATAACTAATAAGCCCTATTCTTGCTAATATTACAGGTGCTAAGTCCAATCCTTATCGAACTCTTCTGTAGCTTTGTGTTGAGGGTCATTCTTGGGCTTTCTTGATCCGATTGCTTTCTTAGGCCGGTCCATGTAGTCCAGGCCTAGTGTATTATCCATCACAAATAAATTATGTTTATATAAGTAAATGTGAGTAGAAAAGATTGAACATGATGATAAGTAAACGAATATAGTAATAGATAAATATGTAAGTAGATCATGGTGAGAATGTGATTGCAATGATGCATAGTAAAATAGGTGATGGAAATTTTCCACTCTATCTAGAAAACAAGAAAAGAAAAGAAAAAATCTCCCATTTCTAGAAATTTGAAAAATATTTCCAATATTCAAAATGGAAAATTAGGCTATTAAATATGTTTTTTGTTTTCTATTCTCTAATTCTCCAGTTTTCTATAAAGTTGGAAAAATTCTCCAATTAGTGTGCGTTTGAAAACCCAAAAAAAAAATGAATTCTAGAAAATATTTTTTGAAAAATGAGTCATTTTTTCAGAAAATATTTTCACTTCCCGTGTTTGGTTGTATTCTAGAAATTTGTCTTAGTGCGCTTGGTTCATTTTCCAGAAAATGAGCAAAAGTATACAACATATTTTGGGCCTAGAGCCCTACAAGGAATAAGAATCCTGGACCGCCCCATATTGGGAGTCCCTGTTACATTATAACTAATAAGCCCTATTCTTGCTAATATTACAGGTGCTAAGTCCAATCCTTATCGAACTCTTCTGTAGCTTTGTGTTGAGGGTCATTCTTGGGCTTTCTTGATCCGATTGCTTTCTTAGGCCGGTCCATGTAGTCCAGGCCTAGTGTATTATCCATCACAAATAAATTATGTTTATATAAGTAAATGTGAGTAGAAAAGATTGAACATGATGATAAGTAAACGGAAATAGTAATAGATAAATATGTAAGTAGATCATGGTGAGAATGTGATTGCAATGATGCATAGTAAAATAGGTGATGGAAATTTTCCACTCTATCTAGAAAACAAGAAAAGAAAAGAAAAAATCTCCCATTTCTAGAAATTTGAAAAATATTTCCAATATTCAAAATGGAAAATTAGGCTATTAAATATGTTTTTTGTTTTCTATTCTCTAATTCTCCAGTTTTCTATAAAGTTGGAAAAATTCTCCAATTAGTGTGCGTTTGAAAACCCAAAAAAAAAAATGAATTCTAGAAAATATTTTTTGAAAAATGAGTCATTTTTTCAGAAAATATTTTCACTTCCCGTGTTTGGTTGTATTCTAGAAATTTGTCTTAGTGCGCTTGGTTCATTTTCCAGAAAATGAGCAAAAGTATACAATATATTTATTATAAAAAAAATATTGATCTGGTTTCTGGCGAAAACTATAGATGAGAGCAGAAACCTAGTTTCTGCATGTTTCTGGTTGTGGGTTTTCATCCCCACATACAGTCGGAAACTTTCTCCGGTGGCCGATGTTCGTCACCGAAGGTAAAAAAAAAAAAAAAATCTAAACTACAAAAAAAAAAAAGGAAAAATATGGCGAAGGAAGAAGAAGAAGCTTAGGATAAAAAACTACGTGTGTGGAAAATGACTTTATGTTTAGTCAATACATTTCGTGATAGGACAATGAGTTAATACCACCTCTACTAAGGTTTGAACACACAACCTCCTATATGGGAGTGCAATTTGGTGTCATTAAATCACAAGATCTTGGCACATTTTGTGATTAGTTTTTTTTTTTTTTAAACATTTTGTGATTAGTTAATTTAACTAAAAATGTCAATTACACCCTAGTGGGAACTCGATTTTCTATTTCAATGGGAAAAGAATAATAATAAATTTTGAAGGAGGGAGGCAAATACGGGGGAGATTTTCATTCTCTAGTTGGATGGGATCGGACCATTAATTTCATTTTCAGTAAATTGTTAAACAAAAATGGTAAGAATGAGACATCAATTGTAGCGGGCGATTGAAGGATACCAAATTTTTTTTTTGATAAATTTATGTTTCTTTCCAAAGGAAATTAAAAAAAACAATTAATTATATTTTTTTGTCTTAAATTTATAAGTGGCAGTAACAAAATTACCGAGAACCAAATATTACAAAAAAATCTGATTGAAAACTAGTTTGGCCAATTTGTTTGTGAAACTAGTCGGCCATCGGAAATCAGTCTGGCCGACTGGTTTTCAGCCCTGAAATCATTTTTGATTGCCAAATATGAAAATATTTGTCATCAAAAAAAATAATATATGACTGGAAAAAAAAAGAATAAATATACTGTGGTGGTAAGAAGAAGGCAAGAAAATAAAGAAGAAGAAGCAGTTGGTGACAGCAGAGGCCAGAGAGCATAAGAGAAAGAAGGTCTGATGAACCAGATGCGTGACGGTGTGCGTTGAGGAAGACTTGAAAAAATGACTTCCTCAAACAAAAGGGGAAGCCATTTTTCTAAAAAAAATACCCTAATTTTCCTATGACCAATATCACATTTTTCATTGACCTTAGTTTTCCACCTCTTGTCAAATACTGAAAACTCAAAAAAATGATTTCTAAAAATTATTTTTCGAATTTCTAAACACACCCCAAGTAAACGGTGCAATTTATACAAATTTTTTTCCTAAGATTAATTTAATTAAAATGGAAAATAATATTTTCCCTATTAATTTTACTTCGAAATTGCATCCAATGACTTGCTGTGGCATTATTTATAAGGTCTAAAAATGAAAATAAAATTTAAAAAATACTTTAAATCTATTCATTAATTAGTCATGAATTGATTGATGTCATCATAAATTATTAAAATAACCACTACGTGTAATTATTGTATTATAATTTTTTTTTTGTATTTTATTATTACTTAAGGCTCTTTATTAGCTTGTATGGAGTAGTAAAGTCAAGACATTCATACATAACTAATGAAAAAAAAAATTGAGACTTATAAATAATGTTACATTAGAAGATAAATATTAAGGGTGTGTTTGATTCATGGGTTTACACACCAGGATGGGAATAAAAAACGTAGTGTTTGGTTGACAACTTTTCAAAAACACAACTATGAGATTTGATTACATTTTCAATTAAAACCTCACATTAGCTAATTAAAAACGAGTATCATTCCATCTTATTGTTAATTTGATTTGCAAGTTTGGATTAGTACTTTTAAATTTCTTTATTGATTTTTTATTTTTGTTTATATTGGTGCTTTGGATGTCATTATATTAGGATCAATTGCCTTAGTTTTTTTTTTGTTTTTTTTTTTGTATTTTTAAAATCTTTATTCCCATTATAGGGTCATACATATAACCAAACACCAATATTGATAATCATTCCAATTCCACCTTACTACAAAACATGCAAACTACTTTTACCAAAACACATTATCATTACCAAGTATTTGATTCCTATTCCTATTTCAATTTTCTTGTGCAAACCAAACACACGCTAAGTAATAATTTGAATAGGGGAGAATATCATTATTCATAAAGACATATCATTAAAAAATGTAGTAATAAATTAAATATCAATAGAAAAATAGTGCTTAATAGAATAATAACGTGTTAGGAGATAAAATTTAAGAAGATAGTGTAACAATACTCATTAAATGATGGGCTAAGGTGCGTATAAAGTGGCTTTTTAATTTTCAAGCTAAGTGAGATACATACCCTATGAGTAAATTAGTAATAGATATACTCTGACATTTTTTTTTTCTTGTTGACATAACATGTTCGAATTAATTTGAAAAGAAGGGGTCGGGTCACAATTTGTATTTTTTTAAATTATTTTATTTCTCTAACAAAATCAAAGCATGTGATAAAATTTGGAATAAAGATCAAATTGGGTACTAAACCAGATGTAAAAATGCAATCGGACTATTAATTTTTTTTTTAAAGTGCAGTTAAACTATTAAATAGGAGGTCAGCACCTAGTAAACACAGTGAAATATAAAAAGAAAACTCTAATAGGAAACCGTTGGTCTCGATAGGAGATAACCAAATCTATCTCCATATATAGATCTCGAGAGGTAGCTCAAATAGGTATCTTCATCCGCTCTGTCTCTAGCTATGAAGGTTGAAGAGATGAAAGCAGTCATAGTGGTGGCTACCTTCAGAGACCCTTTTTTTTTTTTTTTTTTCTAAAAAAAATCACCTTGTTTATCTTGCACCAATTTGCTATTTATGGTCCTTTGGGGTGAATTTCATAATTTAAAATGTTCAATTGCATTTTTTTTTTTCATTCATCGACCTAATTACAGTTTTATGTTTAGTTTAGTAGTCAATTTGACTCTTATTCCTAAAAATTTTATTCTTTTGCACTAAATTAATTAATTTCCTACCCAAGATTCCAAGAACAAGATTTGTCTGGTATTGTGGTATGGTCCATATCGTATGGACAGTGTGAAGTCCTTTTCATTAGGAGCAGTGTTTGTTAATTTATGGTTGGCGACAGTTAATCTACCTTGGATTATTGTTTACCTTGCATAATTCAATTCAATTCAAAGCAGTTGTTAAGTCTTCATTTTGGTGTGTAACCAAACTGAATTGACATATCACTCTGTTGGTTATGGGGTCAAATTAAGTGCAACATTATTGTGAATTAAAAAACACATTTATTTTAGTCTTTGTAATAATATACAATTTATATAAAATTAATTGAACTCAATTATTACATTATTAGGCTTACCTACCTACCAGATATAATATAAAATTGATATTTCAACATTTCAAAGTTACAACCTTCCACACAATGTACTGCTTATCATATATAAAAATTGTTTGGGCACGAATTAAAAAATAATAATAGAAACACACACAAATAAATTAAAACAATAATAAGGTGTTACGGTGGAAGAAATATTTTTTAGTGGAGACTAGTCTTTCCTCATGAATTTTAAAGTAATTACATTCTCATGATTCGAATCCAAGTTCTCCGGTTAAGAGGAAAAAACTCGAACCATCTTATCCTTACTCCCATTGATAAATTTTAGATCTAAGAAAAATTATCGGTTAACTAGAAAAAATAGTGCATTTTCGAACACAATGAAATGCATACAACACACCAAAAAATGTAACACACCTCGCCACATCTAATGGTGCATTTATGCGTACCTAATGGTGAGTGATCGCACGAGAAGCCTTGTCCGCACGAGAATTTGACCATATGTGTGTGTGTGTGTATTTATATATTTTTATATTCATTGACTATTCATGAATTCATTAACCTCACTACAAGTTTTTTTTTTTTAAATCCACTTATTAATCTAATAAAAAATGTAAATAATGCTGCATAAATATGTGAATATATATTTAGAGGTCAATTTAAAATAGAAAGTATTACTCATTTCTTAAATTTGTATATCTAGTGAATATAGAACATATCAGTCAGTCTACAAGAACTATCCTAAATTCCTTATTTTTGCTTTTAATTAATAATTCTCTGTATGATTAGATGACTACAGTGTAACTTAAAAGTTATATAACTATTAGAACTTCTTCCACAAAGTTGTCTGGACACAAGAACATCAAATTTCATGCTAAAATTATAGCAATTATAGTTATATGGGTATGGTAGAATAATAAGAAGACTTTATATTTCAAAAAAAAAAGAAGAAGATATATGTGGTATTTGCTTTGGGAGATAAATTATGTCATACCTAATCTATCTTCCAAGATGGATCATTGATACATGTTCATTTTTAATATATTATAGGTTCAGTTTTAATGTACTACATAATCATTTTAACATGCAGTACATTAAAAATGAGCATGTATCAAAATGTAGCTTGCTAATAAATTATATTGAGAATATAGTAGTTTGTTCAACTTTTTTTTTTTTTTTTTGCATAGTCCAGAGTTTCTACCGTCGAACACAATGACTAATCTCCTTATCGAATTGTAGGCTAAACACCTTTTTTGGATGGTACAGTGGGCCTGGAGATTTAAGGTTGCTACATACCCAAAGTCAAGAATCGAATCATTGATTTTTGGTTAAAAATAGATTAGTCTCTTTCATTCAACCATACCCCAGATTAGTGCAATCGTTATATCGTGGACCAAGCTCCACAGTGCACTGTGGACCCTGGTCCGAAACGACGTAGTTTCGAATGTTTGTGGACAGTGGACGCGAATGACTTTAGGAATACACAGAATCTTTGTCTAGAATACACAAAATGACTTGAGGGAATACATAGAATATTGACACAACTACACAGAAATCATCATCCTAACATTTGAATACACAAAACACGTGACAACCTATGTTTAAGTACTCCTAACATGAATATACAGAATCGTAGTCTACAATACACAGAATGCCTTCAAAGAATATACAGAATATTAACACAAATACACAGATCGGCCGAAAAAAACAAACCATTAATTAAAATGACCAAAACGACATCGTTTTGATACGAGATACACAATGCATTATGCACCCTGGTACATGATATAAATTGACATATTAGTGTGTTGAACTTGTGGTGTACACACAAAAAATGACTTCAAAGTTTACAGTATGGATAGTGATAGATACATTGATGTAGATAAAATCAATCAAGCTATCTTTGCTTTAAAGCTTTGGTACCTTGGGTGGTCAGCCATCAATTCACGCTACTACCATATTCAATTCCAAATCCCAATAATAACTAAGGGGCTCATTAGACACCGGATTTCTTGGAGTAATTAAAAGCAATGATTTTTTTTTCTTAATAAATGTACTCCGTATTAACTTTGAAATCAAAATTGCAAATATTTATGAATCAAATAATGAATTTGCTCTTTCAAAATAAAATAATGAATTTGCAATGTATTTGAGTTGTAATACACTAATACATATTTGGGTTGATTTGAGTGTAATTCATTTCAACTCAAATGATTACGTCTTTTTCTTTTTCTTTTTCTTTTTCTTTTTCTTTTTCTTTTCACAACCTCCTCATAAAATTAGCTCAAAGGGAAAGGTGGCTAGTACACGACACAAAAGATTAGTATGAGAGCCAACAGCCCGTGCAAGAGTATGAGGTACCTATTTCATTAATTTTTTACTGTGTAAAAAATAATTGACGTAATAGCTGCCTTAAAGTCAGCATTTGAGCCAATAACCACCGCCCCAAAGCATGTTCTCTCTTCACCAGGACAGTTATTAAACAAAACATGACTAGTACGTAGTTTCCACATGATTGGTCATAACATACAGGATATAATTCAACTCTGTATCAACCTCTTTTGGCTAAGAGCATATGGAACAGGTAATGTACCCTTCACCAATCTCCAAATAAAATTCTTTTACCTTTAATTTGGAAGTATCTTCAACATCCATAATTTATTCCAGTTGCAAAAGCCTTACGGATTTACCAAAAATTCTCCCTGAGCAACCTATACGCATTGCGAACTAAGTAGTGTCCCCTTATATCTCAATTTCAATACCATAACCATCTTCAAAATATGGGGTGATAGGGATCTTTATGATCAAATCAACATCTCTGGGTGAGAACAAATATTTTATCAAGTCGGTAATCCAAGTGAGTATTTAGAACCTGCAGCGAGTCAACGGTAGCATTTTCGAGCTGGGGATAAGGTAATGTTTCAATATATGGATTCTCTTGATCAAGTAACTAGAGTTCAAACCAAACTTTAATTTCGAAGACTTCCCATCTCATATTCTTCATCTAGCCCCCATACAAAGTAAGTCTTGACTAGCTAAGATGCTTTTCCATCTATAACTCCGATTCGCTCCAAGATCAGAGATGCCCTCCAAAAAAGAACATTTAGGAAAATAATAGGTCTTGAAAATTCGGGAAACCAATGGTTTAGGAAAATTCAAAAACTGCCATCCTTGTTTTCTTAATAACAACTTCTTATTTCAGCTCCCAATTCTTTGCTTGACTTCTTGTTCAAAATATGCAAAAATGTTTTTCTTATTGCGCTTGATGAAAGAAGGCAAATCTAAATATTTCCCAAGTCCGATCATTAGCTTGATTCACATTAAAAGAAGAATTAATTCTATCTTTGTCCCCACAATTGTATTGCTACTAAAATAAATACTGAATTTGTGAAAATTTATAGCCTGATTTGAAAGCTTCTCATATTCCTTCAAGCATGCTTTGACTTTAATACATTCTTGATCTTTGGCACTGTAAAATAGTAGATCATCATCAGCAAAGAAAAGATGATGAGTAACCGGTAGAGTTTCTCGTGACACCCTACAACAATGAATTCTCCTAGTATAATTTCATCCTCCTATAAGAGAAGTGATAAATCGTCAGCACAAATGATAAATAGATATAGAGACAATGGATCTTCCCACATAATTCCGCGAGTTGGGATAATAGGCCCCAGAAGATACATGTTAACCAGGGACGTATCCAAGAATTTGTTCCAGCGGGGGCGAAATATTTAAAAAAAAAAAAGAAAAAAATACTTAAAGAAATATAATTATAAATATTGTTGGATATAGGCGATAAATAAAACATATCAAAACTTTATAAAAATATTTATAACAAAATATGAAACATAATTAATTTGATAAATTAATTCAAATAGAAAACAAATTATAAATTTCAAATTCAAATAGAAAACAAATTATAAATTACATATCTCATTATTATATATATAAAAATTCAGAAAACTTTTTTGAAAAAATAAGGGATTTGAACCCCATAAGGCCATAACCTTTCTTAGAACAAGAATACAGGATTCGCATAAGCAATTGTGCTTCCTGTAAGATTCGAACACACCTTTGCTAAAGCAAAACACAATTCTACCATCTTATCTAGCTTACACTTTGTTTAATGCGTCTGTTTTTATATATTTATATCTAAAACAGGTATATATATACATATATACATACAAAGCTATATATGGGGTGGGGGTGGAGTGAGTGGGGGCAGGTGCCCCCACTGCCCCCAGGACAGCTCCGTCACTGATGTTAACTAACACATTATAACGAACCGTTGAAACATACATCATAATCAAATTGACCCCTCTACTTAGGAAGTTGAGTGCATTACAAATTGTTTTCATGGTTTTTTTTTTTTTATCTAATTCGATGTGTGATGTTGTTACTAGATATTGCAATCTCCCATAGGTGTTATTGTTATGTGAATATATTGTACATGCTCGAATAACGGTAGGTGAATGCAGACAAGCGGTTCAGTATGGATACATATGTATTTAGTATAGTCCCCAATTATTATTTGTTTTATGAGGTAACGGTGGATTCTCTATTGCAGGTAGTGATGATGGCTTGTATGAATTATATATATGAGGTTCCATTTACTGCTAACAATAAGAATACTCATTTGGAGATATCTCCTGGGATGACAAAATATTGGTCATGTACACATTGAGATATATAATGCAATATATGGTGCGGTGGTATAATTAAAAACATGAATAATCCTAGTGCACGACTCTGCCTAAGTGAATGCACACTGGAGTAAAATATCATTGATTTTATTATGTGGGTCAAAGTACCCACAAAGTCCCTGTACTATATTGTTTTGTTTAATTTAGTTCTTGTACCTTTATTTTATTTAATTTAGTCCATATACTTTAAAAATAAATGTGAGACAATATTTTTTGAGATGATCTGTAATATCAGTTACGGAGCTCCGTTACGACTTACGGTAGCCATTTTTCCTACTTACTGAAACGGCGTCATTTTGTGACCATAGTCCATTGTGGACCATGCTCAACATTGAAATTCGCAATACATGTGATTTTATTTTGTATGGACAATATATGTTACGTATACAAAATTGTCAGTAACTTTCATTTGAACAATCAATGATACGTAACATATATTGTCTACACAATTCAAAAAAAAAAATAAAATCACATGTATTGCTGATTTGGATGTTGAATATCTTCGCAGTACTTGTGTGTTGTCTATCGGTTTCTATTCACATCATTGATTTATGGTTTTCTACTCGAGTGTGGATATCGATTCGCTTGGCAGAGTCGTGCACTAGGATTGTTCTTGTTGTGCATTTCCTTTTTAATTAATCCCTTTATTCTATTTTATGTGTGGAGTTCGGTAAACGAGTTTTGATTGAAGCTACTCACAATTTTATTTCATAATATTAAGTTTAGATTTAGTATGTAAATTTTATATATTTAGAAACTACTCCGTACATTAAAAGTACAATTAAATACAAAAGATAAGCAAAAACTACTCCGTACATTAAATACAAAAGATACCATTAAAACTACTCTGTACATTAAAAGTACTTAAATTTATAAGAAAATGCAAATAGAAATAAGCAAAAAATAAAGAGTTGGTTTGACTAAAGAATAGTAAGTATGATAGATAAAATGGAACAGGAATACAACATTGCGTCAAATATTACATTATATATCACAACATGCACATGACCAATATGTTGTCATCCCAGGAGATATCTCCAAATGACTATGGTTACTATTAGCCGCAGATGGAACCTTACATAAATCATACAAGCCATCATCACTACCATTACCTCATAAAACAAATAATTGGGGACTAAACTAAGTATCCATGCATCTACGTTGAACCTCTTGTTCATTCATCTACAGTTATTTGAGCATGCAGAATATATTCGTCTAACAACAACATGTATTGGAGACTGTAATATGCAGTAACACCACCACATGTAGAACAAAAAACTATGAAAATATATAATTTACTATCTTCTTAACCCCAAGTATTCAAAAATAAACCCTTATTGAACATCTATACTTATAAATTCAAATCACAAAATGACCACAAAAAGAGAACACAAAAACATAAAAATAAAAGGATTAAGTATAAAAACCTAGATGAGAATAGTAGAAGACTCATAAATCTCTGCACAAAAATTAACGTTGAATGTTACCTCATAAAACACATCTAGAGACTAAACTAGATCACTTGTGCATCCATTCTAAAGCATTTGTGCATTCACCTATAATTATTCGAACATGCAGAACATATTCGCCTGATAGCAACACTTATGGGAGACTATAATATGCAGTAACAACACACAACCATAAACTTTGGCAAAAAATTTCTATATTCCTAAACCCAAACGTTCAAAATAAACCACTATCAGACATCCACATTTATAAGTTCAAATCACAAAACAACCACAAAACTAGAATTAAAAAACATAAAGACAGAATAACAAACTAAATGCATAAAAATATGGATGAATAGTATAAGACTCCATAAATCTTTGCATTGCAAATTGAAACCTACCATTACCTTATAAAATACATAATTGTGGACTAAACTAAATACATGTGCATCATATCCATATTGAGCCTATTATACATTTACTAACAGTTATTCGAGCATGCATATAGAATATATTTCCCTAACAATAACGCCTACTGGACACTACAATATGCAGTAATAACAATACATGTAGAACCAAAAACCATGACAACAATTTGCTATCTCCCTAAACCCAAGTATTCAAACCTACATTCCTATCAAACATCCATGCTTATAAATTCAAATCACAAAACAACCACAAAATCATAATACAAAAACATAAAGATAGAAAGAGAAACACATAAACACCTAGATGAATAGTAGAAGACTACATAAACTTTTGCACCGCAAATTAACGGCAGATGTTATTTGTTTAATTAGTTGACAACCGCAAACACAATTTGAGAAGAAAGGTTTAATCGCCAAGAACAGAACCTCTGATTTATACGCTAGATAAATCAAACACACTCTACATAATCCCATATAGTTATAAAAAGTTTGAGACAGAGCGAAACACCCTTGTAGAATAAATAAACAAGTTATTATTTGACTTTTTAATTTTTTTTTTTTAAATCCATCCAAATTAAAAACAAGGATCACAATATATTGATAAATAGAGGGTGTAGATATGTCCACACTTTTTAGCATATAGGGCATTCTTGTGTGTGAAGCTCGAAAAATGAGAGCAAGTTCATTTATTTATTTTTTACATAATTTCCATTCTTCATTTTCATTCCAAGAAACAAAAGTAAATTTTTATTAGAATAACATTATTGGTTTGAAATGAAAGGTTTTGTCCGACTTTTTTTTTTCCATGTGGCAGATAGAGAAGAGAGATTAGCAATGTTCTTTTTTTCCAAAGACACAAAAATAGTAAATCAAACAAGGTAATTGAATTTCAATTAAACAATAAGGTTTAAAGAAACCGGTAAAAACAATTCAAAAGATACATCTCAAACTCAACAGGTAAAACAATCGGTAAACAGCTAGCTAATATAACAATAAGACTAAAGATTTGACTCTTGTAAAGAATACGTCATTATAAGAGTTTCCCTCGAGTAGGATCTCATTTTAGCTTCATGCAACACAATGGACAATTGTAACATATTCTGGGCAGTAAAGCCCTTAAATTTACATGAAAATACAAGGCACCACAGAGAAGAAATGGAAAAGCAAAAACAGAAGAAATCACAAAACTCTCCTCACAGAATGAAGTGATTTTACAGCAGAACATTTTACATAGACCTCTCTGATGCGAGATCAAGTAGAAAGCGGAAGAAATCGTGAGGATACATTGGAGACTCCTCCGCAAGTGCCTAAACACACAAAACGAAGATTTAATGAGTTAATATCAATGCCCAGAAAACATTTATGACGATTGTGTATTTGTTTCAAATTCAAATAGATCATAACACTCGTGCGTGTGAGTTTGAAGGTATGGATGAAACAAGATGGACGCAGCACCTGATGAATTAATACAGTGGAAGGAGTCATTCCAGGAATAGTATTAACCTCTATAATCAGCACCTGTAATCACAAAGGTAGACCAAGCGAAGCCATCACCATAAAAAGGAAATCGAGACTGGGCAGGCACATTGATCGCTAGCTTCCAAACTTTTCAATAGCTTTTATCACATCATATCATAAAGTGTAGTGCTGTGTCTAGTTAAAGGGGAACAGGGAGAAAGCATTCCATTTTCGAAGTTTCCTTTTTAAAATGTAAACACCAATTTGAACAATGACTTGATGACATACCTCACCACTGTCGACATGAACAAATGCATCAATACGGGAAAATCCTTCCAGCTGCAAGTTGTTTGCAATAAGTTCAATGTGTTGTTTACACCTCTCCAAGGCCCCACTACTGATTGAAGAAAAAGGAAGTATTTGTAAGCCTAAGATAGAAGAAGAAAAATAATTGCACGAATACCTACCGTGGTCTAAACTCACATGCTACATAACTACCGAAGCAAACATATTATTAAAAGTAGAGATTTGGGGTATTCATTTAACAATTCTCACGGAAAAAATACCAAAAGGTATTGATTTAAAATAATGTTACGGAGCAGGTGGTATTCAAATGAATAGTCACAGCAGCATTCGAAAGACAATCTCACCAAAAAAAAACGAGGAAAAAAAAATGAACCTTATAATTGATGGTGGCGGTGGCGTCAGATTGATGCCAGTTCCACCTGCAAGGAAACATCAACTTGATTACATGCAAAATGATAGATTACAAGCTACCTTAAGGTTAACTCCTGTTTTTGGTTCTATCCCATAGAAGTACCTTGGAATTTCTCCTCTAGTGATAGTATATCTCCGGATTCTTTAACTGTAATACTAGGAGTCAGTGAACGCATAGCTCCGAGCTTTCCAACGACACCAACAGTGATTTCTACCCATCTACTGTCTCCTTTCCAGAGCAAATGATGTGCATTCTCATTTCTTGATTTGGATGAGACAGTGATCGCATCAGTCTCAATAAAGGGCTCAAATATTAAAAGCTCTGGGGGATTAATTGGCATCTCAATCATCCCATGTGCCTATTTGAAATGTCAAGAGAAAGACAAAATAAATAAATAAATAAATGGCAATTAAAATTCCAGTACCAACTATCCCTGTAGCTATATGCTGTAAGCTGAATCATGATTCACCAGAAATTTAATCCGAAAACAATTAACCCAATCAGGCCTGGAAGTTTTTAATCAGTAACACTAGTCCATTTTATACGAGAAGCATAAACAGCGGGGAAAAGCTCAATTACTTAGAGCAAGGATTATTATAATAGCATAGAAGAGATATGGTGAAATATTCATGGCGCTGGAAGGACTAGTTTGACTAATGATGAGATAACTCCACACTGATTGTATTACAGGAATACTGTATCCATTTTGTGATTATTTTTAGTTATAAGTCGTGCTGATACTTTCCCATTCAATACCAATAACATCAATAAACACAAGCCAGCATACAAATATTTTAGAAAAAGATGATTATATTCCAAGAGTTGGGGAAACAATTTATATTATTATATATATAATAAAATAAATCACAAGTACGTATATCACCTTTGAAAAACTGTTAGGAGGAATCCGAGGAAGGTAGTCCTCCAATGCTTTTATGTACACTGTGAGGTCCCCATCACAGCTGCATGATGATAGAAATTCGCACTCAAAGATTAACAGTAGAAGAAAAACAGTTAAAGCTCAACAGCAGTGAAGCACTGGCAATCTAGTGCCATGTATGTCAATATGTAATTATATTGAAAATCAGATGGTAACAAACCATAATCTTGCTACTCCAGTCGAGCAACCATCTCTAGCTGGTTTAACACATAATGTGTTAGAACGAAGTTTTGTTATCAAGTCATGCCAGAGTCCAGTTACAGGCAATTTCAGCAGCTCCTCTTTTCTCTTTACAACTTTATTTATGGTTAAAACTCCAGAATCTGCAAGCTGTCCAGTACACATGTTTGATCCTTGTCAAAATCGATAGATTCAGTAATGTGTAATTGTGTATGGATATCAGAAATTTGATGGTTACCTTGAGTCAATAAACAGTGATAGATACAAACATTTATAAAACAAGTTGCATTGTAGGGGTCAAATTCCTGTTCTTAGAAGAAAATAGTTCTGTGGTTTCATCATACCGGTGATACAAAATAGAATGCAACTTAAAAGCACTGTTACTTTCGGTATATCATCTTTTAGGTAACAAATTATTCACCATTCTTCTAATCACAATTCTGGGAGTTACAAGCATGCAGATTTATCCAAGTCACACATACAGCGTAACTTACATTTTCTAGAGCGAGTGAAGTTGCAACTTTGTCCATACATGTTCTTGAAGCCACCACACCAGGACCTATACTTTAGAAAATAGCAAATAATCAGCTATGTATTTGAAGATATTAGATTATCTTTCTGTTTCCCGAGAACACGGAAAGTTTACCTGTGTAAGGGACTCCTTCATCCTCGAGCAAAGACTGGAGCGTGCCATCTTCACCAATGCCCCCATGTACTACCCATTACACCAGACAAACATTGCATCAATCATTAGGCTTCAGAATTTCTTAAACAATACTTTGAACAGTTCAGACATATGAAGGGTTTACATTGAGGAAGAAGAGTTCCATACATATAAACTACTTTGTTGGAATGTATTAATTAAAACAGTTAATAACAAAGGATATTCATGCACTTTTGTTTTGTAACTAATTCTTGGAATTCTGTTAATAGGTTGCCTCACATGGACAATAGTGAATATTGTGTCCCCCAAAAATTCATAAACAAATAGCATCCAACCTAATTGGAAATCAGTACCAAACACATTGAAGGACAGGGTTTACAGAATCTAGCACATATATATAATGACAGTATTTGTAAATTGACATAATCTGTAATACAAGGTACTTGAATGACAACTAATGGAAATATCAAGTTACCTGCAATAAAGACTGTTGCTTGAGTTTCCTTGGCTAGCTTGACCCAGTCCCCCAGGGAAAATCTCTCTGGTAATTCATCAGATATATCAAAGCCATGGAACCATTCATGATTTCTCAAACCTTCCATGAGATCAGTCATCACTTGGCTCCGTAGATGAGATGTCAATGCCACTCGATCAGGTTCAATTGCCTCCAAACAAGCATCAAGGACTTCTTCTATAGTATGTCTTAGGATAAGGGAATAGCTGCATGAAAAAGAATGAGCACTGAATTTCCAAAAAATTAACTAATTAATTAATTAAACCAAACGGATAGCCTCTAACCTGTCTTAATACTTCCTAATTGCATATAATTTTTTATATTGGGCAAGATTGCAAAGGGTTTCAGATACTTCTCATAAAAGTGTTCAATTGAGATGATCAATCTAAATAAACAGGGTGTCAAACCTAAATTAAAAATCTTACAAGTCAATTAGGAATTTACTTACGGTAATGACCATACTGTCCTAGACTTCACACCCTGCTTATTACCATCCAGTTTGGATGAATAACCATTCCCAGGGGCAAGTAAACATGGTGTCACCTCAAGCTGTAAGCAGAAAAAGTGCAATGACATGTTATTTATTTTAGATACAAATATTGGCAAATCAAATGCCAATACCCTTTAACTCAATGTGATGATGTTATGAAAGAAAAGTTCTTGTATAATTGGAAGTTAATCTGCAAATAAAGTTAACATTATACAGTGATTAATACATAGTATATACTCACATCATCAAATGCTCGCAAATTAAGCCAAACATTAGTTCCACTTATTAGAGATACTTGACGTTCAGAAGTATCACCACCAAAGATAACAAAAACTTTCTTCTTTTGTTTCGGATTAGGAAGTACTTCAGTTGGTGTTGAGGAATTTGGTTTTCTTTGTGAGGCACCTGATATGATACTATTGGACAGAAGAGCTGGAAATCGCAGGCAAGCACGTTGAATAATTGTCCTCAGGATATTTGAGTGTGAAAAACCAACCTACACAATGAAAATAAATAAAAATTCACTACTTCATGCAGGTGCAACAAAGAATACTCCAAGTGCAAGGAATTGCTACATTCAGAACAAGGAAAACAACCTATGTCCTTTCAACCATTTAACAATCTTACAATCATGATCTTGAATATCCAATCAGAAGCAGTTCTTTGTGTACCTTTGATGCCTGCTGAAACAGAAAACTTGTTTGCTCCATTCCACTAATCTAGAGAGACATTAGGAATCAATCAATGAAAAATTCCAGGATACCAGTCATACCACTAACATGAAACAGAAAGAAAGTCCAGGTCTCTCACAAGGTTGATGTCTGTAAATATTACTGTACCCAGATCAGTTCTTCCTAATTTGTTTCCTACAGAAGAGGAAACATGACCAGAAGACGGAAGAAACCAACCATCAATTCTAGCAAAATCACGTAGACCAAGTCGTTGAAATAATAACGATGCTCCTTCACGAATAGTTTGAATTACTTCAACAGGAAATCGAGGTGGAGTGTGATAGGCAACCTGCAAAGTTTATAGACAGTCCCTTGTGTATTAAATTTAAAGAAATGAATATAGTGAAAATAGTTTCATACAATGCTGTGCCACTATTTTTGAATTCCATAGCACAACAGGACTGTAAGGGGAAAAGTATGTATTAGAAGTTATGTACCTGTCGTGTAGGAAGGTACTTCCTTCTGTAGTTGAATATTGCATCCTTTTCCTTAACATTAGCATTATCATGCAATTGAAGTTCCACCTGAATCATTAAATTATAGGGTTAGACACTTAGCAGGGTATATAGTGAATATAAATAGATAATGTAACAAGTAGCATAATAGTGATCAGGTTTTACGTAGTTTCTACAGCTATGATGCAACTCTATTAAGTTCTCTATCCTTAATCTGGTATCTTCAAGATTCCACAGTGAGGTAATTAAACATAATAATCAAATGAGTGCAAGATGTATCTGTAATATTGTAGAGAATTACAACACTATATTATATAACGAATGGAAAATGAAAGTAAAGTACACACCTCACTTGGCAGTAAAACAACAGGCTGGCAATCAAAACCTGATCCAACATCAAGGACAATTGCTGTGAATTCACTCCCTCCTTCAAGAAAAATCTCAATAATGACTTTATCATCTATTCCCTGCTCAAATAATGAACAGAGCATCACTGATTAAATAGAAAGCTGATCACAAACTATAATAATTATTAAAAAAAAAAAAAAAACAAATGTTCATTCCAATGCAAATAAATATTTCTCTAATTGGTCTCAAACATGACTTTGATAACAAGTAAATTGAAAACAGAATAGGTAGTCAGAAAAGAATACAAGAGATTACCTCAGAAATGATTGCATTAGCTTTTAGGAGAGCGTCAGTGACACCATAGGCAACAGTAACTCCAATACTTGATCCAGCCTTTGTTGGCTTCACCTGCATTTTCAAAGAAAAAACTGCAGATTGTCAAAAAGCTTAGCTGGTACTGCAAGATCAGAGGAACACAGGGACAATTCTTACCACAACTTTCCCCAGTTTAGCGTCCAATTTGTTTCTTTCAAACCAATTCAACAGTTTGGATTCATCCAAATCATTTCCCTGAAAGACATTTTAAAAATTGAGCGGAGTGAAGTGAATAACAACAATATACTCATTGTTAAGCCAAGTTCAAAAGTATAGTTAAAAGCTTGTGTACACGTATCACCAAAAAGAAACATAGGGCAGCACCTGTATTAAGAAGTTGGGTATTGTAACAAAACCTTGTTTGTCAAGCTCCAAAGCGGCTTCATACTGCCAAAATTTTGAAATTAAAACACACACAAATATTGGCTATTTAATCAGATGGCAATCGACAATTCAACATTAACATCATTCATCATTTATTGCCCGCTCCATAAAGGAGAGTTGTAAAAAATGATAATATGTTAGTAGTAAGGTTCTACTATGTGTCCTTTTTGTCAGTAAATATTTTATAGAAAGCACAGGGTATTGCTTTAGTAATCAAAAGATCTATTTCCACAAGAACACATATATTCCAGATTAATCAAATACTATTCATTAAGTGCTACTCATGCTAGCTCTGAATAAAATAAAACATAAGGTGTCAGCAAAACAGAAACATACTTTATCAAATGCTTTTTGACATTCAGCAGACCTAGTCCCAACAAATGGAATATTAGATCTTTCCAGTAGTTCCTGAATAACCACCAAGTAAAACCAAAGACTTATTGGTAATAAAGAATATACAAGGAAAGAAAATTACTAAAATTGTTTGAAGCTAAACAAACTATCAGCAGGTATAAAGTAATTCAACTTATTCAACAGCCACCTGAATACCACCGTCTTCTCCAAAACGCCCATGTATAACAGGGAAAACTATGTCTACAGAAGCAGCAAGGTGTTCTGCAAAGTCGGACAGAGATTCGAAGCCTTGGGCAAGACTGAAAAAAAAAAAAATGAAGTTATGGTGTAGGAACCATTCAAGCAATCAAGTAAAGTGATGCAGGTTCAAGAACTAACCTCTCAAGCTTGAAATCAAAGTCTGCAGGAGTGTTTGAGTAAACCTAAATAAAATTTAAAAACGAAACTTCAATTATCCAGTACATTTTGCATTTCATAGTAGCGAGCAAATATCAATTTTAGTCCTAAGAGTATTAGCAAAATGACATTTTTGGTCCACATGTTTAATTCATACCAATTTTCATCCATGACTATTGTTTTAGTACCAATTTTCATCCACGACTATTGTTTTAGTGCCAAATTCATCACGCCGATCACCCATTTGTTTAATATATGCATAAATATGAAAGTAAGGGTATTTTCGTCCTTTTTCAAATTAAGATCTCAATTTGAACATGAATAAAGGGACTTAAGCCCTTAGATCGATCCCGCGAATTGAGATCAATCTTGGGGCTTAAAATCTCATTATTCAGGCTCAAATTAAGATATTAAGTTGAAAAAGATGAAAATACCCTTAAAAACGAATACTTGAATGGTGTGATGAATTTTGGCACTAAAACAATAGTCGTGGATGAAAATTGATACTAAAGCAATAGTGGTGGATACAAAATTGTCATTTTATTAATACTCGTGTAACCAACATTGGTATTTGCTCTCATAGTAGCTGATTGCCAGAAAATAAAGAACAGACCTATAGGTACAATAACTATGGAAGCATAGTGGTGGAAAGAGAGTGAACACAAAATGTAGCCTACTGACCTGAGCTGATGATATAGCAAAGGCTTTGAGGTCAGAGTCAATGTAATAGCAGCTAACATGCAAATCATCCCCCTATAGTAATAGCACCAATTAAAATGGCCATTCATTATGAAAACTGAAAACTAAAAACATCTCATACAAAAAAGAAAGAATATGGTGAACCTGGATGTGATCAATAACTGATCGAGCGGAGTTAAGAGAGATTCCCCGTTCCGCGGAGGGCCCACCGCAGATGACTCCAACTCTCAAAACCCTCCCTTTCTCAGCCTTCTCCTGGAAGGCGACACCGCGGCGATCATCCACCACCTCAGTAGAGGAGGAGGAAGCGGATGCTCTAACCACTCCAACTCTGCAACTCCTCCAATCTCCACTAACTAATTTGATAATTTCTCTCGGCACGAAAAGCGGCGTCGCCTGAGACTGAGAAGAGTCTGTCCTGCCGCGGAGAGTAGCCGGAATCTTGGAATTCAGGGAGAGGAAAGTAGCCATTAGAATTAAAATTAGAAGTTGAAGATTTAACAGAGATTAGAGAGGTGAGTGAGTGTGAGAGATGTGAAGAGTGGTAGTGAGTATAAAAAAGGGAGGTTCGGACGGCAAGAGAGAGGAGTCAAACATTATATATAATTTGCCTTCGTCTCTGTCGTGTTCACTGGCTTTGTATCTCTTCTCTTTATTATTCAAGAATTTGTCTGTAACTCACTGCCAGTGACGTGAATTTGATTGATTCTTTTTTATCACTTATCAGTTTAGTTTTGTCATGAAAATGAAGACGAAGACGGGCGCAAATTATACGGTGGACCATGGTCCACAATGCATTGTGGACCATGGTCATAGTTGATACTTGTGTTGAACGGATACTGCAGTTGTGTTGAAAAGATACTTCAGTTGTGTTGAAAGGAAACTGCAGGTACACGGAACATAGGTCATTCATCCGTTCAACACAACTGCAGTATCTTTTCAACACAACTGTAGTATCTTTTCAACACAACTACAGTATCTGTTCAACACAACTGCAGTTTCAGATGGATGACACGGCCTCTGTTCTGTGCAACTGCAGTTCCCTTTCAACACAACTGCAGTATCCTTTCAACACAACTGCAGTATCAGTTTAACACAACTGCAGTATCAACCATGACCCATGGTCCACAATGCATTGTGGACCATGGTCCATAGTATAACGACTGATCTCCGTCCCAAAATGGTTGTCTGGTTCGTTTAACGATGCTTTCCCAAAATGGTTGTCTGGAAATGGGACAAAGGGAGTAACTTATACGGGGTTATTTTTTTAGTGGGGGTAACCTTAAGTCGGCCATAATCAGAACGTGTCAATTTTAATTTAATTACAATTTTTTATGTTTCAACTGTTTAAGGACCCAATTACATTTTTTCATGTAATTTTGTAACCTATTTGAGCATTATTTCTTCTGTTTTAATCAATATTTTCCTCTTTTTTTTTACAATCAAAATATAAATTATATATTAATGAAAATTAGGGATAAGAGACAGAATATAATCAAGCTGGGAATCATCCCAATAACCGGAGCCAGATTGAGAACCAACTACCTTAGCAAGTGCATGGGCAATATAGTTCATCGACCTCCTAATAAAGACACAAGACACAAAATCAAAGGATGTCATTGCCATGATACAAGCGTGAATAATTTAGCATGTGTGAGACCGGCCTTGAACTTTCCTATTTAACTTGTTAACAACATTTTGACAATCACATTCAAGCCTAATGCTCCTAACTCCCTAACTCTTCAACCATGCAAGAGCTTCTTTGCAACTTAATGCTTCAGCCAAGGTGGGAGATAAAGGACAACCCAATTCTCCATTTATTATTGCAACGAAATCTTCGTCAGTAGATAATAAGTAAGCTTTGAAAGTTACCTTAGACAATTGGGGGAAAGAGTGATGCGTCCACTTGGCAGATCATGGGGGCGTTGGTAGTTGTCTGTGGTTGGGCAACCTCGATCCAATCACGAATAGTTTTGGTTCTCACGGTTAGCCAATTAGAGATCTCTAAGCTTCTGTTGTTCTCTGCATTAAGCTTGGATTTAAAGGGGTGTTCTCCTAGCAGAGTTGGTTGCGAGCTTGCCAAATTGCACTTAGGACGAATATAGCTCGAATCATCAAATTTGTGTTAGCTAGACTACCGCCGTCAATTGTACCATGTAGCCATGTGCTGAGACTTTGAGCATTACTCACCAAAATTGCGCAGGGGGATCAACGCCAAACATTGCGAACGACACATCACATGAGAAGTGCATGGTCATGGGTTTCCTCTTCCTCATTGCAGCATGGGCAGGTAGATAACAAGTCCACTCCGGCCCCTAGTACTGAGTTTAGACGCAGTAGGCAAAATTCCTCTTGCTACACACTAGATAAAGTTCTTTATCTGGTGAAAGATGTAGTATATGATGAGTGATATTATTGTGTGCAATTGAATTCCCGCACGGGACTTCATCATCTAGGATGACCAATGGGAGTTGAACAATGTGCGGTTAAGCACAAGTATGTAAGAACAGTAGGAACCTAAGTTTCAAAGCTTGATGAGAGAGCATGAGCAAAGTAATAAAGCAATGCAATTGTCAATTCACAAGTAAACAAGCAATAAGTTGCAGACAATGAGTAGAAAATGAGACTTGGATTAAGTTTTCCTTGCTCGGATGCAATGAAATGGTCCTACGTAGGGAGTAGTGTAATGCATTAATCATGATCCTTGAAAGATGATACCCATTGTCAAAGCCATGCACATGGCCATTGGCCTATCATATAGTTCGAGTTCTACTTTTGTAGCAACTTTAACTACTCAAGTCATTTTATCAAACACCTTGAGTGCATATTTTCTTCTGGGATTCGCCTCTCGACGTAAGGTAGAAAATGCAAGTGGAAAAGGCTATAGTGTGGTACCAATCTCCTTCAACTTCCCAATTTATAGCACAAAGGTTCGAAGTTATCCCTAACTTGATGCACATGCGTGCATGTCCTTGTGTACTGATTGTTGTATCGATCTTCCATGCGTACGCTTGTACAGCCAGGGCATGCAACATTCTAGACACGATTGCATGAGTGAGTGCAGGAGTGTGCATAGCCTTGTGCAACTCACTATTCCTATTATGCTCTCTTTTGTATGACAGTATGAGTGTGTAGGATGGCGTGCAACATTCAGCAAGGTTTAACACGATCCGATGCACGAGCATGCAAGCACTCATGCAGCCTATTGGTTTGGAATCCTTCTTTTAAGCTCTTAAATGACCAAAATGCCCTTGATATGACTCTATTTTCCTATAATGCACAGTCTTTATTCTCAATTTTTGGCAATTTAAGTTATTCTAAGCACACAATAGCTCAAAGAACTACAATCAAGCCACAAAATGCTTCCAAAACACCTCACAAGATATAGCATCTTTGACACTTATCAGTCGATGAGGGATTTTCAAGTTCCAAATGACATTCCACTTCGTGAAGGGTTTTTATTTATTATTTTTTTTTTTTGGCTTAGTTAGTAAAATTTGATATAATGTTAAAAAACATAAAGATATAGAGCTGTCAAATTTGAAAACTGTAAATAAAATTGTCGCTTTGTTAAAATTTAAAATTTGTCCACCGATAAATAAAAAATAAAAAATTAAATGTACTCAGATACATAATTGCAACTATTATGTATGTGTGACGAGGGAAACTTGCAACTATCATTCAATGGTGTGCACTGAGTAAATCCCATTTCTATGTCATAAAAATGAATATTATACACACACACACACACACACACAATAGTATTTTCACCCGTGTGTTACACAGAATGAATTTGTTATAATATTTTAAGAATATTTTGATCGGTATACAATTATATAAATTATAACAACGAATATTATATAGTGCAATTGATAAAATGTGTTGGACTGTGTTTTATGATGTTATTATTGCTTGAATTCAAATAAATAATTGCCCAATTACCCGTACGATGCATGGGTAAAATTTTTTATTATATATTTAGCTAATAAAATTAAAGATGAAATTATAAACAATTCTAATATTTGAAAGTGTACATTTATTTGATTATAAAATTAGTGCAAAAGTATCACTCAATTAATTGAATAATATATGGCCCGTTTGTCTGCAATTATCTTAAAAAAATTGATATGTAATATGATTTATGTAATTATATTATTACTAAAATAAATATGGGAAAAAGGAGAAATAATTTAAATGTAATTATTATAAAAATAAATCCAACGACCAATGCTTAGTATGCATTATAATCACCATGGTTATTTGTTGGCTTGCACTAAATTTTCACACCAAGATGGTGTTTTGTTGTCATGGTTTGAGAGAGATCTGGAACAATGTGTTTATTATACACTTTTTGAACTCATATTCTAAGTTTAAGAAAAGAAAGGGTTTGCAACTTTTTGTTTATACATGGAAATAAAAGAGCCTAAATAAACTACAAATTATAGAAATATGGGCTAGTGGGGCTACACAAACCCTACAATATTTGCATCTAGTAAACTTTTAAAACCCTTTTGAGGGTTGTGAAAAATATGTAGATTGAGACATTACAATCATGTATTGTAGGTAGATTATTTCCACACCTATTTTGTGCATGTGACCGAGAGTTTTCAACTATGTTGATACACATAGTGAAACTATCATTTTATGACGCCTTAAACAAATGTTTAAAATAATGAAATATTGATATATTAATATAATGCAACAATACTTTTGAGATAATTGCTCCATAAATGACTAAAATTCAAGTGCATTAATTTCATCCCAGGCAAATGCAAGTAACGAAAAAAGAGAAAAAAAGATTAATGTAAGCTAGGCTTCTCCTTAAAGTACACCATTGGTCTATTGTAAGGATTAAATTGTATATTATTGTCATAATTTAACATTTAATCTTATTCGATGTTATTTTAAAATAATTTTATTATGATATAATTACATAAGAAATAATAATTTATCTTAAATTGTTGTACAAGCAAAACCCACGATAGACACATTATCATGTGCATTAGAGTTTAACAAATCATTTTCTTAATTAACATTAACAGTGAATATATGGAATTCAAGTTACAATTACTTGCCAAGTGAAATTATCTTTTAGTTTTTTTATGGGGTTCTTCAATGAAAAGTGTTATCAACATTATCTCAGGTACTAAATATTTATTTTGTAATAACTAAACGATTAGTGTAGTAATTGCGTTTACGTTCATAGCCAAATAAGTGAAGCAATTCAGAAATACTTCTCTAGAGAGTTAAATACATTTATAATTAAAAAAAAAACAAAATCAAAGTGGTGTAGCGGAAGCGTGGTAGCCCAAAACCCATAGGTCCTAGGATCGAGACCTTGCTTTGATAGAGTGGCTTTCAACTTTTTAAAAATGCTTCTTTCTCAATTAGATATAGATAGTATTTTGACTACAAAATTGATTAGGGGATGTAGCTCAAATGGTAGAGCGCTCGCTTTGCATGCGAGAGGCACGGGGTTCGATCCCTCGTATCTCTAATTTATTCTGAAAGGTCTGTATTACGGAGTAAATTTGATAATAACAAAGTAGGTTAGAAAGAGAGTACCACGCAACTTTATCTCTCATTATAAATTACTAACAAATTCACTAAGGTATTTAAAAATGCGTGTACACAAATAATGAACTTATAATATATATTAAAAATTTATCTTGTATTAAGAGAAAGTACATTATTTAAGGAGTTATTTCACTTTTTGTCCCACGACTATTGGACCATTTCTAGATTTAGTCCCACGACTTTTAAATCCCTACTTCATTTGGTCCTTCCGATCAAATTCCAGCCACATTTCGGTGACCGATAATAATTTTCGGGCGAATGAATTCGTTAAGGACAATTTTGTCATTTTAGTTTTTAAATTAAAAAAAAAAAGCAGCATAATGCTGTCGGCAGGGCTGGTCTTCTTATTCTTCTTCTTCGGTCGCCGCCGACAAAGAAGAAGAATAGGAAGAAGACCACCACCGACGAAGAAAAAAAAACAAAGATGCAGCAACGGTTGAGATTGGTCCATTGGGACCGAAAATAGAGAAGTAGCAAAGAAGACCAATTTAGCTGATTAGCTGGGTACTGAGTTTTACCAATTTAGCTGGGTACAGATGTTTCATGCTTATTGGTCTAGGTACAAAAACTCGGAACTGCAATTATTGCTTTCAAACCAAATTCTTTCTTTCTCTCTCCTATTTGACTCTACACTCCTTAGGACTCCTAAAAGCTCTAATCTTTTTCACTCGCAACCAACTTCTATGCTCTAATACAACAATCAAGCGAACTTTATCCTTGCTGCTTCTTTGACTAATATGACTAATCTCTACTGTTGCTACTTCTCTGTTTTTTTTCATCGCTGGCGTCGAACGAAGATGAAGAAGACGACCAGCCTCGCCGGCACAACGCTTCTACTTTTTTTTTTTTAATTTAAATAATGAAATGACAAAATTGTGTCTAAATGAATTATTTGTCAAAAAACAATTATCGGTGATGGAAATATTGTCGGAATTTGATCGGAAGGACCAAATGTGGTAGTGATTTAAAAGTCGTGGAACCAAATGTGGAAATGTTCCAATAGTCGTGGGACCAAAAGTGGAAATAACTCATGATGTGGGGCTCTTCAATGAAGTGTTATCAACATTATCTCAAGTAACATTACAAGTGAAAATATGGAATTCAAGTTACAATTACTTGCCAATTGAAATTATCTTTTATTTTTTATAGAGCTCTTCAACGAAGTGCTATCAACATTATCTCAAGTAATAAATATTTATTTTGTAATAATTAAAGGATTAGTGGAGTAATTGCGTTTACGTTCATAGCCAAACAAGTGAAGCAATTCAGAAATACTTCTCCAGAGAGTTAAATACATTTATAATAAAAGAATAGTAAAATCAAAGTGGCGCAGCGGAAGTGTGGTGAGCTTATAACTCACAGGTCCCAGGATTGAAACTTGGCTTTGATAGAGTGGGTTTCAACTTTTTTAAATGCTTCTTTCTGAATTAGATACAGATAGTATTTTGACTACCCCAAATTTATTTGGGGATGTAGCTCAAATGGTAGAGCGCTCACTTTGCATGCGAGAGGCACAGGGTTCAATCCCCCGCATCTCTAATTTATTCTGAAAGGAGTATTGCGGAGTGAATTTTATAATAACGAAGTAGGTTAGAAAGAAAGTAGTAATTGAGGTAGTTATTAGTCAAATCAACCACGCAACTTTATCTCTCATTATAAATTACTAACAAATTCACTAAGGTATTTAAAAATGCGTGTACACAAATAATGAACTTTTTGTTGTAATTTGGCTTATCGATTAACTCAGTTCTCGTGTGGTGATTACCCGGTAATTGCTTGGAGATTATGTATATGATAATATAGTGTAGAAAAAGGGAAAAAGGAGAAGAAGAACAATAACAAAAGATCACAAGAGCTCATCCATTCATTAAGCAATCCATATCAATATATACACATTTCACAACCTTTCATTTCCTTTAACATAAACAATGAAATAATGGAAGGCAAATGGAGAGTCCTAAGATTTAATGGCCATCATATAAAACATTTATAACACTCCCCCTTGGCCATTAAATAACTATACTCATGCCTCGTTAAAAACCTCGCTAGAAAAACCCTGTGGGAAAAACCTAGACGAGGAAAAGAGTACATGCAGTATAAAAGATGTGTTGCATCGATTGCCTCATTAAAAACCTTAGCCTAATAAAAACCCAATGGGAGAAAAATTAGATAAGGGAAAAAGAGTACAACCATAAGCCTTCTAGGCGTCACCTTCGAGATTTTAAAGGTCTCCAAGACCATCTATTCATTTATACTTTTAGAGTTTATCGCTCCCCCTGAAGGCAACAATCTTCCAAGCCTTCGCATCCCGATTTTATAAACAAATTTCTCAAATGTGGATGTTGGCAGGGATTTAGTGAACAAATCTGCTAGATTTTCACTAGAGCGAACCTTTTCAATGAGTATCTCACCACTCTTTTGGAGTTCATGTGGGTAAAAGAATTTAGGAGCAATATGTTTGGTAAGGTCTCCTTTAACATACCCACTACTCATTTGTGCAACACATGCCGCATTGTCCTCATATAGGACAGTGGGGTGTGCAACACATGCCGCATTGTCCTCATATAGGACAGTGGGGGAATCAACTTATGCCGCATTGTCCTCATATAGGACAGTGGGGGAATCAACTTTGCTCATTTTGTCCTCATATAGGACAGTGGGGGAATCAACTTTGCTCATTGTACCACATGAGCTATGGATATGTTGTATCAATGACCTCAACCATACACATTCACATGAGGTTTCATATAAAGCGATTATTTCCGAGTGATTAGATGAGGTAGCAACTAATGTCTGCCTAACGGACCTCCAAGATATAGCAGTACCTCCACAAAGGAAAATAACGGACCTCCAAGATATAGCAGTACCTCCACAAAGGAAAACATAACCAGTCTGAGATTTAGCATTACCTCCACAAAGGAAAACATAACCAGTCTGAGATTTAGCATTATGAGGGTCAGACATAACATAACCAGTCTGAGATTTAGCATTATGAGGGTCAGACATATAACCAGCGTCTGAATATCCCATCAATGTAATGTCCTGGTTATTTTCAAAATAAGGACCAAGATCTTTTGTCCGTTGGAGATATCTAAAGATATGTTTTACTCCACTCCAATGTCTTCTGGTTGGGGAGGCACTAAATCTAGCAAGTAAGTTCACTGAGAAAGCAATATCAAGTCTAGTGCAATTAGCCAGATAAAGAAAGGCTCCAATAGCACTCAGGTAAGGAACTTCAGGTCCTAGTATGTCTTCATTATCCTCCTTAGGTCTAAATGGGTCTTTGTCCGCTTCAAGGGACCGGACTACCATTGGAGTGCTAAGGGGATGAGATTTATCCATATAGAATTTCTCCAATAATTTATTAACATAGTTAGCTTGGTGAATAAAAATTCCATTGGGGAGATGCTCGATCTGCAGGCCGAGGCAAAACTTGGTTTTTCCCAAGTCTTTCATTTCAAATTCTGCCTTTAAGTATGAACACGCTTCTATAATATCTTTGTTTGTCCCAATAATGTTCATGTCATCGACATAGACAGATATAATACAAAAACCATTAGATGAGTTCTTGATGAATATACAAGGACAAATATCATTTTTCACATATCCCTTCTTCAGGAGGAATTCACTCAAATGGTTATACCGCATTCTACCCGATTGCTTCAAGCCATATAATGACCTTTGAAGTTTGATGCTATACATGTTTCGATCTTTCCCTCTTGTATTGGGATTTTGAATACCTTCGGGTATTTTCATGTATATATCAGCATCTAGTGACCCATAAAGGTAAGCTGTCACTACATCCATCAAGTGCATATCTAATTTCATGTTTACTGCCAGTGATATTAAATAGCGGAATGAAATGCCATCAATAACAGGAGAATATGTCTCTTCAAAATCAATTTTGGGTCTCTGCGTGAACCCTTGAGCTACCAATCTCGCTTTATATCTAACCACCTCATTGTTTTCATTCCTCTTCCGTACGAATACCCACTTAGATCCTACTGGGATCACATCTTTTGGGGTAAGTACGGTGGGACCAAACACTTTTCTTTTATTAAGCGAGTTAAGCTCTGCCTCAATTGCCTCTTTCCACTTCAACCAGTCAGGGCGCTTCTGGCACTCTGTTATTGATTTTGGTTCTGGATCCAGATTATTATGTGGAATATTACAGGCAACTGCATAGGCAAACGTGTCGTCGACGACTATTAAATCTCTGTTATATGTTTCTCCTGTATCAACAAAATTTATGGCAGTTTCTATATTGATATCAACCAGATCATTATCATTTCCCAAAATATTCTGATCTGGATGTTCCGCATTCCAGTGTTCAAATTATTTAGAGCACATGCAGATTCACTGGGTTCCCCGTCTTCAAGAAGGCTAAGATTTTTCTGGAGTGACTGAGATATTTTACCAATTCTCGTTTTCCGCGGATTTAAATCTTTTGCACCAACTGGTCTCCCGCGCTTCTGGCGATGAGGAGTGTCAGTGTGCATACCTGATCCCTTGGGGACTTCTACTCTCGAAGGAGCATTCACAGCAGGGATATGGGACCTGGTCACTCCTGTATTATCAGTAAAAGCATCTGACAGGTTATTTGCTAAATTTTGAAAATTAATAATTTTCTGAACTTCCAGTTCAGTTTGACTAGTACGTGGGTCTAGGTACTGAAGATCTTTTTCGTCCCATGAAATTTCTCGGCATTTTGTTAAATAAGGACTTTTATCTCCCCCTAATGCCGGGAAATGATCTTCATCAAAAATGCAGTCTGCGTACCTCGCAGTAAACTGATCTCCTGTCTTGGGCTCTAGGTATTTAATAATTGAGGGAGATTCATAACCAACATATATACCTAGTTTTCGTTGCGGGCCCATGGAGGTACGATTTGTAGGTGGTATGGGGGTATAGACTGCACACCCGAATACACGCAGATGGGAAATATTGGGTTCTACACCACGTAGTAGTTGCAAGGGGGAATAATCATGATACGCAGTGGGTCGGATTTGTATTAAAGCTACAGTATGCAATACTGCATGTCCCCAACAAGAAACCGGTAAACCGGACTTTTGCAATAATGGTCTAGCAATTAATTTAATACGCTTAATCAGAGATTCAGCTAGACCATTCTGAGTATGGACATAAGGTACAGGATGCTCCACTTTGATGCCCAAGGCCATACAATAATCATTGAAAGCCGTTGATGTGAATTCTCCAGCATTATCCATTCTTATTGATTTAATTGGATAATCTGGGAATTGGGCATTTAACTCTATAATTTTCGCAATAAATTTTGCGAAAGCTTTGTTCCTCGTGGACAATAGACTAACATGAGTCCAACGAGTGGAAGCATCAATAAGGACCATAAAATATCTAAATGGCCCAGAAGGTGGACTAATTGGTCCACAAATATCGCCCTGCAATCTTTGCAGAAAAATAGGCGACTGATGTACAACCTTAGTACGCGATGGGCGTATAATATATTTACCTTTCGCACAAGCAACACATGTAAACATATTTGGCGAAAGTACATGAGATCTTTAAAGGTTATGGCCAGCAGAATTAGATATGATCCGACCCATCATNGCTTCAAGCCATATAATGACCTTTGAAGTTTGATGCTATACATGTTTCGATCTTTCCCTCTTGTATTGGGATTTTGAATACCTTCGGGTATTTTCATGTATATATCAGCATCTAGTGACCCATAAAGGTAAGCTGTCACTACATCCATCAAGTGCATATCTAATTTCATGTTTACTGCCAGTGATATTAAATAGCGGAATGAAATGCCATCAATAACAGGAGAATATGTCTCTTCAAAATCAATTTTGGGTCTCTGCGTGAACCCTTGAGCTACCAATCTCGCTTTATATCTAACCACCTCATTGTTTTCATTCCTCTTCCGTACGAATACCCACTTAGATCCTACTGGGATCACATCTTTTGGGGTAAGTACGGTGGGACCAAACACTTTTCTTTTATTAAGCGAGTTAAGCTCTGCCTCAATTGCCTCTTTCCACTTCAACCAGTCAGGGCGCTTCTGGCACTCTGTTATTGATTTTGGTTCTGGATCCAGATTATTATGTGGAATATTACAGGCAACTGCATAGGCAAACGTGTCGTCGACGACTATTAAATCTCTGTTATATGTTTCTCCTGTATCAACAAAATTTATGGCAGTTTCTATATTGATATCAACCAGATCATTATCATTTCCCAAAATATTCTGATCTGGATGTTCCGCATTCCAGTGTTCAAATTATTTAGAGCACATGCAGATTCACTGGGTTCCCCGTCTTCAAGAAGGCTAAGATTTTTCTGGAGTGACTGAGATATTTTACCAATTCTCGTTTTCCGCGGATTTAAATCTTTTGCACCAACTGGTCTCCCGCGCTTCTGGCGATGAGGAGTGTCAGTGTGCATACCTGATCCCTTGGGGACTTCTACTCTCGAAGGAGCATTCACAGCAGGGATATGGGACCTGGTCACTCCTGTATTATCAGTAAAAGCATCTGACAGGTTATTTGCTAAATTTTGAAAATTAATAATTTTCTGAACTTCCAGTTCAGTTTGACTAGTACGTGGGTCTAGGTACTGAAGATCTTTTTCGTCCCATGAAATTTCTCGGCATTTTGTTAAATAAGGACTTTTATCTCCCCCTAATGCCGGGAAATGATCTTCATCAAAAATGCAGTCTGCGTACCTCGCAGTAAACTGATCTCCTGTCTTGGGCTCTAGGTATTTAATAATTGAGGGAGATTCATAACCAACATATATACCTAGTTTTCGTTGCGGGCCCATGGAGGTACGATTTGTAGGTGGTATGGGGGTATAGACTGCACACCCGAATACACGCAGATGGGAAATATTGGGTTCTACACCACGTAGTAGTTGCAAGGGGGAATAATCATGATACGCAGTGGGTCGGATTTGTATTAAAGCTACAGTATGCAATACTGCATGTCCCCAACAAGAAACCGGTAAACCGGACTTTTGCAATAATGGTCTAGCAATTAATTTAATACGCTTAATCAGAGATTCAGCTAGACCATTCTGAGTATGGACATAAGGTACAGGATGCTCCACTTTGATGCCCAAGGCCATACAATAATCATTGAAAGCCGTTGATGTGAATTCTCCAGCATTATCCATTCTTATTGATTTAATTGGATAATCTGGGAATTGGGCATTTAACTCTATAATTTTCGCAATAAATTTTGCGAAAGCTTTGTTCCTCGTGGACAATAGACTAACATGAGTCCAACGAGTGGAAGCATCAATAAGGACCATAAAATATCTAAATGGCCCAGAAGGTGGACTAATTGGTCCACAAATATCGCCCTGCAATCTTTGCAGAAAAATAGGCGACTGATGTACAACCTTAGTACGCGATGGGCGTATAATATATTTACCTTTCGCACAAGCAACACATGTAAACATATTTGGCGAAAGTACATGAGATCTTTAAAGGTTATGGCCAGCAGAATTAGATATGATCCGACCCATCAAAAGGTTATGGCCAGCAGAATTAGATATGATCCGACCCATCATATTCTGCCCAGGATGACCGAGACGGTCATGCCGACCCATCATATTCTGCCCAGGATGACCGAGACGGTCATGCCACAACTGAATATTCTGCCCAGGATGACCGAGACGGTCATGCCACAACTGAAAATTCTGCCCAGGATGACCGAGACGGTCATGCCACAACTGAAAAGAATGTGGATTTTTTAGTTTCATGGTTAATGCAACACATGAATTATTGGGTTGTGTATAGGTATAATATAACCCTGACAATAAGGAGGCAAGTTCCTCAACCTCTTGTTTTTTACCAGAGATCAACTGTGTCATGATTAAGAACTCATCATTGTTCTTAGTCTTGGTTTCGATATGAAAACCATTTGATCGAATATCCCTGAAACTCAGCAAGGTTCGTTTAGATTGGGGATACAACAAAGCATTTTCAATTAGTAACTCTGTACCCTTAGGGAGGATTATGGATGCTCTTCCGGAGCCCACTATTTGTACCTCATCATTAGTAATGGTAGTAATATTACTACTTGATTTGTTCAAGGTACGAAAAAACCTCCTATCCGTAAGGATAGTATGTGTGGTTGCACTATCCACCAAACACAATGTTGGTTCATGCTCCATTGTGTGGACAATGATTTTGTAATGCTGTAAGATCTGAGAGGTAAAAACCAAAAGAAAATCAGATCAAATAAGTGATCATGACGAGTAACTTCTTTTAAAAAGTAAGATCCTTATAGGAAGTAAAACTCGAGAAGTAAAGGAATTCATTCAGGAAAGTAGGAAACCTTCAAAAGTTGCCCTCAGAAAAATTTCTTTCGAAGGTAACTTTAGGAAGACTACTAACTTTTACCTATCGGTCAGAAAGCTGAACGATCACTTTGGAAGGTAACTTCTCAGACAGTGGCTATTCATTATTTACTTACTTATCAAATTCGCACAAAAAAAAATAGTAAGTAAAGAGTAAAAAAAAAAACGAACTATCCATCATGATAAAATAGAAAACATAGATGCTAAGTCATGAAAATGATAAAAAAAAAAAAAAAAACATAGGTTCATAACCCACAAACATAAACAAATCACTCCTGATCACCAAAGTCTTCAAGCTCATATTTTAGAAGGTCATCGTCATCATCATTCATTACTGCATTTGCTTTAGGCAAATTAGTATTAGTATGATGAGATTCTCTTCCTGATGGCTGCTTATCATTTTTCCTTTGCATCATTTTGTATGCTTCAACCAGATGCTTTGGTGTGCGGCACGTACGAGACCAGTGCCCCTCACACCCACACCGATAGCAAATTTGTGACCTCGATGAACCTTGATCACTCCGTTTCTTATCTTGGACCCGGGAGTCATTGCCGCCTTTGCCTCTACCACTTCGGTTGTTTCGACCGTGACCTCTGCCACGACCCCTTCCTCGACCCCTTCTAGAATTGCTTTCCTAGGCAATATGATGTGCTTCAGGCACTGGGGCAGAACCAGCCGATCGTGCATTATGGTTTTTCATCAACAACTGGTTGTGCTTCTCGGCCACAAGAAGTGCAGATATAAGCTTAGAATGCTTTTCATAATTCTTTGCCCTGTACTGTTGCTGGAGTACAAGGTTACTCGCATGAAAAGTATATAGGGTCTTTTCAATTAAATCTTTCTCTGAAACTTCTTGTTTGTAGAGCTTTAGTTGCGAGACTATTTTATGAAGGGCCGAATTGTAATCAATTACTGACTTATAGTCTTGAAACCTAAGATTAAGCCAGTCAAATTGGGCTTGAGGGAGTACAATTGATGACTGCTGGTCAAAACGGTCCTTCAGGGACTTCCATAATGCAAAAGGGTCCTTTTCAGTTAGGTATTCATTTTTCAGGTCGTGGTTCAAGTGGTGACGTAAGAAAATGAGAGCTTGCGCCTTATGGGCGTCAGTACACTGTGACATAGCAACAATGGTTTGGCTCAATTCTTTAGACGCGAGATGAATCTCGATGTCTAGGGCCCAAGTTAAATAGTTGCCCCCGTCAAGTGAGAGCTCAGTAAATTCTCGTTTAGTGATAGAAGATATGATCTACAAAAACATATTATCCATGCAATCATTTTGGATGCATTTCCCAAAAAGAACATAAAAGCCAATAATGGAAAATAATGCAAAAACCATTATCTCTTTATTACATATACAAAAATTACACACATATATATTAACTCGTATATATATATATGTTGACGAACAAATTTATATATGCACGTATGTACATGTCCAAAAATCACATCTGAATATACAAATATACATATACAAAATTATTTACAATAATATGTATATATAAGTACGGATATATAAAATTGCAGAATGAAAAATTTAAAAGTTTTATCCATATATCATTATATACATACATAATGCGCAACAACAAAGGAAAACTATATGCATATGCAATATAAAATTGTAAAGATGAAAAGGGATGTATATATACTGTGGTTTGCTAAACTAAAAAATGGAATATGGATATTCTAACACTAACACCATATATTAAAGCAAAGATGAAGCAGAAGGAAACACATCGGCAGAAAAAATACATCCAATATAAATTCATTATCAAACAACCAGGGTCTCATGAAAAATTTAGACAAAGGCATAGGAATAAATAATAAGAGTCTTTTAAGAAACCAGTACCGTTCACCGGAGATATAGAACACTCGTGTCGTGCTGATAACGTGTTGTAATTTGGCTTATCGATTAACTCAGTTCTCGTGTGGTGATTACCCGGTAATTGCTTGGAGATTATGTATATGATAATATAGTGTAGAGAAAAGGGAAAAAGGAGAAGAAGAACAATAACAGAAGATCACAAGAGTTCATCCATTCATTAAGCAATCCATATCAATATATACACACTCCACAACCTTTCATTTCCTTTAACATAAACAATGAAATAATGGAAGACAAATGGAGAGTCCTAAGATTTAATGGTCATCATATAAAACATTTATAACACTTTTAATATATCAAAAATTTATCTTGTATTAAGAGAAAGTACATTATTTAAGGAGTTATTTCACTTTTTGTCCCATGACTATTGGACAATTTCTAGATTTAGTCCCGCGACTTTTAAATCCCTACTTCATTTGGTCCTTCCGATCAAATTCCAGCCACATTTCGGTGACCGGTAATAATTTTCGGGCGAATGAATTCGTTAAGGACAATTTTGTCATTTTAGTTTTTAAATTAAAAAAAAAAAGTAGCAGAATGCTGTCGACAGGGCTGGTTTTCTTCTTCTTCTTCTTCGGTCGGCGCCAACGAAGAAGAAGAATAGGAAGAAGACCACCACCGACGAAGAAAAAAAACAAAGATGCAGCAACGGTTGAGATTGGTCACATTGGGACCGAAAATAGAGAAGTAGCAAAGAAGACCAATTTAGCTGATTAGCTGGGTACTGAGTTTTACCAATTTAGCTGGGTACAGATGTTTCATGCTTATTGGTCTGGGTACAAAAACTCGGAACTGCAATTATTGCTTTCAAACCAAATTGTCTCTTTCTCTCTCCTATTTGACTCCACACTCCTTAGGACTCCTAAAAGCTCTAATCTTGTTCAATCGCAACCCACTTCTATGCTCTAATACAACAATCTGGCGAACTTTATCCTTGCTACTTCTTTGACTAATATGACTAATCTCTACTGTTGCTACTTCTCTGTTTTTTTTTTATCGCTGGCGCCGAACGAAGATGAAGAAGACGACCAGCCTCGCCGACACAACGCTTCTAATTTTTTTTTTTAAAAATTTAAATAATGAAATGACAAAATTGTGTCTAAATAGAGAAGTAGCAAAGAAGACCAATTTAGCTGATTAGCTNATTCTTGCTTTCAAACCAAATTCTCTCTTTCTCTCTCCTATTTGACTCCACAGTCCTTAGGACTCCTAAAAGCTCTAATCTTTTTCACTCGCAACCCACTTCTATGCTTTAATACAACAATCAGACGAACTTTATCCTTGCTGCTTCTTTGACTAATATGACTAATCTCTACTGTTGCTACTTCTCTGTTTTTTTTCATCGCTGGCGCCGAACGAAGATGAAGAAGACGACCAGCCTCGCCGGCACAACGCTTCTACTTTTTTTTTTTTTAATTTAAATAATGAAATGACAAAATTGCGTCTAAATGAATTATTTGTCGGAAAATAATTATCGGTGATGGAAATATTGTCGGAATTTGATCGGAAGGACCAAATGTGGTAGTGATTTAAAAGTCGTGGAACCAAATGTGGAAATGTTCCAATAGTCGTGGGACCAAAAGTGGAAATAACTCACTATGTGGGGCTCTTCAATGAAGTGTTATCAACACTATCTCAAGTAACATTACAAGTGAAAATATGGAATTCAAGTTACAATTACTTGCCAATTGAAATTATCTTTTATTTTTTATAGGGCTCTTCAATGAAGTGCTATCAACATTATCTCAAGTAATAAATATTTATTTTGTAATAATTAAAGGATTAGTGGAGTAATTGCGTTTACGTTCATAGCCAAACAAGTGAAGCAATTCAGAAATACTTCTCCAGAGAGTTAAATACATTTATAATAAAACTATAGCAAAATCAAAGTGGCGCAGCGGAAGCGTGGTGGGCCCATAACCCACAGGTCCCAGGATCAAAACCTGGCTTTGATAGAGTGGGTTTTAACTTTTTTAAATGCTTCTTTCTGAATTAGATACATATAGTATTTTGACTACTAAATTTGTTAGGGGATGTAGCTCAAATGGTAGAGGGCTCGCTTTGCATGCGAGAGGCACGGGGTTCGATCCCCCGCAGCTCGCTTTGCATGCGAGAGGCACGGGGTTCGATCCCCCGCATCTCCAATTTATTCTGAAAGGAGTATTGCGGAGTAAATTTGATAATCAATTTATTCTGAAAGGAGTATTGCGGAGTAAATTTGATAATAACGAAGTAGGTTAGAAAGTATTGCGGAGTAAATTTGATAATAACGAAGTAGGTTAGAAAGCAAGTAGTAATTGAGGTACTTATTAGTCAAAATCAACCACGCAACTTTATCTCTCGTGTACACAAATAATGAACTTTTAATATATTAAAAATTTATCTTGTATTAAGGGAAAGTACATTATTTAAGGAGTTATTTCACTTTTTGTCCCACGACTATTGGACCATTTCTAGATTTAGTCCCGCGACTTTTAAATCCCTACTTCATTTGGTCCTTCCGATCAAATTCCAGCCACATTTCGATGACCGGTAATAATTTTCGGGCGAATGAATTCGTTAAGGACAATTTTGTCATTTTAGTTTTTATATTAAAAAAAAAAGCAGCAGAATGCTTTCGGCAGGGCTGGTCTTCTTCTTCTTCTTCTTCGGTCGGCGCCGACGAAGAAGAAGAATAAGAAGAAGACCACCATCGACGAAGAAAAAAAAAAAGATGCAGCAACGGTTGAGATTGGTCACATTGGGATCGAAAATAGAGAAGTAGCAAATAAGACCAATTTAGTTGATTAGCTGGGTACTGAGTTTTACCAATTTAGCTTGGTACAGATGTTTCATGCTTATTGGTCTGGGTACAAAAACTCGGAACTGCAATTCTTGCTTTCAAACCAAATTCTCTCTTTCTCTCTCCTATTTGACTCCACAGTCCTTAGGACTCCTAAAAGCTCTAATCTTTTTCACTCACAACCCACTTCTATGCTTTAATACAACAATCAGACGAACTTTATCCTTGCTGCTTCTTTGACTAATATGACTAATCTCTACTGTTGCTACTTCTCTGTTTTTTTTCATCGCTGGCGCCGAACGAAGATGAAGAAGACGACCAGCCTCGCCGACACAACGCTTCTACTTTTTTTTTTT
>NC_044927.1:9758886-9794757 GCF_003576645.1 Ipomoea triloba
AAAAAAAAAAGCAGCAGAATGCTTTCGGCAGGGCTGGTCTTCTTCTTCTTCTTCTTCGGTCGGCGCCGACGAAGAAGAAGAATAAGAAGAAGACCACCATCGACGAAGAAAAAAAAAAAGATGCAGCAACGGTTGAGATTGGTCACATTGGGATCGAAAATAGAGAAGTAGCAAATAAGACCAATTTAGTTGATTAGCTGGGTACTGAGTTTTACCAATTTAGCTTGGTACAGATGTTTCATGCTTATTGGTCTGGGTACAAAAACTCGGAACTGCAATTCTTGCTTTCAAACCAAATTCTCTCTTTCTCTCTCCTATTTGACTCCACAGTCCTTAGGACTCCTAAAAGCTCTAATCTTTTTCACTCACAACCCACTTCTATGCTTTAATACAACAATCAGACGAACTTTATCCTTGCTGCTTCTTTGACTAATATGACTAATCTCTACTGTTGCTACTTCTCTGTTTTTTTTCATCGCTGGCGCCGAACGAAGATGAAGAAGACGACCAGCCTCGCCGGCACAACGCTTCTACTTTTTTTTTTTTTTAATTTGAATAATGAAATGACAAAATTGCGTCTAAATGAATTATTTGTCNCTTTCGGCAGGGCTGGTCTTCTTCTTCTTCTTCTTCGGTCGGCGCCGACGAAGAAGAAGAATAAGAAGAAGACCACCATCGACGAAGAAAAAAAAAAAAGATGCAGCAACGGTTGAGATTGGTCACATTGGGATCGAAAATAGAGAAGTAGCAAAGAAGACCAATTTAGTTGATTAGCTGGGTACTGAGTTTTACCAATTTAGCTTGGTACAGATGTTTCATGCTTATTGGTCTGGGTACAAAAACTCGGAACTGCAATTCTTGCTTTCAAACCAAATTCTCTCTTTCTCTCTCCTATTTGACTCCACAGTCCTTAGGACTCCTAAAAGCTCTAATCTTTTTCACTCGCAACCCACTTCTATGCTTTAATACAACAATCAGACGAACTTTATCCTTGCTGCTTCTTTGACTAATATGACTAATCTCTACTGTTGCTACTTCTCTGTTTTTTTTCATCGCTGGCGCCGAACGAAGATGAAGAAGACGACCAGCCTCGCCGGCACAACGCTTCTACTTTTTTTTTTTTTTAATTTGAATAATGAAATGACAAAATTGCGTCTAAATGAATTATTTGTCGGAAAATAATTATCGGTGATGGAAATATTGTCGGAATTTGATCGGAAGGACCAAATGTGGTAGTGATTTAAAAGTCGTGGAACCAAATGTGGAAATGTTCCAATAGTCGTGGGACCAAAAGTGGAAATAACTCACGATGTGGGGCTCTTCAATGAAGTGTTATCAACATTATCTCAAGTAACATTACAAGTGAAAATATGGAATTCAAGTTAAAGTTACTTGCCAATTGAAATTATCTTTTATTTTTTATAGAGCTCTTCAATGAAGTGCTATCAACATTATCTCAAGTAATAAATATTTATTTTGTAATAATGAAAGGATTAGTGGAGTAATTGCGTTTACGTTCATAGCCAAACAAGTGAAGCAATTCAGAAATACTTCTCCAGAGAGTTAAATACATTTATAATAAAACAATAGCAAATCAAAGTGGCGTAGCGGAAGCGTGGTGGGCCCATAACCCACATGTCCCAGGATCGAAACCTGGCTTTGATAAAGCGGGTTTCAACTTTTTTAAATGCTTCTTTTTCAATTAGATACAGATAGTATTTTGACTACAAAATTTATTAGGTGATGTAGCTCAAATAGTAAAGCGCTCGCTTTGCATGCGAGAGGCACAGGGTTCGATCCCCCGCATCTCCAATTTATTCTGAAAGGAGTGTTGCGGAGTAAATTTGATAATAACGAAGTAGGTTAGAAAGAAAGCAGTAATTGATGTACTTATTAGTCAAATCAACCACGCAACTTTATCTCTCATTATAAATTACTAACAAATTTGCTAAGGAATTTAAAAATGCGTGTACACAAATAATGAACTTTTAATATATTAAAAATTTATCTTGTATTAAGATAAAGTACATTATTTATGGAGTTATTACACTTTTTGTCCCACGGCTATTGGACCATTTCTTGTATTAAGAGAAAGTACATTATTTAAGGAGTTAATTCACTTTTTGTCCCATGACTATTGGACTATTTCTAGATTTAGTCCCGCGACTTTTAAATCCCTACTTCATTTGGTCCTTCCGATCAAATTCCAGCCACATTTCTGTGACCCGTAATAATTTTCGGGCAAATGAATTCGTTAAGGACAATTTTGTGATTTTAGTTTTTAAATTAAAAAAAAAAAAAGCAGCAGAATGCTGTCGGCAGGGCTGGTCTTCTTCTTCTTCTTCGGTCAGCGCCGACGAAGAAGAAGAATATGAAGAAGACCACCACCGACGAATAAAAAAAAAACAAAGATGCAGCAGCGGTTGAGATTGGTCACATTGGAAACCGTAAATAGAGAAGTAGCAAAGAAGAGCAATTTAGTTGAGTAGCTGGGTACTGAGTTTTACTAATTTAGCTGGGTACAGATATTTCATGCTTATTGGTCTGGGTACCAAAACTGGAACTGCAAATCTTGCTTTCGAACCAAATTCTCTCTTTCTCTCTCCTAGTTGACTCCTCACACCTTAGGACTCGTAAAAGCTCCAATCTTGTTCACTCGCAACCCACTTCTATGCTCTAATACAACAATCATGCGAACTTTATCCTTGCTGCTTCTTTGACCAATATGACTAATCTCTACTGTTCCTACTTCTCTATTTTTTTTCATCGCCGGGCGCCGAACGAAGATGAAGAAGAAGACCAGCCTCGCCGGCACAACGCTGCTACTTTTTTGTTTTTAATTTAAATAATGAAATGACAAAATTGTGTCTAAAAGAATTATTTGTCGGAAAATAATTATCGGTGATCAAAATATTGCCGGAATTTGATCGGAAGGACCAAATGTAGTAGGGATTTAAAAGTCGTGGAACCAAATGTGGAAATGTTCCAATAGTCGTGGGACCAAAAGTGGAAATAACTCACTATGTGGGGCTCTTCAATGAAGTGTTATCAACACTATCTCAAGTAACATTACAAGTGAAAATATGGAATTCAAGTTACAATTACTTGCCAATTGAAATTATCTTTTATTTTTTATAGGGCTCTTCAATGAAGTGCTATCAACATTATCTCAAGTAATAAATATTTATTTTGTAATAATTAAAGGATTAGTGGAGTAATTGCGTTTACGTTCATAGCCAAACAAGTGAAGCAATTCAGAAATACTTCTCCAGAGAGTTAAATACATTTATAATAAAACAATAGCAAAATCAAAGTGGCGCAGCGGAAGCGTGGTGGGCCCATAACCCACAGGTCCCAGGATCGAAACCTGACTTTGATAGAGTGGGTTTTAACTTTTTTAAATGCTTCTTTCTGAATTAGATACATATAGTATTTTGACTACTAAATTTGTTAGGATATGTAGCTCAAATGGTAGAGCGCTCGCTTTGCATGCGAGAGGCACGGGGTTCGATCCCCCGCATCTCCAATTTATTCTGAAAGGAGTATTGCGGAGTAAATTTGATAATAACGAAGTAGGTTAGAAAGCAAGTAGTAATTGAGGTACTTATTAGTCAAAATCAACCACGCAACTTTATCTCTCATTATAAATTACTAACAAATTCACTAAGGTATTTAAAAATGCGTGTACACAAATAATGAACTTTTAATATATTAAAAATTTATCTTGTATTAAGAGAAAGTACATTATTTAAGGAGTTATTTCACTTTTTGTCCCACGACTATTGGACCATTTCTAGATTTAGTCCCGCGACTTTTAAATCCCTACTTCATTTGGTCCTTCCGATCAAATTCCAGCCACATTTCGATGACCGGTAATAATTTTCGGGCGAATGAATTCGTTAAGGACAATTTTGTCATTTTAGTTTTTAAATTAAAAAAAAAAAAGCAGCAGAATGCTTTCGGCAGGGCTGGTCTTCTTCTTCTTCTTCTTCGGTCGGCGCCGACGAAGAAGAAGAATAAGAAGAAGACCACCATCGACGAAGAAAAAAAAAAAGATGCAGCAACGGTTGAGATTGGTCACATTGGGATCGAAAATAGAGAAGTAGCAAATAAGACCAATTTAGTTGATTAGCTGGGTACTGAGTTTTACCAATTTAGCTTGGTACAGATGTTTCATGCTTATTGGTCTGGGTACCAAAACTCGGAACTGCAATTCTTGCTTTCAAACCAAATTCTCTCTTTCTCTCTCCTATTTGACTCCACAGTCCTTAGGACTCCTAAAAGCTCTAATCTTTTTCACTCGCAACCCACTTCTATGCTTTAATACAACAATCAGACGAACTTTATCCTTGCTGCTTCTTTGACTAATATGACTAATCTCTACTGTTGCTACTTCTCTGTTTTTTTTCATCGCTGGCGCCGAACGAAGATGAAGAAGACGACCAGCCTCGCCGACACAACGCTTCTACTTTTTTTTTTTAAATTTAAATAATGAAATGACAAAATTGCGTCTAAATGAATTATTTGTCGGAAAATAATTATCGGTGATGGAAATATTGTCGGAATTTGATCGGAAGGACCAAATGTGGTAGTGATTTAAAAGTCGTGGAACCAAATGTGGAAATGTTCCAATAGTCGTGGGACCAAAAGTGGAAATAACTCACGATGTGGGGCTCTTCAATGAAGTGTTATCAACATTATCTCAAGTAACATTACAAGTGAAAATATGGAATTCAAGTTAAAGTTACTTGCCAATTGAAATTATCTTTTATTTTTTATAGAGCTCTTCAATGAAGTGCTATCAACATTATCTCAAGTAATAAATATTTATTTTGTAATAATGAAAGGATTAGTGGAGTAATTGCGTTTACGTTCATAGCCAAACAAGTGAAGCAATTCAGAAATACTTCTCCAGAGAGTTAAATACATTTATAATAAAACAATAGCAAAATCAAAGTGGCGCAGCGGAAGCGTGGTGGGCCCATAACCCACAGGTCCCAGGATCGAAACCTGGCTTTGATAGAGTGGGTTTTAACTTTTTTAAATGCTTCTTTCTGAATTAGATACATATAGTATTTTGACTACTAAATTTGTTAGGGGATGTAGCTCAAATGGTAGAGCGCTCGCTTTGCATGCGAGAGGCACGGGGTTCGATCCCCCGCATCTCCAATTTATTCTGAAAGGAGTATTGCGGAGTAAATTTGATAATAACGAAGTAGGTTAGAAAGCAAGTAGTAATTGAGGTACTTATTAGTCAAAATCAACCACGCAACTTTATCTCTCATTTACACAAATAATGAACTTTTAATATATTAAAAATTTATCTTGTATTAAGGGAAAGTACATTATTTAAGGAGTTATTTCACTTTTTGTCCCACGACTATTGGACCATTTCTAGATTTAGTCCCGCGACTTTTAAATCCCTACTTCATTTGGTCCTTCCGATCAAATTCCAGCCACATTTCGATGACCGGTAATAATTTTCGGGCGAATGAATTCGTTAAGGACAATTTTGTCATTTTAGTTTTTAAATTAAAAAAAAAAGAGCAGCAGAATGCTTTCGGCAGGGCTGGTCTTCTTCTTCTTCTTCTTCGGTCGGCGCCGACGAAGAAGAAGAATAAGAAGAAGACCACCATCGACGAAGAAAAAAAAAAAGATGCAGCAACGGTTGAGATTGGTCACATTGGGATCGAAAATAGAGAAGTAGCAAATAAGACCAATTTAGTTGATTAGCTGGGTACTGAGTTTTACCAATTTAGCTTGGTACAGATGTTTCATGCTTATTGGTCTGGGTACCAAAACTCGGAACTGCAATTCTTGCTTTCAAACCAAATTCTCTCTTTCTCTCTCCTATTTGACTCCACAGTCCTTAGGACTCCTAAAAGCTCTAATCTTTTTCACTCACAACCCACTTCTATGCTTTAATACAACAATCAGACGAACTTTATCCTTGCTGCTTCTTTGACTAATATGACTAATCTCTACTGTTGCTACTTCTCTGTTTTTTTTCATCGCTGGCGCCGAACGAAGATGAAGAAGACGACCAGCCTCGCCGACACAACGCTTCTACTTTTTTTTTTTTAATTTAAATAATGAAATGACAAAATTGCGTCTAAATGAATTATTTGTCGGAAAATAATTATCGGTGATGGAAATATTGTCGGAATTTGATCGGAAGGACCAAATGTGGTAGTGATTTAAAAGTCGTGGAACCAAATGTGGAAATGTTCCAATAGTCGTGGGACCAAAAGTGGAAATAACTCACGATGTGGGGCTCTTCAATGAAGTGTTATCAACATTATCTCAAGTAACATTACAAGTGAAAATATGGAATTCAAGTTAAAGTTACTTGCCAATTGAAATTATCTTTTATTTTTTATAGAGCTCTTCAATGAAGTGCTATCAACATTATCTCAAGTAATAAATATTTATTTTGTAATAATGAAAGGATTAGTGGAGTAATTGCGTTTACGTTCATAGCCAAACAAGTGAAGCAATTCAGAAATACTTCTCCAGAGAGTTAAATACATTTATAATAAAACAATAGCAAATCAAAGTGGCGTAGCGGAAGCGTGGTGGGCCCATAACCCACATGTCCCAGGATCGAAACCTGGCTTTGATAAAGTGGGTTTCAACTTTTTTAAATGCTTCTTTTTCAATTAGATACAGATAGTATTTTGACTACAAAATTTATTAGGGGATGTAGCTCAAATAGTAAAGCGCTCGCTTTGCATGCGAGAGGCACAGGGTTCGATCCCCCGCATCTCCAATTTATTCTGAAAGGAGTATTGCGGAGTAAATTTGATAATAACGAAGTAGGTTAGAAATAAAGTAGTAATTGATGTACTTATTAGTCAAATCAACCACGCAACTTTATCTCTCATTATAAATTACTAACAAATTTGCTAAGGAATTTAAAAATGCGTGTACACAAATAATGAACTTTTAATATATTAAAAATTTATCTTGTATTAAGATAAAGTACATTATTTAAGGAGTTATTTCACTTTTTGTCCCACGGCTATTGGACCATTTCTTGTATTAAGAGAAAGTACATTATTTAAGGAGTTAATTCACTTTTTGTCCCATGACTATTGGACTATTTCTAGATTTAGTCCCGCGNACCATTTCTTGTATTAAGAGAAAGTACATTATTTAAGGAGTTAATTCACTTTTTGTCCCATGACTATTGGACTATTTCTAGATTTAGTCCCGCGACTTTTAAATCCCTACTTCATTTGGTCCTTCCGATCAAATTCCAGCCACATTTCTATGACCCGTAATAATTTTCGGGCGAATGAATTCGTTAAGGACAATTTTGTGATTTTAGTTTTTAAATTAAAAAAAAAAAAGCAGCAGAATGCTGTCGGCAGGGCTGGTCTTCTTCTTCTTCTTCGGTCAGCGCCGACGAAGAAGAAGAATATGAAGAAGACCACCACCGACGAATAAAAAAAAACAAAGATGCAGCAGCGGTTGAGATTGGTCACATTGGAAACCGTAAATAGAGAAGTAGCAAAGAAGAGCAATTTAGTTGAGTAGCTGGGTACTGAGTTTTACTAATTTAGCTGGGTACAGATATTTCATGCTTATTGGTCTGGGTACCAAAACTGGAACTGCAAATCTTGCTTTCGAACCAAATTCTCTCTTTCTCTCTCCTAGTTGACTCCTCACACCTTAGGACTCGTAAAAGCTCCAATCTTGTTCACTCGCAACCCACTTCTATGCTCTAATACAACAATCATGCGAACTTTATCCTTGCTGCTTCTTTGACCAATATGACTAATCTCTACTGTTCCTACTTCTCTATTTTTTTTCATCGCCGGGCGCCGAACGAAGATGAAGAAGAAGACCAGCCTCGCCGGCACAACGCTGCTACTTTTTTTTTTTAATTTAAATAATGAAATGACAAAATTGTGTCTAAAAGAATTATTTGTCGGAAAATAATTATCGGTGATCAAAATATTGCCGGAATTTGATCGGAAGGACCAAATGTAGTAGGGATTTAAAAGTCGTGGAACCAAATGTGGAAATGTTCCAATAGTCGTGGGACCAAAAGTGGAAATAACTCACTATGTGGGGCTCTTCAATGAAGTGTTATCAACACTATCTCAAGTAACATTACAAGTGAAAATATGGAATTCAAGTTACAATTACTTGCCAATTGAAATTATCTTTTATTTTTTATAGGGCTCTTCAATGAAGTGCTATCAACATTATCTCAAGTAATAAATATTTATTTTGTAATAATTAAAGGATTAGTGGAGTAATTGCGTTTACGTTCATAGCCAAACAAGTGAACAATTCAGAAATACTTCTCCAGAGAGTTAAATACATTTATAATAAAACAATAGCAAAATCAAAGTGGCGCAGCGGAAGCGTGGTGGGCCCATAACCCACAGGTCCCAGGATCGAAACCTGGCTTTGATAGAGTGGGTTTTAACTTTTTTAAATGCTTCTTTCTGAATTAGATACATATAGTATTTTGACTACTAAATTTGTTAGGGGATGTAGCTCAAATGGTAGAGGGCTCGCTTTGCATGCGAGAGGCACGGGGTTCGATCCCCCGCATCTCCAATTTATTCTGAAAGGAGTATTGCGGAGTAAATTTGATAATAACGAAGTAGGTTAGAAAGCAAGTAGTAATTGAGGTACTTATTAGTCAAAATCAACCACGCAACTTTATCTCTCATTATAAATTACTAACAAATTCACTAAGGTATTTAAAAATGCGTGTACACAAATAATGAACTTTTAATATATTAAAAATTTATCTTGTATTAAGAGAAAGTACATTATTTAAGGAGTTATTTCACTTTTTGTCCCACGACTATTGGACCATTTCTAGATTTAGACCCGCGACTTTTAAATCCCTACTTCATTTGGTCCTTCCGATCAAATTCCAGCCACATTTCGATGACCGGTAATAATTTTCGGGCGAATGAATTCGTTAAGGACAATTTTGTCATTTTAGTTTTTAAATTAAAAAAAAAAAAGCAGCAGAATGCTTTCGGCAGGGCTGGTCTTCTTCTTCTTCTTCTTCGGTCGGCGCCGACGAAGAAGAAGAATAAGAAGAAGACCACCATCGACGAAGAAAAAAAAAAAGATGCAGCAACGGTTGAGATTGGTCACATTGGGATCGAAAATAGAGAAGTAGCAAATAAGACCAATTTAGTTGATTAGCTGGGTACTGAGTTTTACCAATTTAGCTTGGTACAGATGTTTCATGCTTATTGGTCTGGGTACAAAAACTCGGAACTGCAATTCTTGCTTTCAAACCAAATTCTCTCTTTCTCTCTCCTATTTGACTCCACAGTCCTTAGGACTCCTAAAAGCTCTAATCTTTTTCACTCGCAACCCACTTCTATGCTTTAATACAACAATCAGACGAACTTTATCCTTGCTGCTTCTTTGACTAATATGACTAATCTCTACTGTTGCTACTTCTCTGTTTTTTTTCATCGCTGGCGCCGAACGAAGATGAAGAAGACGACCAGCCTCGCCGACACAACGCTTCTACTTTTTTTTTTTTAATTTAAATAATGAAATGACAAAATTGCGTCTAAATGAATTATTTGTCGGAAAATAATTATCGGTGATGGAAATATTGTCGGAATTTGATCGGAAGGACCAAATGTGGTAGTGATTTAAAAGTCGTGGAACCAAATGTGGAAATGTTCCAATAGTCGTGGGACCAAAAGTGGAAATAACTCACGATGTGGGGCTCTTCAATGAAGTGTTATCAACATTATCTCAAGTAACATTACAAGTGAAAACATGGAATTCAAGTTAAAGTTACTTGCCAATTGAAATTATCTTTTATTTTTTATAGAGCTCTTCAATGAAGTGCTATCAACATTATCTCAAGTAATAAATATTTATTTTGTAATAATGAAAGGATTAGTGGAGTAATTGCGTTTACGTTCATAGCCAAACAAGTGAAGCAATTCAGAAATACTTCTCCAGAGAGTTAAATACATTTATAATAAAACAATAGCAAATCAAAGTGGCGTAGCGGAAGCGTGGTGGGCCCATAACCCACATGTCCCAGGATTGAAACCTGGCTTTGATAAAGCGGGTTTCAACTTTTTTAAATGCTTCTTTTTCAATTAGATACAGATAGTATTTTGACTACAAACTTTATTAGGGGATGTAGCTCAAATAGTAAAGCGCTCGCTTTGCATGCGAGAGGCACAGGGTTCGATCCCCCGCATCTCCAATTTATTCTGAAAGGAGTATTGCGGAGTAAATTTGATAATAACGAAGTAGGTTAGAAAGAAAGTAGTAATTGATGTACTTATTAGTCAAATCAACCACGCAACTTTATCTCTCATTATAAATTACTAACAAATTTGCTAAGGAATTTAAAAATGCGTGTACACAAATAATGAACTTTTAATATATTAAAAATTTATCTTGTATTAAGATAAAGTACATTATTTAAGGAGTTATTTCACTTTTTGTCCCACGGCTATTGGACCATTTTTGTATTAGAGAAAGTACATTATTTAAGGAGTTATTTCACTTTTTGTCCCATGACTATTGGACTATTTCTAGATTTAGTCCCGCGACTTTTAAATCCCTACTTCATTTGGTCCTTCCGATCAAATTCCAGCCACATTTCTGTGACCCGTAATAATTTTCGGGCGAATGAATTCGTTAAGGATAATTTTGTGATTTTAGTTTTTAAATTAAAAAAAAAAAAGCAGCAGAATGCTGTCGGCAGGGCTGGTCTTCTTCTTCTTCTTCGGTCGGCGCCGACGAAGAAGAAGAATATGAAGAAGACCACCACCGACGAATAAAAAAAAACAAAGATGCAGCAGCGGTTGAGATTGGTCACATTGGAAACCGTAAATAGAGAAGTAGCAAAGAAGAGCAATTTAGTTGAGTAGCTGGGTACTGAGTTTTACTAATTTAGCTGGGTACAGATATTTCATGCTTATTGGTCTGGGTACCAAAACTGGAACTGCAAATCTTGCTTTCGAACCAAATTCTCTCTTTCTCTCTCCTAGTTGACTCCTCACACCTTAGGACTCGTAAAAGCTCCAATCTTGTTCACTCGCAACCCACTTCTATGCTCTAATACAACAATCATGCGAACTTTATCCTTGCTGCTTCTTTGACCAATATGACTAATCTCTACTGTTCCTACTTCTCTATTTTTTTTCATCGCCGGGCGCCGAACGAAGATGAAGAAGAAGACCAGCCTCGCCGGCACAACGCTGCTACTTTTTTTTTTTAATTTAAATAATGAAATGACAAAATTGTGTCTAAAAGAATTATTTGTCGGAAAATAATTATCGGTGATCAAAATATTGCCGGAATTTGATCGGAAGGACCAAATGTAGTAGGGATTTAAAAGTCGTGGAACCAAATGTGGAAATGTTCCAATAGTCGTGGGACCAAAAGTGGAAATAACTCACTATGTGGGGCTCTTCAATGAAGTGTTATCAACACTATCTCAAGTAACATTACAAGTGAAAATATGGAATTCAAGTTACAATTACTTACCAATTGAAATTATCTTTTATTTTTTATAGGGCTCTTCAATGAAGTGCTATCAACATTATCTCAAGTAATAAATATTTATTTTGTAATAATTAAAGGATTAGTGGAGTAATTGCGTTTACGTTCATAGCCAAACAAGTGAAGCAATTCAGAAATACTTCTCCAGAGAGTTAAATACATTTATAATAAAACAATAGCAAAATCAAAGTGGCGCAGCGGAAGCGTGGTGGGCCCATAACCCACAGGTCCCAGGATCGAAACCTGGCTTTGATAGAGTGGGTTTTAACTTTTTTAAATGCTTCTTTCTGAATTAGATACATATAGTATTTTGACTACTAAATTTGTTAGGGGATGTAGCTCAAATGGTAGAGCGCTCGCTTTGCATGCGAGAGGCACGGGGTTCGATCCCCCGCATCTCCAATTTATTCTGAAAGGAGTATTGCGGAGTAAATTTGATAATAACGAAGTAGGTTAGAAAGCAAGTAGTAATTGAGGTACTTATTAGTCAAAATCAACCACGCAACTTTATCTCTCGTGTACACAAATAATGAACTTTTAATATATTAAAAATTTATCTTGTATTAAGGGAAAGTACATTATTTAAGGAGTTATTTCACTTTTTGTCCCACGACTATTGGACCATTTCTAGATTTAGTCCCGCGACTTTTAAATCCCTACTTCATTTGGTCCTTCCGATCAAATTCCAGCCACATTTCGATGACCGGTAATAATTTTCGGGCGAATGAATTCGTTAAGGACAATTTTGTCATTTTAGTTTTTAAATTAAAAAAAAAAAGCAGCAGAATGCTTTCGGCAGGGCTGGTCTTCTTCTTCTTCTTCTTCGGTCGGCGCCGACGAAGAAGAAGAATAAGAAGAAGACCACCATCGACGAAGAAAAAAAAAAAGATGCAGCAACGGTTGAGATTGGTCACATTGGGATCGAAAATAGAGAAGTAGCAAATAAGACCAATTTAGTTGATTAGCTGGGTACTGAGTTTTACCAATTTAGCTTGGTACAGATGTTTCATGCTTATTGGTCTGGGTACAAAAACTCGGAACTGCAATTCTTGCTTTCAAACCAAATTCTCTCTTTCTCTCTCCTATTTGACTCCACAGTCCTTAGGACTCCTAAAAGCTCTAATCTTTTTCACTCGCAACCCACTTCTATGCTTTAATACAACAATCAGACGAACTTTATCCTTGCTGCTTCTTTGACTAATATGACTAATCTCTACTGTTGCTACTTCTCTGTTTTTTTTCATCGCTGGCGCCGAACGAAGATGAAGAAGACGACCAGCCTCGCCGACACAACGCTTCTACTTTTTTTTTTTTAATTTAAATAATGAAATGACAAAATTGCGTCTAAATGAATTATTTGTCGGAAAATAATTATCGGTGATGGAAATATTGTCGGAATTTGATCGGAAGGACCAAATGTGGTAGTGATTTAAAAGTCGTGGAACCAAATGTGGAAATGTTCCAATAGTCGTGGGACCAAAAGTGGAAATAACTCACGATGTGGGGCTCTTCAATGAAGTGTTATCAACATTATCTCAAGTAACATTACAAGTGAAAATATGGAATTCAAGTTACAATTACTTGTCAATTGAAATTCTCTTTTAGTTTTTTATGGGGCTCTTCAATGAAGTGCTATCAACATCATCTCAAGTAATAAATATTTATTTTGTAATAATTAAAGGATTAGTGGAGTAATTGCGTTTACGTTCATAGCGAAACAAGTGAAGCAATTAAGAAAGACTTCTCCAAAGAGTTAAATTCATTTATAATTAAAAAATAGCAAAATCAAAGTGGTGCAGCGGAAGCGTGGTGGGCCCATAACCCACAGGTCCCAGGATTGAAACTTGGCTTTGATCAAATGGCTTTCAACTTCACAGATAGTATTTTGACTACAAAATTTATTAGGGGATGTAGCTCAAATGGTAGAGCGCTAGCTTTGCATGTGAGAGGCACGGGGTTCGATCCCTAGGATCTCCAATTTATTCTTAAAGAAGTATTGCGGATTTAATTTGATCATAACGAAGTAGGTTAGAAAGAAAGTAGTAAGTGAGGTACTTATTAGTCAAATCAACCACGCAACTTTATCTCTCATTATAAATTACTAACAAATTCACTAAGGTATTTAAAATGCGTGTACACATATAATGAACTTTTAATATATTAAAAATTTATCTTGTATTGAGAGAATAATTTTGTCATTTTATTTTTTAAATTAAAAAAAAAAGCAGCAGATTGCTGCCGGCAGGGCTGGTCTTCATCTTTTTCTTCGTTTGGCACCGACGAAGAAGAAGAATAAGAAGAAGACCACCGCCGGCGAAGAAAAAACAAAGAAGCACCAACGGTTGAGATTGGTCACATTGGGACTGTAAATAGAGAAGTAGCAAAGAAGACCAATTTAGCTGAATAGCTGGGTACTGAGTTTTACCAATTTAGCTGGGTACATATGTTTCATGCTTATTGGTCTGGGTACCAAAACTCGAAACTGCATTTCTTGCTTTCAACCCAAATTCTCTCTTTCTCTCTCCTATTTGACTCCTCACTCATTAGGACTCTTAAAAGCCCAAATCTTTTTTTCACTCCCAACCCACATTTATGCTCTAATACAACAATCAGGCGAACTTTATCCTTGCTGCTTCTTTGACAAATATAACTAATCTCTACTGTTGCTACTTCTCTATTTTTTTTTCACCGCCGGCGCCGAACGAAGATGAAGAAGAAGACCAGCCCCGCCGGCACAACGCTGCTACTATTTTTTTTAAATTTAAATAATGAAATGACAAAATTGTATTTAAATGAATTATTTGTCGGAAAATAATTATCGGTGACTGGAATGTTGCCGGAATTTGATCGGAAGGACCAAATGCGGTAGGGATTTAAAAGTCGTGGGACCAAAAGTGGAAATAACTCACGATGTGGGGCTCTTCAATGAAGTGTTATTAACATTATCTCAAGTAACATTACAAGTGAAAATATGGAATTCAAGTTACAATTACTTGCCAATTGAAATTATCTTTTAGTTTTTTATGGGGCTCTTCAATGAAGTGCTATCAACATTATCTCAAGTAATAAATATTTATTTTGTAATAATTAAACGATTAGTGGAGTAATTGCGTTTACGTTCATAGCGAAACAAGTGAAGCAATTCAGAAATACTTCTCCAAAGAGTTAAATACATTTATAATAAAATAAAAAATAGCAAAATCAAAGTGGCGCAGCGGAAGTGTGGTGGGCCCATAACCCACGGGTCCAAGGATTGAAACCTGGCTTTTATAAAGTGGCTTTCAACTTTTTTAAATGCTTCTTTCTCAATTAGATACAGATAGTATTTTGACTACAAAATTTATTAGGGGATGTAGCTCAAATGGTAAAGCGCTCTCTTTGCATGCGAGAGGCATGGGGTTCTATCCCCCGCATTTTCACTAAGGTATTTAAAAATGGGTGTACACAAATAACGTATTTTTAATATATTAAGAATTTATCTTGTATTAAGAGAAAGTACATTATTTATGGACTTATTTCCACTTTCTGTACGTCTCGCGACTGTTGGACCATTTCCAGATTTAGTCCAACGACATTTATGTCCCAACTACATTTGGTCCTCCCGATCAACTTCCAGCCACATCCCGGTCACCGGTAATAATTTTCCGGCGAATGAATTCAGTTAAGGAAAATTTTGTCATTTTATTTTTTAAATTAAAAAAAAAGCAGCAGATTGCTGCCGGCAGGGCTAGTCCTCTTCTTCTTTTTCGTTCGGCGCCGACGAAGAAGAAGAATAAGAAGAAGACCACCGCCGGCGAAGAAAAAAACGAAGAAGCAGCAACGGTTGAGATTGATCACATTGGGACTGTAAATAGAGAAGTAGCAAAGAAGACCAATTTAGCTGAGTATCTGGGTACTGAGTTTTACCAATTTTGCTGGGTACAGATGTTTCATGCTTATTTGTCTGGGTACCAAAACTCGAAACAGCAATTCTTTCTTTTAACCCAAATTCCCTCTTTCTCTCTCCTATTTGAATCCTCACTCCTTAGAACTCCTAAAAGCTCCAATCTTTTTCACTCCCAACCCACTTCTGTGCTCTAATACAACAATCAGGTGAACTTTATCCTTGCTGCTTCTTTGACCAATATGACCAATCTCTACTGTTCCTACTTCTCTGTTTTTTTTTCATCGCTGACGCCGAACAAAGAAGAAGAAGACCAACCCCGCCGGTACCACGCTACTACCTTTTTTTTTTAAGTTTAAAAAATGAAATGACAAATTGTCTTTAAATGAATTATTTGTCGGAAAATATTTACCGGTGACTAGAATGTTGCCGGAATTTGATCGGAATGACCAAATGTGGTAGGGTTTAAAAGTCGTGGAACCAAATGTGGAAATGTTTCAATAGTCATGGGACCAAAAGTAGAAATAGCTCACTATATGGGGCTCTTCAATGAAGTGTTATCAACATTATCTCAAGTAACATTACAAGTGAAAATATGGAATTCAAGTTACAATTACTTGCCAATTGAAATTATCTTTTAGTTTTTATGTGGCTCTTCATTGAAGTGCTATCAACATTATCTCAAGTAATAAATATTTATTTTGTAATAATTAAAGGATTAGTGTAGTAATTGCGTTTATGTTCATAGCCAAACAAGTGAAGCAATTCAGAAATACTTCTCCAGAGAGTTAAATACATTTATAGTAATGATAAATAAAAAAAAAAAAAGCAAAATCAAAGTGGCGCAGCGGAGAGTTAAATACATTTAAAACATCCAATTTTGGTCCTACTATTATTGTGGCATGACCAATTTTGGTCCTTTATTAACAAATCAGTGTAAATATCGTTAAATACAATGACATTTCGGTGTTCAATTATGAATGTTTTCAAAAAAACATACATAAAAAATATAGTAATTCAACATACTTTGTATAAAAAAAGATTGAAATGTCTTTGTATTTAACGGTATTTTAATGATTTTGTTGTTGGAGGACTAAAATTGGTCATGCCACAATAATACTAGAACCAAATGAGGATGTTCAAATAAAAAATGATTAAAAGTGGCTTGTCACCTATAAATCTAAGACCAAAAATAGAATTAACTCTCTCTCTCTCTCTCTCTCTCTCTCTCTCTCTATATATATATATATATATATATATATATATATATATATATATATATATATATATATATATATATGATCGCGTTCAGGTGCGTACTGGCCGCACAGGAGAGAAATGCGGACGAATTATAGCGTGCCACGTGTCCGAAATGTAGTTGCACCTAACGTTATAACTAGGTGCACGCAATGTTATAACTAGATGCACCCAGGTGCATAAATGTTAACAAGGTAAATTACTTGCATTTGTAAGTGAAAATAGGTGCACACGTGCAAGTAAAATGTATTATAAGTGCAAGTAAATTGTACACTGAGCATCAATACTAAGTGCACCTAATGTTATAACTAGGTGCACATAATGTTATAACTAGGTGCACCTAGGTTGCACCCAGGTGCATAAATGTTAACAAAGTAAATTATTTGCACAAGTGCAAGTAAAATGTATTGCAGATGCAAGTAAAATGTATTATAGGTGCAAGTGAATTGTACACTGAGCATCAATACTAGGTGCACCTAATGTTATAACTAGGTGCACCTAGGTTGCACCCAGGTGCATGAATATTGACAAGGTAAATTATTTGCATTTGTAAGTGAAAGTATTTGCGAAAATAGGTGCATGAATATTAAAAAGGTAAATTACTTGCACTTGTAAGTTAAAATAGGTGCAAAACTAGGTGCACTTGTAAGTGAAACTAGGTGCACCAAAGTTCCAGTTATTTACGAAAATGCCACCGCATCATTTTTTAAAAATTGCATCTGATTCGTTGATCTGGACACGTGGACAACTGTGAAGCGTTCTTATTTCTTACCTGGGCAGCAGTTTGCATGGGAGTGCATCCCTATATATATATATATATATATATATATATATATATATATAAGTTGTCAAATTTATTGAGCTATTATTTACCATAATAATTATTAGGTTTTATATAGTAATAGTTTGGGAGGTAGTTTGTTGGCAAGTTTCAAAAGTAAGATTTTGTTTTATTAGTAGTATAGATATATATATATTTTTTTACGTATGAACTTATATTATAAAGTATTGGTGTATAATAAAACTATTTATAATATTCATTTCAAAAAAAACTAATAACGTTTTAGTATAATTAAAAAAAGAAAAGAAAAAGATGAGAACAATGAATTTAGAACATAAAAAGTATTATATTATTCCCTCTAAATATAAGGGCGAGTGAGTAACTTTTGATTAAAAATTTATGTAATTAGTGAAGGTATAAGGGATAATAAAACAAACAAAGGGTCACACTTGTGTGAGACCGTCTCACGGATCCTTATTCGTGAGACGGGTCGGTTCGGGTCAAAGCACCATGCAAATGTCATACTTATATGTGCAAATGTCATACTTATATGTTCAAATATAACACTAATCAAGAATACAATTTTTGTTACTTATTAGAGAAAAAGTAATACATTTTTCATAATAAGTAATGTTGACAAGTGCCCCTTACTTATAAGGGCAAATATAATACTTTTGTGGAAAAATGTATTACTTTTAAATTGAAATGTAAAAGTATTGTATTTCCCCTTAAAAGTATTACATTTACCCTTATAAGTAACAAAAATTTTATTCCTGGTTAGTATTACATTTGAACATATAAGTATGACATTTGTGCATTTAAGTGGTCATTTGCATCTTGACCCGACCCGACCCGACCCGTCTCATGGTGAGACGGTCTCATACAAGTTTTTGCCTAAAACAAAACAGTAACATAACAGTGATCAAATATGAAGTCTTCAGTTTTATTCACGTAATTTAGTAGGATAATTTAAATCAAATTCTCATTATTTTGATATGTTTTAGAAAATCTTAAACAAAGAAGAGAATCAGTTTGACCACCAACTATCTTGTATAATTTGGTCAAAATTAAACAAAGAGAATCTCCTAAAAAACAAATACAAAAACAGAGAGAATCTCCAAGGAGAAAAGACAAACCTTTTTTTTTTTGCATATTCTAATATATCGCGATCAAATAATATTTTTTTTTTGAAGATAAAACCTTAATGCATTAAATCATGGGAAAGACAGTTTACAAGAAAACTAGGCGGGACATCAAACCATTCCCCACAACCTGACATAGAAAAGGCCTCTCTCGCAACAGAGTGAGCGGCACAATTCGCAGATCGTTTGACAAATCGAAATTCGACATCATTAATCAAAGATGCCAATTCTTTAATATCATCTACTAAAACGATCAAATAATATTTTAAAATTGCTAATGTTCTTAAATGCATATAAGATCAAAGATGAGGGTAATGGGTCTTGAATTCAAATCCATTGCCAGAAAAGGATATAACTTATTACAATGGTCCACACAACTTCTCTATTTCGTTTCATGCAATTTTTTTCCACGCCACACATTGCAATATATATTTTTTATAACTCATAATATACATTATTCTAATTCATAAAGTATATTATTCTAACACATAGTGTACATTATTTTACTCCAAAAGTTTATTATTCTAACTTATAATGTACATTATTCTAACACATAATGTACATTACTCTATCTCGTAAAATTCAGTGACGTCATTTTGAACCGTGGTCCACACAGATGTGTGCCATAATTTGCCAACTTATTATTAAGATGCATTCCAACTTCTTTAAAATTAGTGATTTCATACCAAAATTTAATACGTTAGTACAATATTAACTAATTCTTTTACCTAGTCTAATAAAATTAACCAATCTTGAGTTTGATTTATGCATTTGCCAGCCATAAGAAAAAAATTATTTAATGTTCTTATAAATTTGACCAATTTTTTAGAGAGAAGATTCACAAAACTCTTGAACTATTTGAAGAGATTCATTTGGCTCCGTAAATTTTAAAAAAGCTCCTAAGAAGCGTATAAACTTGTGAAAAAAACACAATTGGAACCAGTTTAGCATTCTAATAATTGTAGTTTTTAGGAGTTTTTCAGGTGTAACTAGGAAAGAGAAGATGAGAGGAAAGGAAAAAAAAAAAAAGAAAAAAAAGATGAAAACATGATTGTCAGGAAAAAAAATGTTAAAAAGAAAAAGGGACTGCGCGCACCCGCTAGGTGCATGTAGTACACACGCCCTCTAGGCGAGCCTAGTGCGCTCAATGCACGTCAAAAGTGTGACACCCCGTAATAAACTTGTGAAAAAAACACATAATTTGATTTAATAGCATTGATCATGTGTCTTATATGTCACTGTGTATTATTGTGATTCCTGAGCATATTTTGGTTGAATATCATTGATGGTGTGTCTTGATCTTGAGGTCTTATTATGTTGATATTGTGTCATTTCTTCTATTCTTGAAACCTTGTTGATATTGGTGTATTCTACTCTGTAAATGTGAGATTCTGATGTCTATTTTGCCTACTATTGTTGAGGTCTGAAAACACTGTCTCATACTTCATTTTAACCTAAGGGGACTGGGCAACGAGCTTGGCAACCGCGTGAACTAACCTGTCTGCCAGTTCATTTTATTTGGACTAAGGGGATTGGAGAACGGGACTGGGGAGCCCGTGAGCCAGTCACGTTAGTTCATTTTGGTTAGGTAGCGGGTTCTCTGACCCCGCCACTTGGTTTTGTGAGTGCAAGGTTGATTATGTTCCAGCGCAATATGTTCCAGTATGCTTTAATTCATCTCCTATTCCAGTTTGATCTACTATAATGTCTTGAGAAATTCTTATCTTTGATTATTTAATGTTGTTCATTCGTGAATCATATTCTCTTGATAATTCTTGTACTTCGTGAGTATTGGAAACCTATGTTCTTGCATATTGATGTTCGTTCTATTGAGTATTTGTTACCCTGTTATGTTCTTATATAAACCCCTTTGAACACAATATGATTCTCCTGGAATTCTTGTTCTTGAATTGAGTTTGAGTTACTACCGTTGTTCTATCTTGTATATGTATTCTCTTGAAATCCTATATATTTATGTGTCATTTGATTGAGAGATATGTACCTTGTGGATGGAATCCTTCTTTGAGATTATTTTGCAGGTTGTGGACTGTGTGGGGACTTATTGTGACATTATGGTATTAATTTGAGATTGGCGGACCTCTAGCTCGATCTGCAATGGGTTCAGTTGTGTGGGAATCTATGGACAGGTCGATGGTGTGGAAAGCCTCGATCAACCATTGTGAACTAATCCGGTAATGTGGAAAGCTCCAGGTTGCTTTTGATTGTTTGATTGATTGGTTTGAGACTAGCGGGCCTCTAGCTTTGTTTGTAATGGGTTCGGTTGTGTGGGAAGCTCCGGACTAGTCGATGGTGTGGAAAGCTTCGATCAACCATTGTGAATTAATTTAGTTGTGTAGAAAGCTCCGAATTGCCCTTGTTTGTTCTAGGAACCTAGTAGAAAGGTATCTTGGGTGTAAGAGATAGTAACTAACTCGTTGGGCTTGGAATCCCAATAGGGGGTGTATGCACTTAAAGTTCTAGATCTGTTTCCATTGGTTATTGGTATTGATTGGTTATTGATCGATTTGGTATTGTTTACCTGTGTTATGGTATTGATGTTGGATGGAAGCCCTGCACACTGGTTCCACATTGGTATTTGGTGGATATGATTATTGTGATTATGCATTGCTATACTGATGGTTATGTGATGATCTATCATGGTGTGGCTTATTCCTTTTTCTTGCTCATATCTATAAATTCTCTTGAGGGAGTCTGTGCTTATGAAACTTCCTTGCTAAGTGTTGAGGTTGTACCTCGTTATGTTGCCTTCTGAGTATGGTTTGAGTTTGAGCCTTGTTGTGATCTTTTATCTCTTTCTTGAGTTGGTCTCGTAACCATTGCTATTGTGTTGAATGAGTATTTTGGAAACCTTCCATATACTTGGCTAGTGGGTGTGTGTGTGTGTGTATAAACCTATATTGGATATCAAAAGTATATTATGTAGCTTTACGTGTTGGAGTGGGGTTTACTTAGAATATAAGCTAATGTTTTCAACTTATGTTTTTAGGTATGGAGTGAGCCTATCTCGTGAGCGCGATAGCAAACCTTGTAGCTTTATTCCTTTCCTTTTGAGCTAGTTGGTGTTTCCTTGAGACTATGTAAGATATTTGGGTTGTAATAACTTTGGTATTCGAATGTTATGTTATTGAAGATTATCTATGTAGACTCTTGCCTTAGCATTTAGGTTGGTGTGACCTAAGTGTGGCATAACACCCCTTTATAGTTGATTCGCTTTCATTTTGTTTGTTAGAACTTGTGATCTTTTCAGCTATTTCTATACCTTTTATTGCCTTAATTATATCCTAGAATTAGGGGTGTTACAAAAAGCACAACTTTTTTCCTTTTCTCTCTCCTCTTGGGTTCCACAAAAAAACCACTTCTCCTGCAAATATAATTGGTAGAAAGGTCAAATCGACCCATGTACTCCTTCGTAGTGTTCAATTTACCCCCTTCATCTAAAATAAAATGCAATTAGGCACATTAACTTCTTAAAATTGTTTAAATAACATTTTTCTCTGGTTTTCTTCTGACTTGGCAACTGATTAAGATGAGGTGGCATGAAAAATTAATTAAATATATTGACGGAAGATAAAAAATGGTCATACCACAATAATATTAAGACCAAATGGGAATGTTTTTGAAAACAAAAAAGAACTAAAAGTGAATCGGCACATATAAATCTAAGACGAAAAATGGAATTAACCCTTTAAATAATTAGAGAAAATCTTGTGGCAAATACGTGGCAAATAAATGGTAAAATAAGATAACTTGTGAAAAATACATGTTGGCAAAATTCTAAAACATTGCAAGTTAGCAGTTTAGTTCATTCACCACATTAGCAATAATGTGTTGTACTTATGACTCAAATCTTTGTAATTATTTATTTTTGACATATTAATGCAATATATTGATGATAAAAATAATTAATTTTAAATATTTATAAAATAATATATGAGTTGAATATAAATATCATGATGTGGATGATATCAACGCCACATAAACTAAGTTAATTATAATATTAATACCGTTAACTATTATCTTTAATTGCACCACATTTTAAAATATAGGGACTACTAAATTGAACAAAATAGAAGTACACAGGCTAAATTGAACAAAACACTATTGTACTCGAACCTCATAAGTACTTTGACCTAGATAAGGGGTTCGCTTGAATGTGTTTTAAGTTCATGGGCTAATTACGTTATCTAAATAGTTCAATAGTCTATTGGATTCTTATCTTTTTTATTATTTTTTTCTTTTTTAAAGATAAAACTATAAATCAACTCAAGTTGAATTATATTTTTCTAAACCATTTTTTAGAATTTACCAAAATTGTATTAAATTTATTTATTTTTACCATAAGTGTCTTTTAATCTTTTGTACAGTTGTCGCATTAGCCTATATTTCATGGACCCATCATTATATAATAGATTATGATCTGCCTTACAAAGTGGACCACATAAAATTAAATTTTTATTTTGTGTATTAAATGTTTATTTTCAAATATAATATTTAAAAATAAATCTTCAATACATTAAAAGAACTTCCAATATATTGAAAAATAAACATTTATCCATAGTCCATAATATGATTTAGCTCATGGACCAATGTAGTTTAGGCATATAGCGGTAAATTATTTTGTGGATCCAGGTCCACCTTGCAAGGTGGACTCATATATAATTTACATACTAAATATTCACAATTTACCTTTTAAAAATTCACAATTTGTATACTATGAATACACATTGTTAACATATATGTAATTGATTATCTTGTTTTGTATTCACAAATTCCTTTCAAATATTGTAGTCAATTCCAATACTAAAAATACACAATTTAAGTCCGTAAGGATAACCCAGATGGTAAGAGTGCTCTACTTACAGCCTAGAAGTTGGAGGTTCGATCCTCAAACCCCTGGGTTTGAGCTGGTCAGCTATGGGTAACCTAGGCTGCAGGTTTACCTCCTTGTGGTCCTTTGCTGACACAATTAATGTCGTTTAGGACCAGAGTTCACCTTGCAAGGTGGACCCTGATCCATGGTATAACAACTGGGGCAAATTATCCCGTGCACCACGGTGCACATAGCAATGTGCACCACGTACGTAAACGACGTCGTTTTAAGCATTGTAAACTAACCGTCTCTTTTTTTAGAAATCACGCTTCCCGTTTCGGCCGGTCTCTGTATTTATGTTAATATTCTGTGTATTCTAGGTAATCAGTCTGTGTATTCCAGGCAATCATTCTGTGTATTCTAGGCAACCGTTTTGTGTATTCATGTTAGTAACACATGTTGTGATGTGTTTGTGCATTCGAATGTTTAGGAGGATGAGTTCTGTGTATTTTGTGTCAATATTCTGTGTATTCATGTTATTAACACAGGTTGTGATGTGTTTGCGCATTCGAATGTTAGGAGGATGAGTTCTGTGTATTTTGTGTTAATATTCTGTGTATTCTGGGCAAACATTCTATGTATTCTAGGCAAACGTTCTATGTATTCTAGATAATGATTATGTGTATTATAGATAATGAATTTTCTGGAGTCATTCGCGTCCGCGTCCACTAACATCGAAACGACGTCGTTTCGGACCAGGGTGCACAGTGCTATGTGCACCGTGGACGATATAACAATTGAACAACTGGCGTATAGCAAATTAAAGCAAATGGGCCTAGTACAGAATTTAAAACTAATGGGCCTTATGACATTGAAAAAGTATTGAGCTTTTGGTTTGGTTCAATTTTCCTATAGGAAGCAAGAAGACCTGGAGGCCCATACCTTATTTGGGTAGATGCAACAGTGTCAAATCTTGCAGCAAGAATTGCCATAACATTTTTGCAGTTTAAAGAAAACAAAAAAAAAAAACAAAAAACAAAAAACAAAAAAAAACTTACAGTTCAGTCTAAGGGCTTGTACAACCTATGCAAATGAAGGTGGCATAAGATCTGATTTGTAATTTACAGTGAAAAAATAATGGAAAGTTACTATGAACCTCATAGAATTTGTTATCTTCCTATCTTTGAGAACTTTGAGCACTGGATCTTATCATCTGATATGGGAGGGTCTACCAGCCTGACTATATGTGTTTCAGTTTGGCACTATGAATATCCAGTGGCACCAATGATGAATCAGTAAAATCTTTTAGGTGATATGTCAGTGTTGAAAGCAAAGTTAGGGAGGCCGAGGATCTTGAGGTGGGCTCTGCTGTTAGTTTGCTCTGGAAATCAGTTGCTTTCTTTCATCGCATTCCTCCAACCTCTATTCCTTTTATTCATCTTACTTGTCACACCTAAAATCTTGCAAAACATGTCATCACCTCCCTTCTTTTTTCGGGTGGCCGAGGAAAACCTGTAGTCACTATCAGAGGGTGTAAACTCCGTACCTCCCTTCTTTTTTGGGGTGACGAGGAAAACTCGCAGCCACTATCCGAGAGTGTAAACTCCACCACCTTGTAACCCTAATTGGTAAAAGATCACAAGGAGGTAAACCAGCCTAGGTTGTCCTGTGCCCCTAGCCCCAAAAGACCAAGGAGGTAAATCAGCCTAGGTTGCCCTATGACTCTAACCGTCAAAAGACTATAAGGAGGTAAACCAGTCTAGGTTGCCATATGGCCCTAACCGGCAAAAGACCACTAGGAGGTAAACCAATTTAGATTGTTCATAGTTGACCGGCTTAAACTAAGAAGGCTAAGATTTGAACTCGTGACCTTATGGTTACAAGTTTGTATCCTTAGCTATGTTGGCAGGGGTTATCCCGACTTCACCTCCCTTCTTGTTGAATAATAGGAGAGACATAAAGACTGACAGACTATCTTAACATATTTTATGGTCTGTATTGCTGCCATGGTCATTGAATGTCAAGCTTTAATTTGTTCAAAACTGGCGCTCTGAATTTGTGTCCTCACACTCACCTTAAGTCATAGGAACTGGCTCCACCACTGGACGTACATAGGAGGCTTCACATGGTTATATTGAACATAGGACTGATCACCTTGATTGTTTGTCACTGACTTTAATGTGCTCCAAAATTTTCAACTAACATGTGTCTTAATTAGTTAATTGTCCTTAGTTAGCAATATCAAGGAAATGTCCATCACCTACTAATGAAATGTACATTGGGAATTACAGAAGGGTAGAAAGTGGTTTCAAGACACAGTTCACTTTGATCAAGATGGGAATTACACTAAGAGGAGTAAGATGGCAGACAACATGAAAGCTAAGCTGTTCCATTTTGTATAGATTAATGAAAAACACTCTTATGCAGCCTGAAACCACTGGAAATAGCATGCTATAAAGTCTATAATATATTCCAGCAACACAGATCAGCAAGTTTCCCTAGAATTTCTTTCCTAAAAAAACAGTTCCTTTAGGCCAATATGTCATAATCTTCTGGTGTCATAGAGTTTGGACTTTTATTACCAAATCTTTACACTGTTGGTGCCTGCCAATAGCCTAAAAACATAGATAAGTGGATGGTGAAGGACAAACTAAAACAAATCCCTGGAACTCTTGCTCCTGCCGCAGGGTGGAGGTTCGATTCCGACTGAAGACATCGATCGTGGGTCATTGGGAGACCCAAAACCCAAAAAATTAATCAAGTGATTAAGACTCTTTGTGAGCAGAGTGTACAAGTAGGAGTGAAAACTGAGATTGATTGGGTTACTCGCGATTTACCTTCTCGAGTATCCCTGGGCAAGGGTTTTAAGGGTTTAGGATTAGTCTAGCATAAGCTAGGAAACCTAATGTATATATATTAAAAAAAAAAAAAAAACAAATCCCTCCTTTGCTTTTTTTTGAACCTCAGATTGATTAGTTGTAATATATGATTGGATGCTTAAGTGATGTACAAATGGTTTGTACCTAATCCTTCTTTGTCTATCTCACCCTTTTTTCCTTAATCCACGGAAGGTACAACCCCATAAGCCACTTTTAAAGACTATGGCTTTATTTTATATGTATGCTGTCAATTATATATAGTTTTGAAAAAGACACATCTGAGCTAATCAGATTGTATTAGCTGAGACATTCTCTGAATATGTTTTAGCATTCTTGACCATTATAGTACCACTGTTTCCAACACTTTAATATTCCTTATTTCTGTAGCAGTGGAAAACCAGTTCAATAGTATGCTCTTAGATGTGTTATTTTAAGCATAAAGCTGAAGGAAAAAGATGGGGTCTGCTGTCAGTTTAAGGTTTTTATTATGATTATGGGCAGATAATAATTGAATATATCAGGTTTTAGTGCTTTAATTTGATGGAATCTGATTAGTGTGAACATAAAACATAGTATATTATGTCTGCACATGCTAAGCATGGGTTTGGGAAGGTCTTTCACTTTCAAACAGGTTCTTTCTAGCAGTTATTACTAGTTTAAAGCCATATTAATGTTTCTCCTTCCACTTTCTTAATGCTAGAGTCTGGTTTAACCACTTTTTGTGGTTCCAAGCCCTGACCCGATAGAACATGTGGGAAGATATAAATAACTGTGACCCAATGGCTCAGCAGATAGGTCAAAATGCTAGTGTGCACAAGAGATTTACTCACTTTGGATATAATCTTTATATTGCCGCAGTCAAGTTTCAAACATTGGTCTCTTCTTCTAAATACTGTCTACTGAACCACTGAATTAAACCCGGAGGGCTTGTGTGCTTTTTGCTTAACAGAGATGAAGAGGTTTAGGAATGTGGCAATTGGCCAACAACCTTTTCAAGCAACATATTCAGCTGTACAGTTCAGGTGCCACCAGCAGTCCAGCACAGACTACCTAATATAATGTGCCTTTGTGGTGTCCCAGATAAGTGGTCCTATAACCTATGTTCCCACCCTTTCTTGGTTCATGGGGTCCCACTTGCTCCTAATCTCCTTAAAACCTGCTAAGCCTTTGAACATTATAAGACCTACATTATTTCCCCTTAGTTTATATAAATCTGAGGCTGCTAACTGAGGTTGCAGCCTCAGAGCTCCTCTCCTCCCCCCCCCCACCCCCGCAACACGCGAGAAGGCGAGTTTGAGCAAGATGGAGAAGCAGGGCACGTGCATTACTAACTCCGGCCAACGAAAACAGCCGCCCAGTTGATCATAAAACATAGTAATGATCAGTTTGGCAGAATGAGTTAGTGGTTCATGTGCCCATCTTCACCATCATGACCACTCAACCTTAATTACTACAAATTCTTTTTTGAGGTGACGAGAGAAACTCACAGCCACAGAGTCACTACTCGAAGGTGTGTATTGGGTAAACTTTACATTGTGATCCTAGTCAATAAAGGACCACAAGGAGGTAAACCAGCCTAAATTGCCCATAACTGATCGGCCCAAACCAAGAAGACTAAGATTCGAACTCGTGACCTCGTGGTTACAAGTTTGTATCCTTAGCCTTTGAGGTCAAATTCTTGATTGCAGGGCTGCTGCTCATCTCCAGCGCTGTGTGTCGGTAGCTCCCAGGAATGGGTAAGTCTCTGTGTTGATTTCAGTAAAACATGAAAGAAAAACTCTTTTGATTTTTTTATTTTATTTTTCCTTTTAGAGAGCCATGATTCAGTATTTGCTTTTCAATGATTGTGGGGCAAATTAAAGAAAAGTAAAAACTGTGTTTTCAATTGTTGTGGGGTAAAGAAGGAGAAAAACCTCTCGGCCAATCACGACGGAGATCATGCCAAAGAAAAGATCAATATTGGCAAGTGGTCAATATATTAGATCAGAATCATAATTATATTAAGCATTTAAGCCACATGATATCTCCAAGAACAAGGTGCATTTGCATGATCCATAATGTTGCGAAAAAAGTTGAGTTCATACCCTTGAATTGAGTTCTCTTTAGTTAAGTTGCATGATCCATAATGTTTTCTTTATATTTTATTTTTTCTTTGTAATCACTATCTGAGTGTGTGCACTGAGTGAACCCGTATTGTGCATTCAGCCAGAAAAGAATCACAAGAATAGGTTGCCTATAGCTGACTGGTTCAAACCAAGAAGTCAATAGGCCACTCTCCTGAGAATCGAACTTGGAACTTTATATTACCGGCGGACAGCTTGACCAGCTTGAATTGGTTGGGATTACCCTCTTTACATTTTCTTGATCTATCATATATAATATATTTGGTGAATGTATTAAAAAATATATATATATTCATATCCCACTGCTGCAAATTAAAGGACAGAAGAAAACATCAAAAAAGAAAAGGCTCAAAACAGAACATACAATTAAGGAGAATTCATATTCCTAAGAAGTAAAAATATGATTTCTTCACATCAATAATGGAAAACTGGGCAAGATTGAATGACAAGGAGAGGCCATTGGCACAGCACAGTAGCAAGGTGAAGGGTCATTGACACTTGACAGAGATCATAATCAATATAATAGTTTGGATGGTTTTTTAATAAATTAAAGTTGTAATGAAGGACACAAATTTCCTGATTATTATGAAGACAAAAAAAAAGTTTTTAGATGCAGTGTGTGTCTCTGTAGAAAAATTCCTTGGTGAAATTATATTTGTGTTATGCAAAAGGGGTACGAGGTTGCTTGTTGCTATCATAAAGTGGGTTATGTTATGTAAGATGCATCAGAGCAGAATGATGTTTTGTTGGAATTCTTGGGGAAATTGAATACTGTTTCGTCTGCTTTCTTTTCATTGTCTCAATCTTTTGCTTCTCCATCTTCTCTGCTGCTTTTTTTGTTTTCCTTAATTTTAGGGTCGATACTCTGTAAAACTAAAAAATAAAAAAATAAACAAAATAAAATCCAATAAATTTCAAAAAGAAAGAAAGAAAAAGATTAGCCCCTCCCTTAAAATTTGAATGGTGTTCATATAACCGTGGGCCCGTGGCAATATAGACTAGGAAATCAATATGAATAAAGACAACTTTAGATGATGCGGAGTCATTAATTAATTGAGTACACAAGTTTAACCTACACTTTTCTAATTGCATTGGAAGTTTGGAACTAATCTACTAAGACTTATACTGATTATGCACATAAAACTTTAATATTTAACTAAATATTAATTTCTTGATAAGATACACCGCCTTTAATAGTCTTAAACTCAGTTGGGAATGCTTACCACCCTCACAAAATCCACACAAATTTTGCCTCTATGTGCCTTAGTTGTATATCAGTCATGCAGTATGCTTACAGTCATGGTTGTAGTAGGCGTTACGCATAGGTATGACAATTTCAATCCGTCCCGTGGATATCCACCAGAATCCACCCCGCATGGATCGGGTTTTTTTGGGTGATAGTGGGTGATGGGTTGGGGGTGGGTCTTAGAAATGTAAATCCACGGTGGGTCGGGTTGGATTCGGGTTTTATGTACAAAACCCGCCTAGCACCCCACCCGACCCACCATGTGTGCATACATATATATAATAGTAAAATAAATAGTACTAGTATATAGCTAATTATAAAAGTTTCAATAATTTGGGTAACTTTTTACTATTTTATATCTAAACTACTAAATTTATTTTTAAAAATTAACAGTTTAGTTATTATATTATAATATTTCTATTATTTTATATTTTAGTATAACTAATGAATTTTGTTGTTTAATTATGCGTAAGTAATTTTGATATTAGTTTTTGAAAAAAATAATAAATTGATAAGTGGTGGGTACCCGTGGTGGGCACCCGCACCCGGTGGGGGGTGGAGATGGATTCTAAAAAAGTCCACCCGATGTGGGTTGGGGGTGGGGGTGGGTGGAGAAAATGAAAGGTGGGTCGGGTGATGGATGTAGCCCTCCCCGACCCATTGCCATCCCTAGTTACGCACTAGCCGGATGGTAGACTAGCGGTCTAGCGGTGCCTAGGCGTGGCGACCTATAAAAACAAAAAAATAGTGCATGTGTGTGGGTGTATGTTATATATATATATATATAATAAAAAAATTAACAAGGCCGACTCGCTCGAGTTAACTCGGCTAACTCTGCTGAGTTAGGCGAGTTAACTTGGCCGAATTCGGCCAAGTCGGCCATCAACTTGGCTCAATCGGCCGAGTTAGGCACTAGGCGGCCACCTAGGCGACTGTCCACCTAGACGGCCGCCAAGGGAGCAATTCGCCTCGGCCTAGGGGCGCCTAGCACCTAGGCGGCAGATTTTTGCAACAGTGCTTGCAATTGAACTTAGCATCATGAGTTAATTGTTGAATCTTAGCACTACATTATGCATGTCAAGCACGCTTAACCATGGAATTCTTTGGTTATCTGGTTTATATATCCATTTTAAAACCAATTGGTATATCTGATTTACATATCCTTTTTAAAACCAATTGGTAATAAATAAGTGGAATTAACTATTTAACCGCATTCATCTTATGATATTATTACGTCTCGAATCGAGTAGGGACTGAATTTGTTCGACTGGTTGATGCCCAACAACTTGAATATAATACAAATTTCAAGTGAAATCTATTAACTTTTATTATATAATCAGTCATACTTTATAAAATTAATCTTGTTATAATGTAAACACTGCACCATTGTGAAATTGCACTTAAACCATGATGCGCCTGACGTGAGGCTCCAATAAATGTAATGCTTCACATGTTAAATGATGGATCTAATGGTCCTAATTAGTATTAATCTAACACGATATGTGCATAAGTCGTAACATTTTTTGTCGTGCAAATTTCTTCATAGAAAATTTTTATTGGCTAATTATATATATAGAGGAACGCGCTCAAGTGAGAACCAATCGTAGCCGTCCACATGTTTAGATTTAGTGGACGATGGCAATTGGTTATCAGTTTTCTCATGGATATTTGGTTCTCACCTAATCTGTCTCCTACAAACACATATATGGTCAAGTTCCTGTGCGGACAAGGCTTTTCGTGCAGCCGTGTGATCACTCACCATTAGGTATACATTAATGCACTACAAAGTGTTCAAAAATATACCATTAGGTGTGGTGTATTTTGTGGTGCATTTATGCATTTTATTCTGGTGCGCTTTTGAATATTGTGTGATGTATTTATGCATAACTGATAGTGCAATCAACACCGACTGCACGGGAATTGAAGCTCTGTCCGCATTTGATCATATATATATATATATATATATATATATACACTTCAAGTCTTTAAATGTTATGATAATTTAATACTAACATTTGAAAAATTACTACACAATTTTTTTAAAACCTCGTTGGAATAAATTATACCAACTTAAAATGGCTTATAGCCTCATAGTCTTATAGGTAGGTTTGCCATACAAAAGAGATCATGAATAATATTGTTTGTTAAGGGGATGATGCTGAAACATTGCTTACAATTTACATTAGATACTATAATATAACCTATGTGTTGAACATAAATAATCATTTTACGTAAAACTAATCGATTTAGTTATTAAAGTAGTGTTAGTGCTGAAACAAATAATGGATCCTTTTACAAATTTGGTCATTTTTAATGATATTTTAATTCAATTCAGGATGAATATAATTTGATCTTTTACAAGCAAGTCTAGTTAAAAATTGACAAAAATACCTCAAACATCAAGGCATTGGTTTAGTAGATAAGAAGTCTAGCTTAAGACTTGCTTGTAGTGGTAGGGTGGGGTTTCAATTCTTGCCACAAACATTGGAGGTGTGAGTTGAGTTTATTGTGCACAAAAGTGTACAGTTCCGACGAAATTGAAAAGCAATGGTTATACAAAATTCACAAGAACCAGCATTTTAAAGTTTAATTTGGTATTTAAAAGGTTTACTCATAAATGCTTACAATAAACCAAAACTATTTTTATTCATAAATTAAACTACAATGATATTTTTATTTTGCAAATGTTGGAAATGTCTTTACACGGAAGACATTCCAGTATTCCACTAAATTTAACCTTTATACATATTTGAACGATTTGAATATTCTGCATAGAATTTTGTCGCCGGTGGAAGTATAAAAGGATAAATTTGATGAGATTGATAATTATTAAAGACTAAAAATTAAAATAAAAATATACAGAGATAATAGAAATAAAAATTCTGACTGATTCAACATTAGAGATATGAATGTGAGGTGTGGGGTGCAATATAATGCATTGTATCTCATTAGAGAATTGGTCAGAGCGAGGCAGCGAATTAGGGGCCGGGCACAAAATGAAAACGACCACACGTACTACATTTGGAAATGAATTGAAACACGTTTGCCCTTTGTTTCCTTGCCGTGGGCAACAAATCAGTCAACCAATACAGATACAATCCTTAATCACTACGAGTTCATACTTCTCAAAGCGCTAAGTGCTATTCCAACCTCTCAATTTGAGAAGAAAGTGATATGATGTGTAAGTTGATTCTTGGATTCAAATGTAGAAAGAAGTCATATTCCATAGCTAGCCAAGTAAGACCAACTCTCTTGTGTAACCATTATCCTCGCTTTTTGTAGGTACATGCTAATTCGCAATTAGTTATTAGCTAATAATAGATATATAATAATTTGATATTTACTTTTGACTAATAACATATAAAATAACTTATAAGGACATTAATAATAATAATAATAATAATAATAATAATAATAATAATAATAATAATAATATTATTATTATTATTATTATTATTATTATTATTATTATTATTATGTAATAAAATAATAATAACAAAAACAAATTTTAAAAAAAACGACAAAAGGGGAGCCACATCGTGACTTTTCTGATCTCACATCCAAATATTTGTGAAGTAGGAGCGTTGAGTTTCTCTATAAGAGAAGCTCAACCCCCCTCTTCCATTGAAAGATGCCCATCTGATGTTCCCACATCCAATGGGCAACAAAAGTGGATTCGAAACATTTGGGAGATTGACGCTGCAATGATCTTAGCAACCTCGAGAGGTAGCGAATCGGATTTAAGGAAAGTGTGTGTTTTACACGATTTGGATCTTTCCTTCTTTCTTCGTTTGGGTTTATAATCTCAAATTTGAAAATCCATTTTTGTTTTTATTTATTTTTGTATAAATAAATTTGATATTTTGATTTTGTACAAAAAAATTGGTTAAGATTTATTTTTCTAAATTAAATCCCTTTGTGTGTGTGTATGTATATATATATATATATATATATATATATATATATATATGCATTATCGACTTATTCACTGCCATTAACTATTTCAAAACTTGCTATACATTATAAAATACAGCAAATTGTCATTTTGGTCCACTGACTATAGGGGTTCTATTAATTCTAGTCCACGACTTTTAAAAGTGTTAATTGCATACCATGACTTTTCAATTTGTATCAATTTTGGACACTCCGGTGAAATTTTCGGTCAAATATCGCCGGATTCTCTTAATCCCTCTGATCTAGCTTAAATCAAGGGGCAAAAATGTACTTTCCACTATCTAAAATAATCCAACCCAAACCATTAATCCCAAACCGGTTCATGCTTTGTCCTTCGAAATCCACCCATGATTCTCCCTTCGAAATCAAGGGGCAAAATAACACTTGTCTCCATTTCCTATGATTCTCCCTCACCAAACACCCAATCTGGCTATCCTCATCCATCATTGATCTAACAGCCTTGCAAAGATTCTCCTTCGAAATCCACCCATTTCCGCCCTTCTCCACCTCCACTGCAACTCCAAGCTCATCAGCCATTAACCTAGTGTTCAAGATTTGATCGATAATGTTGGGCACAAACACTAACTGGGAATCACTCATCAAAGCCTCCCACATCGACCCATACCCACAGTGGTTCACGAAACACACGATTGATTTATGGGCTAAAACCTGCGTCTGTGGGACCCAATCAAGAACCATTCCTCTGTCTTTAACACACCAGACTCCTGCAAATCATCACTATAACCGGCTTCCCTTGTAACCCCTCGGTTTTTTCGACAAAGTTAAGGTTCGAGAATATTGATGTAAAATTTTTTAAGCTATGACGTTTAAGAGAAGACTGTTCGGTGCTCGAAATAATTTTTAGGATTAGTTATCGATAAGCTGCGAACTACGTACCGGTCACGAACCGAGAAAATTTTAAGGATATAGATTCAGTTTGAATTTTCTAGAATTTGGATTTTTAAGTATTATACGATTAAGCCTGAATTTCTAGTTAGTTCAAGAAAAATTTCAAATGGACTGTAAGGGATAAGTTGTTACGGACTCTGTACCTATATTTAGCGGAATACCGAAAAATTCCCAAACTTGGTGATTTGCGACGGGAATATTTTTAGGATAATTTTGGTATTAGAATTTTCCCGAATTAAGTTATAATCCTCCGAACATTCATCTGATTTAAGCATAAACTAGCCAATTAGATTTGAGATCTTCTAAGGACTCCATGGGGTGATGACAAGTGGCAAGGCAAATCTAAGACTAAGATTGGGCATTAAATGTGACATTTATGAGGTATGGCCTAGTTGCACTTGTTACTTGATCTTCAAGAACTAAATCTACACTAATCACATGATCATCTCTCTCACTCTTCCACTCCATTTTCGAAATACACACTTAGGGAAGGAAGAAGGGAAATTATCTTAGTCTTCTATTGTGATCCAAGAACACCCTAGGCAATTCTTCAACTCCAAGGACTCTACTCTAGGTAAAAACTTCGGTTTTGTTCGGATTCTACCCCTCCTAAGACTTAAGCTTGAACTTAAGTGTTAATGTTTAGTGCATGAAAAATATTGTTATTGTGGTGATGTTGTAGGGGACTTTGAATCCAAGGAAAGATCTAGCACTTCTTCGGTTTTAAAATCTTCCATCGAGGTAAGGAATCCCTTAAGTTGGTTTAGTCACTTGAAGATGAACAAATGCTAGTAAATTATGTGACTAGGAATTTTATGCGAAAAATATGTGTTAAGTTGTGGATCTACAAGTTGGCTCAAAGAAATTACACTTTAATGTCTAGTAATTTTTGTATGCATGTTTATAGCTAGTTTATGCATGTATAGGTTGTAATTATGCCCATATAGGCTTATATTTGTGAAAATAGTGAAAGGGAATTAGGATAGATTCTGGCAGTAACTTCCGTGATTTATTGAGAAAAATTGGTGAGGTATTTTGATCCCATTTTTTTACACATGTAGTTCTATAAGTTTAGAACCCGCATATAAAATTTCATAATGATCGGAGTAGTATAAGTACGGTTTTCGAATTTTTTTTCCAAAACTGGTCCAGAGAGAAAAATATTCTGGACAGCACACTGCCAAGGGCAAAGATGTAATTTTCTGTGTTTATTCGTGGATCAAAATGACCAAAACTTTTTATGGACATCAAGTACTATAAGTTGGGGTTCTACCATAAAAATTTCAAGTGAAAAAGAGTTCGGGAACTATTTTTACCGGCTCAATCTTTCGGACTGCGCCAAG
>NC_044927.1:9798637-9817438 GCF_003576645.1 Ipomoea triloba
CATATGTACATATCTGGATATTGATATGGTTATTTGAGGTTGTAAGTTTAGCCTTAGCGTTTGGGTATAGGAAAGATACCTAAGCGTGGCGGTAACACCCAGTTTTCTGCTGGTTAGACGCTTCCGCAATGTATTATATTTTAAGGATTTTGTAATAAATCCAAGATGTGAAAATTGGGGTGTTACATCCCTATTCCTCCTCCGCCGCCGCCGCAACCTAATCTTACTCTCTTCCTCGCCTCCGCCATCTCCGCACTGCTATTACTATTACCATTCCTTCCGTTGCCGCCAGCAGTAACCGCCGTCGCGCCGGTAGAATTGCCGTCACCGTTGTCTTCTATCGATGCCGCCGTCGCGCCGGTATTTGTTTAAAAGATCCAGGACAAAGCATGAACCGGGGTTGGGATTAATGGTTTGGGTTGGGTTATTTTGGATAGTGGAAAGTACATTTTTGCCCCTTGAATTAAACCAGATCAGAGGGATTAAGAGAATCCGGCGACATTTGCCCGGAAATTTCACCGGAGTGTACAAAATTGATACAAATTGAAAAGTCATGGTATGCGATTAACATTTTTGAAAGTCGTGGACTAGAATTAATAGGACCCCTATAGTCAGTGGACCAAAATGGCAATTTGCTCTTATAAAATAATAGTAACTAATTTGACACCACTGATTTCTTGGTCTAGCTATATCCCTAATGTTATTACATTTTTACAATCCCAACTAAACATAAAATAATTTTACATTCCCGCACCTTAATGGATGTAGTGTCAAGCTCTAACTTACACTCAACTTATATCCGTTTCTATTAATAATTAGATATGTCTAATTAAATCAAATATATATGTAATTGCATGTAACAATAACAATATAATTACATCTCTTAAAATTAAAGAATCAACTTGATGTTAATTAGCTTGCCTCTTACGTTCATATTGGAGATTTGCCAAAAAATTAAAAAATTCATATTATTATTTATCACTGAATACTAGCTTAGACCTTCCCCAATAATGGGGTTTTACACAAAGTTTAAGAAAAAGGTGATGAGGTGGAAGGGTAATAAGGAGGAGAGAGAAGGTGTTGGTATCTCCTGCAAAGCATGGGATTTTATCAGAGTTGTGGGGCCCATTATATTTAATCAAAATGATCCACCGTGCGTTGCACGCAAGTCGCGCACCCAGAGGGCGCGTAAATTCCAATATTTTTTTTTATTTTCCTTTTCAGTTTTATATTTTTTTTTCTTTTTTTTTTCTCCAATCCACTTTCTCTTTTCTAATCACACTTACAAAAACTGCTCAAAACCGACACCAAAATTTATACTATTGGAGAAGGCCTTAGTGTGACGCATGAAGAACTAAAAGATTCTGGTGTTTGTGCGTCTGGAAAAGCAAGCAGTACAAAATGTGAAATGCCTGAGCAAATATGGCTAAGAAGGCATTCAAAGTATTGTCTATACATTCCAATTCAAGTTTTTGCTCTTTGGAATGAAGACACAGACTAATGCATCAAGTCTACTTCAGTTCGTGCAACTCTGTAAATGGTGGATAATCGATACTCATTCAAATGACTTTTTTGATGGACACTTGATTGCAATTGATTGGAACCTAAAGATTGAGTGCAATTCTTTCTCTCTTTTGACTATTTCTATTTTTTCTTTTTTCACTCGAGACGATAAGGTATATTAAATCTAAAAAGAAAGTAATACTACNTATTTTCATATGTACATATCTGGATATTGATATGGTTATTTGAGGTTGTAAGTTTAGCCTTAGCGTTTGGGTATAGGAAAGATACCTAAGCGTGGCGGTAACACCCAGTTTTCTGCTGGTTAGACGCTTCCGCAATGTATTATATTTTAAGGATTTTGTAATAAATCCAAGATGTGAAAATTGGGGTGTTACATCCCTATTCCTCCTCCGCCGCCGCCGCAACCTAATCTTACTCTCTTCCTCGCCTCCGCCATCTCCGCACTGCTATTACTATTACCATTCCTTCCGTTGCCGCCAGCAGTAACCGCCGTCGCGCCGGTAGAATTGCCGTCACCGTTGTCTTCTATCGATGCCGCCGTCGCGCCGGTATTTGTTTAAAAGATCCAGGACAAAGCATGAACCGGGGTTGGGATTAATGGTTTGGGTTGGGTTATTTTGGATAGTGGAAAGTACATTTTTGCCCCTTGAATTAAACCAGATCAGAGGGATTAAGAGAATCCGGCGACATTTGCCCGGAAATTTCACCGGAGTGTACAAAATTGATACAAATTGAAAAGTCATGGTATGCGATTAACATTTTTGAAAGTCGTGGACTAGAATTAATAGGACCCCTATAGTCAGTGGACCAAAATGGCAATTTGCTCTTATAAAATAATAGTAACTAATTTGACACCACTGATTTCTTGGTCTAGCTATATCCCTAATGTTATTACATTTTTACAATCCCAACTAAACATAAAATAATTTTACATTCCCGCACCTTAATGGATGTAGTGTCAAGCTCTAACTTACACTCAACTTATATCCGTTTCTATTAATAATTAGATATGTCTAATTAAATCAAATATATATGTAATTGCATGTAACAATAACAATATAATTACATCTCTTAAAATTAAAGAATCAACTTGATGTTAATTAGCTTGCCTCTTACGTTCATATTGGAGATTTGCCAAAAAATTAAAAAATTCATATTATTATTTATCACTGAATACTAGCTTAGACCTTCCCCAATAATGGGGTTTTACACAAAGTTTAAGAAAAAGGTGATGAGGTGGAAGGGTAATAAGGAGGAGAGAGAAGGTGTTGGTATCTCCTGCAAAGCATGGGATTTTATCAGAGTTGTGGGGCCCATTATATTTAATCAAAATGATCCACCGTGCGTTGCACGCAAGTCGCGCACCCAGAGGGCGCGTAAATTCCAATATTTTTTTTTATTTTCCTTTTCAGTTTTATATTTTTTTTTCTTTTTTTTTTCTCCAATCCACTTTCTCTTTTCTAATCACACTTACAAAAACTGCTCAAAACCGACACCAAAATTTATACTATTGGAGAAGGCCTTAGTGTGACGCATGAAGAACTAAAAGATTCTGGTGTTTGTGCGTCTGGAAAAGCAAGCAGTACAAAATGTGAAATGCCTGAGCAAATATGGCTAAGAAGGCATTCAAAGTATTGTCTATACATTCCAATTCAAGTTTTTGCTCTTTGGAATGAAGACACAGACTAATGCATCAAGTCTACTTCAGTTCGTGCAACTCTGTAAATGGTGGATAATCGATACTCATTCAAATGACTTTTTTGATGGACACTTGATTGCAATTGATTGGAACCTAAAGATTGAGTGCAATTCTTTCTCTCTTTTGACTATTTCTATTTTTTCTTTTTTCACTCGAGACGATAAGGTATATTAAATCTAAAAAGAAAGTAATACTACAGGTAGTTTCACTTTTTATTCTATTTTTAACTATTTGCTTAGTTGGCACACTTGATTCATTTAAAAAATATAGGTCACGATTATTTTTCTTTTATTTTCTTCTCCCTTCGATAAAATAAAGATAACATGACAAGAGTTTTATTCTCTTGGAGCCTACTTAATATTTTCCTTAAAAGAATCATGATGTGCTTAATGTTCATAATTTTGTAGTATAGTAACATAAAATTAATGACCCTAAAATAAAATATGGCCGGAAAAATGGCAAATTTAGTCTATTAATTATGCCTATTTTGGAGACTCAGTTCGTGAATTATTAATGTATACAAATTTTCTCCTTTAATTATGTGTAAAGTGACCATTTTAATCTACTACTAATAGATTTTGTTAAAATTAATACTGCATTTTGAATTTTCAAATGATCGAACGACGTATTAGTTTTTTTTTTTTTTTGAAAACAACGACATATTAGTTATTTCATAGAGTTTTCTTAAATTCTCTCATCTAAATATTCATATATTTGATTATCTTCATTCGTAATGAAGAATAGTTTTCTAATATTTATATGCTAGATCAAAATATAATCTAACGATATTGAATAATAATCTATGAGAAACCTAACCTCGTATTAGCAGAAGTGGGAGTAGTGTTGATCTTTAGCTATAGTTAATACCTTGACTCAGAACCACCTATGGTGTATTGGTGTCTACTGAGCAGTATAAGTACGGTAAACTGAATGTGCTATATAATGTATATCTTGTACCCCATTAATCTATGCTTATATTAGGCACAGAGTCTGACTAACAACTTCTAGTTATTCAGATCAGTCTAATCAAATTACTTAGTAAACCTAGTCAACTTGCACCACTTAATTAAGGTCCTAATATATAATATATAATATATATTATTAAGGAAAATCTTACATTATAAACATGTGTCTACTTGTTATCAACTTCAAAGTTAAATGTTAAACTGTTGGTTAGAAAATGAATTTATAGCCAAAGACCTTGTGCTCTAGTGGCACCCGGTTGCACCCTCACATGGGAAGAGATGGGTTCGAGCTTCGGGACTTAGTGGAGGCGATATTGGCTCTTTGTGCTTCATTTGGTTGAGAAAGTAGCTATGAAACATATTTCTGCAATACTGTAATATATGACTAGTATGTTTTATTAGTAATGTTTATGTTTCTTAAAGAGATTGTTGAAGAACATTTAAGCAAAATAGATGCTCAAATGACAAACTTCTTATTATTATTATTATTATTATTATGAGTCATTTCCATTTTTTGTCTTACTGTTATTGGGGCATTGCCAATTTTAGTTCACTTCATTAATTTTTGCCACATTGCGGCCAGTCTTATTTAGTCCTTTTCCAGTTTTAGTCCACCGTTAAATTTTTTTTCAAATAATCGTCCGAAATAAGGGTATTTTGGTCTTTTCATGCTTTGATAACCTCCTCTACCCTTTGTAGAGGTTTTCCTTACACATTTTCATCCAATGAAGAGATCTGGCGAAAGCCATGGGTTTGTAATGTGGCTCACATGGCTTTCGTCGGACCTCTTCATTGGATGAAAATGTGTAAGGAAAACCACTGTAATGGGTCAAGGAGATGACCAAAGCATGAAAAGACCAAAGATACCTCTATTTTGGATGGCCATTTGACGAAAATTTTAATGGTGGACTAAAAGCGGCAATGACTAAGTAAGATTGGCCACGTTGTGGCAAAAATTAATGAAGTGGACTAAAATTGGCAATGCCCCAATAACAGTAGGACCAAAAATGGAAATGACTCTATTATTATTATTATTTTGTGATTTGTTGTTATAAATGACAAATTGAAAATGCAATTGGCAGATTAGCAGTATGCATGGCCATTCCGATCAAAATAGGGGTCCTGTACAATATTTTAATTTGGGTGACGATTTTTCCCCTTTTTCTAGATAACGTTGAATGATCCTGATTACCGAATTACGGAAGGTCGCTTGTTACTATATATATATAATTTTTTTTTATTTTTACAATTGGGCTCCCCATTTTTAGGACCCTAGCAGTATGGTAGTACCATTGTTATTTCTTTATTTATTTATTAAGAAAATGAAAATGACATATATGAATTGAAAGTACTTATATACCCTCTAACCTATTGATATGGAAATAACAAAGCACTTAATTTCATAATATCTATTTCAGCTGTTAATATTTAGTGAACTTAAAAATCAAAATAAATTTAAAGTTTTAGTTACACTCTAGTGGCATAAAATGGATATCCCAACATTATCGCTTATTTAATAGAAAATGATATAAATAAAAAATGATTAAGATTTCTTTCAATAATTTGAAATTTTAAAATGCACAGTTAATATTAACAAAATTTGTTAATGGTTTATTAAAACTAACACTTTACACATATTAAAGGAATATTTTGTGATAATAATTCATGAATTGAGTCTACAATATGAATATAAATAATAGACTAAAATTATCATTTTTCATAAAATATTATAGCTCTGATTTTCAATTTTTTAAGATATACCAAAAAATCACCCAAAAAAAAAAAAAAGAAGTGTTGTGGCTAAGATTAAAACTACTGGCCAAAACATGATCTGATAAGCAAAGGCTAACCAAGCTAACCATCAAAGAGTTGGTTGAACGTTTGTCCTTTACACTGGGTTGGTCAATAATTTTCCTTAATCATTAGTCATCGCCCATTACAAAATATGTCTTGATTACATTTGGTGCTTAGCTTTACTCTCTTTCGTCCAAAAGAATATTCTTTTTGACTCAATACATAGATTTGAAAGAGCATATTTATTACGTTGAATAAGTTAATGATGATTTTGTTTTTTTTTTTTAAATCGTAATAAATATATTGTAAATTTACGAGTACAAGAAATTTTTATATTGAATATGAAATAAATAATAATAATAATAATAATAATAATAATATTTTGCCAGACATTTTATGCTGAGATGACACCTTTGTGACTTTCCTTGAGGGAAGGTCACAAGATCGAACACCAGTGGTGGATATTGACTCTTCAGGCGACAAAAGAAATATAAAATAGCAGAAAAATAAAATAAATGATACATTGTAATAGAGTTAATAGTATTGAAAAACATTATTATTTTAAATATATATGGATAATAAAGTACTGTAATAAATACTATTGTATTTATAGTAATGGTAAATTTTTATTTTAAATCTTAATATAGTAAAACAAATACTCTGTTTATCTTATTTTACATTTTCTATTTACTATTTATATTTTATACGTTAAACTAACTTATTTTTAACCAGCTTGGTTGGCGTGAGTGGTTGTGACACTCTCATCCCTTAAGAAAGATGAGAAGTTCAAAGCCCTATTTTATATGAAAAAGGCTAATATGATCAGCATTTTACCCCTTAAAATTGGCCGGCAATTTGCCATGACAAAGAGAAACTGTTGCCCATTCGATGGTACTTATGCTGCCATCCCTTAAGAAAGATGAGAAGTTCAAAGCCCTATTTTATATGAAAAAGGCTAATATGATCAGCATTTTATCCCTTAAAATTGGCCGGCAATTTGCCATGACAAAGAGAAACTGTTGCCCATTCGATGTTACTTATGCTGCCATGTATTAAGAATTAGTCTGTATTAAGAATTAGCCTTTATTCTTTATATTTATTGTTTATTTGTTTGCCCAGTCTTGAGGAGCAGATGTAACTTCTCCTCATTTTGTGGCCCTGTTTGCTATTTAAATACCTCTGTAAACGTTGAATAAACATAAGCTTCAGATTCTCACATGGTATCATAAGCCCTCTCTCTAACGAGAATTTTTTTTTTTTTTTTGTTTTCCACTTTCCGGTCATGGCAACTACCAGCTCCCCAACTATTGTTCATATTCATGCTCCTACTCATTTACCAATCAAACTAACATCCTCAAACTTCCCTATCTGGAAGAAACAAGTTGAGTCCACTCTTATAGGCCTGGACCTTCTGGGCTACATCATTGGAACTACTAAAGCTCCGGCCAAGTACTCTGATGAGGCTCAGACCGCGTTAAACCCGGCCTACACAACCTGGTTCAGGCAAGATCACATAATCCTCAGTGCCATCCTTGGTAGTCTGTCAGATGTTTTGCAACCTGTTATTTCCTCCGCTGCCTCTGCATATGATGCCTGGACTCGTTTGTCCGTTACTTGTGCCGCTACTTCACGCGGTCGCATTGTTTCGCTTAAAGCAAAGCTTGCCAGGAATCCGAGAGCAAACCGGTCGATTGATGCATATATGAGTGATATGCGTTCGATCGCCGATGATTTGGCTTTGGCCCAATCTCCGGTTTCGGAAGAGGATCTAGTTGTCTACATATTCACCCAACTTGGCGATGAATACAACTCTATAGTGGCGGCTCTTCGTGTCCGAATCGATGCCATCTCGTTTGGAGAATTACATGACGTTCTTACTGACTATGAACGTCTGTTGAAGAATAATGAGGCTACCTCACCTGTCGATATGCCGACTGCCAATGTTACCCAAAGACGGACCACTGGTTCTAATGACACTCACTCTCAAGGGTACACAAGGCGTGGGCGAGGTGGTTCGGGCTTTTCTAATGGGCGTCCATCACGGAGCTCCAGTATCCAGCAAGGGGTACTCACAACATTCTTTACAAGGTAGTCTCAATGCCCTCACTATCGAAGTCCGATCTTGTGACCATTCATTTAGAATAATAACAGATGTGTCATTACATTACATAGTAGTTGGCGTGCTCACAACCATTTAAAATTGAGATTTGGGCAATTTTAGTGACTCCAAAAAAATTGTTGACTGGATTCAGAGGCTAAGGATGGCAATGGACCTTGGCCGTATTGTTGTTGAGAGTTACAAGAAGTAATTGACGAAAGATTGAGAAATGACCATTAAGTATATGTACTGTGAACAAAATTAAGTGATTGTCTTCTTCGCTAGTTTGACAATAAGGCAGTTGAGAAGATGAAGTGACATGGAATGGTTGGAGATACCGTGGTCTAGATAGTTTGTCGTGGACAGAGTGTGTAGTTGAGAAGCTGAAATGACAGAGTGTGCCGTATTTTGTATGAGGACGGGTTGGAGATGCCAAGGTCTAGAGAGTTTGATGTGAATCATGTGATGAAATTTAAAAAATGTAATTTTTAAATATATAAATTTATATATTAGTATAAAATTTAATAATATAAAAATTAAATTGNCATCCCTTAAGAAAGATGAGAAGTTCAAAGCCCTATTTTATATGAAAAAGGCTAATATGATCAGCATTTTATCCCTTAAAATTGGCCGGCAATTTGCCATGACAAAGAGAAACTGTTGCCCATTCGATGTTACTTATGCTGCCATGTATTAAGAATTAGTCTGTATTAAGAATTAGCCTTTATTCTTTATATTTATTGTTTATTTGTTTGCCCAGTCTTGAGGAGCAGATGTAACTTCTCCTCATTTTGTGGCCCTGTTTGCTATTTAAATACCTCTGTAAACGTTGAATAAACATAAGCTTCAGATTCTCACATGGTATCATAAGCCCTCTCTCTAACGAGAATTTTTTTTTTTTTTTTGTTTTCCACTTTCCGGTCATGGCAACTACCAGCTCCCCAACTATTGTTCATATTCATGCTCCTACTCATTTACCAATCAAACTAACATCCTCAAACTTCCCTATCTGGAAGAAACAAGTTGAGTCCACTCTTATAGGCCTGGACCTTCTGGGCTACATCATTGGAACTACTAAAGCTCCGGCCAAGTACTCTGATGAGGCTCAGACCGCGTTAAACCCGGCCTACACAACCTGGTTCAGGCAAGATCACATAATCCTCAGTGCCATCCTTGGTAGTCTGTCAGATGTTTTGCAACCTGTTATTTCCTCCGCTGCCTCTGCATATGATGCCTGGACTCGTTTGTCCGTTACTTGTGCCGCTACTTCACGCGGTCGCATTGTTTCGCTTAAAGCAAAGCTTGCCAGGAATCCGAGAGCAAACCGGTCGATTGATGCATATATGAGTGATATGCGTTCGATCGCCGATGATTTGGCTTTGGCCCAATCTCCGGTTTCGGAAGAGGATCTAGTTGTCTACATATTCACCCAACTTGGCGATGAATACAACTCTATAGTGGCGGCTCTTCGTGTCCGAATCGATGCCATCTCGTTTGGAGAATTACATGACGTTCTTACTGACTATGAACGTCTGTTGAAGAATAATGAGGCTACCTCACCTGTCGATATGCCGACTGCCAATGTTACCCAAAGACGGACCACTGGTTCTAATGACACTCACTCTCAAGGGTACACAAGGCGTGGGCGAGGTGGTTCGGGCTTTTCTAATGGGCGTCCATCACGGAGCTCCAGTATCCAGCAAGGGGTACTCACAACATTCTTTACAAGGTAGTCTCAATGCCCTCACTATCGAAGTCCGATCTTGTGACCATTCATTTAGAATAATAACAGATGTGTCATTACATTACATAGTAGTTGGCGTGCTCACAACCATTTAAAATTGAGATTTGGGCAATTTTAGTGACTCCAAAAAAATTGTTGACTGGATTCAGAGGCTAAGGATGGCAATGGACCTTGGCCGTATTGTTGTTGAGAGTTACAAGAAGTAATTGACGAAAGATTGAGAAATGACCATTAAGTATATGTACTGTGAACAAAATTAAGTGATTGTCTTCTTCGCTAGTTTGACAATAAGGCAGTTGAGAAGATGAAGTGACATGGAATGGTTGGAGATACCGTGGTCTAGATAGTTTGTCGTGGACAGAGTGTGTAGTTGAGAAGCTGAAATGACAGAGTGTGCCGTATTTTGTATGAGGACGGGTTGGAGATGCCAAGGTCTAGAGAGTTTGATGTGAATCATGTGATGAAATTTAAAAAATGTAATTTTTAAATATATAAATTTATATATTAGTATAAAATTTAATAATATAAAAATTAAATTGTAAATAATTTTAATTAAATTCATTTATTAAACTAGACAGAGACGAAAGAATAATTTTACATACAAAGAGGTCGTACATGATTCACCAAAAATTTTCTTTAGTAATCATTGCCCATTGTAAGTGCCACGTGTTGAATAAGTACAAAAACATGCATTCAACATTTTCAGCTGCCTCTGGAAAAGCAACAGGTCCATAATGTTAAAATGCGTAGGAAAAGGAAAATTTGGCCAATAAAGCGTTCAAACTTACAAGGGTCTATTCTTTTTGGTCTATTCCATTACAACTTCAATTTTCTTTGCTCTGATCTTTGTTCAACGTAACACATCTATCACTAAAAGTCTGCTTCAATGCAGAGACTGATCCCAATGCCTCTTTTTGATAAAGACACTTTTCCATCACACATGCAACGCAAAGCAACTCATAATAAAATGATTATGAAAATAAAAGCCCCTCCATAAATATCATGTCAATTATATTGATCTAAGTTTCTACTAAAGATCAAGACATTTGAACCCGGAAACCTTTCAATAAGAAACAAACATATAAGCTCTTCCATCCAATTGAAAAATCACAGGACCATCCAGAGATCTTGTACTCATACTCAAATTTGATGTTCACAATTTTGGCACGCTTAGTGGGACAACTCTGCCTCTCATCTCTTCATAGGCACATACATTTCAACTGATGATGGGGGCAAACCCTCCATGATGTTTGAAATGGAGGAAGCTAAACGATACTCCTTGGCACGAATTAAAACGACCTCATTTCCTTCCAGGCTCTTTGGCACGAGTTGAAACAGCCTCATATCCTTCAAGATTCCTTGGCACGAGTTGAAACGACCTCATATCCTTCAAGGCTCCTTGCCATGAGTTGAATTGGCTTCATATCCATCAAGGCTCATTGACACGAGTTGAAATTGCATCATATCCTTCAAAGTTCATTGGCACGAGTCAAAACGTCCTCATATCTTTCAAGATACTCCTTGGCACGAGTCGAAAATGGTCTCATATCTTTAAGTATTGCAATATGAGTTGTAGTGTCAAGACTTCCTTACCCTATATACTTTCAAGCGGTTTATGCTCTCAAGTGGCGTATAAGCAAGTCTCTCGAGGTGGCATTTGTTGACACAGAAAATTTGATGAATATGATGATTCTTTTAATATTAGTATATTTGAATATATTTTGGATAATATTGATATTATCTAATTTGTTTAATTAGATAACATTAAAGGAGTTTGAACTTATCAAAACTCTTCTTATCCTAACTATAAATATGAGCTCTCATTCATCTTAAAAATCATCATGTAAAAATCCTGAAAATTTTATTCAATTCAAAGATCACAATAAAATAATCCTGAAAATAAAAGCCCTCCATGCATGAAGATCATGTCAAACATGTTGATCCAAACTTCTATTGAAGATCAAGCCATTTAAATCCGGATGCCCTTCAATAAAGAACAAACATATAAGCTCTTCTTTGAAGATCAAGCCATTTGAATTCTGGAGACCCTTCAATGGAGTGTTCAAGGCATCCAATTGAAGATTCAGAGGATCATTCAACGATCTTGTACGCATATCGCATTAATATTACTTGTAATCATAAATTTGATTTTTAACATATAATTCAATTTTCTTTGTTTACATTACTATAAAAATTTTCAAATTTTATTAACATTCTTCAAAAAGTTGAAGGTAACATAAAGCTAGTTTAGAGGATTATTAAAAAATGTCCCGAACGTTTAGAGGTTTAACACTTTAACTTATAGGTTGAAGTAATTTTAATTTAGTCTATAAGGACATCTAATAGTAATAGGAAATAATAAAGGTAAATAAAAGAGTTTTACCTGATTACAAGACTTTAATTAATGATCTATTGAGTACTAAATAAAGAAATGAAACAAATTAATTGCAAATGACTGCCTTAGATAGGGATAGGGATAGGGATGAGAGTTCACATTTGTTGTGGGTACTTGCTCTTATTAAACTTGTGTTAGTTTGGTTTTGATGTAAAAATGTTATTTGTGGTGATGGTGGGATAGATTTGAGTTTTAATATTGTATCTACTGAGATAATTGGATTAGTCATTAGACTTGATTGGAAGTACATTTGGTTTGACTCGAAGGAGTCAAAGTAATCAACACAGTCAGTTGGAAACAATCAAGAGTGAAGTAGGAAGAGGTGGAACGGTTCTTAAAGTCTAATGCACTTAGTAGTACACCACTTCGTCAAAGAAAAGTTATGGAAGAGAGCACACAACAACTACTGAGGATCTCTAACACTTATGGAGGAAGCCGTTGCAAGCCGATAGTGCCCATTATTGTAGTTGTTACCATTGTACATGACGGTAATAATGTTACCGGGTATATTTGAGTATTATTGAAGTGTGATAGTTTGAGTACAACAAGAGTTTCAGTATAGTTTGAGTACAACAAGAGTTTCAGTACAATTACAATAGAGTAGTGTGTGATCCAACGAAGTCCCGATCCTCTACCACAAGTATGCTACTTATACTATGGCTGCAACGACTCTTTTTCTAGTGAGTGTAACGGAGTGCTGGTAATGGTGAGCTGCATTGAGTGCCGGTAATGGTGAGCATTCATTGAGTGTTGGGTCGTGATAATGGAGAGCCGTTGGAGTAATTATCATCCCATCAATGTGTCATCTTTGTGTAACGAGTGACCGTTTGTTGCCTTCGGGTAAGTGCTGATGATTCGGGTCAGGTGTTGATGCCCAATTGTCTTGTCACCAGTCCCCCCACTCCCTAGCCAATGAGAGTGGTTGAGGTGGTTTGGGAGTAATGACTTGTGTAAAATTATTTTTTTTTCGAACGGTAAGATAATTGTGGCCGAGGTACCTCGGCCAAAAATGGCCAAGGTGACGACCTCGACCCAAATTGGCCGATGTTATGACCTTGGCATATTTATTATTATTTTTATTTGTTATTTTTTTTTCATTTTTTTTTAATTTCTGTTTGTTTTTTTGGTTGTTTTTTTGGCGTTTTGCGTGCGAGCTCACTTCGACCGCCCGTATGCCCGGTCGAAGGTTCGTTCTCTCGTCAGGTAGCTAGTGAGATCGAATCCCGTGCCGGCCCTAAGGGACTAGAGTGTGGTGTTTTCAAAATCAAGCCTTCGGCTTGATCTGGAAAAAATCCTCCCGTCAAGTAGCTAGCGAGATCGGATCTCGTGCTGGCCCTAAGATAACAGAGTGTGGTGTTTTGGTAGCAAAGCCTTAAGCTTTAACCAGAAAACACCCTCCCGTCTAGTAGCTAGCGAGATCGGATCTCGTGCCGACCCTAAGGGAATAAAGTTTTATTTTTTTTATTTTTTTTTCACGAAATTTGAGAGGTGACGCCACTTGATTTATTTTTTTTTCACGAAATTTGAGAGGTGACGCCACTTGAGGAGGTGACGCTGCTTGAGGAGGTGACACCACTTGAGGAGGTGACGCTGCTTGAGGAGGTGACACCACTTGAGGAGGTGACGCTGCTTGAGGAGGTGACACCACTTGAGGAGGTGACGCTGCTTGAGAAGGTAACGCTGCTTGAGGAGCTAACGCTACTTGAGGAGGTGACGTCGCTTGAGGAGGTGACACTGCTTGAGAAGGTAACGCCACTTGAGGAGGTGACGCTACTGGAGAAGGAGGAGGTGACGCCGTTGGTGGATGAGGAGGCGCCGCTGGAGAAGGAGGAGGCGATGCCGTGGATGCGGAGGCGACGCCGTGGATGAGAAGGCGCCGTTGGAGAAGGAGGAGGCGACGCCGTTGGTGGATGAGGAGGCGATGCCGTGGATGAGGAGGCGACGCTGTGGATGAGGAGGCGACGCTGTGGATGAGAGGGCACCGTTGGAAAAGGAGGAGGTGAAGCCGTGGATGAGGAGGCAATGTTGTGGATGCGGAGGCGACGTTGTGGATGAAGAGGCGCCGCTGGAGAAGGAGGAAGCGATGTCGTTTGTGGATGAGGAGGCGACACCGTGGATGAAAGGCACCAGGGCAACCTTCTTTTGTAATATGTAGAGCTGTGCCTGAGATTTGGGCTCACCTCTCAACAAGAGCACCAATGACGGTAATAATGTTACCGGGTATATTTGAGTATTATTGAAGTGTGATAGTTTGAGTACAAGAGTTTTAGTACAATTACAATAGAGTAGTGTGTGATCCAACGAAGTCCCCATCCTCTACCACAAGTCTGCTACTTATTCTATGGCTGCAACGACTTTTCTTCTAGTGAGTGTAACGGAGTGCGGGTAATAGTGAGCTTCATTGAGTGCTGGTAATGGTGAGCATTCATTGAGTGCTGGGTCGTGATAATAGAGAGCCGTTGGAGTAATTATCATCCATCAATGTGTCGTCTTTGTGTAACGGGTGACTGTTTGTTGCCTTCAGGTCAGGTACTGATGCCCAATTATCCTGTCAGTACAGTATAAAAGTTGAGTCTATGTAACAAGTAGGATGGACACAAAAAATTGTACTCTGGCTCTGAAACAATACATTTTACTTACTAACAAACATACCCAATAACATTATTTACTGTCATTGGTGCTTTCATTAAGAGCCTGAGATTAAATTCTCAAGCAAGCTGAACACTTCACGTTTCTCATCATACAGGGAAATGGCACAATCTAGATAAAGTGGCTCCCATGGTTCCCATGGCCAGAACCTTAACGGAAACAACAACGCTAGCATGGACACCCGGCTAACGAACTCGTGTGACCTTTTGGACCAGGTTAATAAAAATCACAGTGGAGGGTAGCAAGAACTCAAGACGCCGGTACCACCTATGGATCTCTAGGCAATTGCCCATGCCATTTAGCAGGTAGTAGCGTCGTAAACTAGTTGGTGGCAAGGATACAGGGTCAAATGCCCCAGGCACCCGCACAAGCGGCAAGGTGATATCGCCATGGCGACAACGAACCTAGCGTCGTGGTGCAACCCATGCAACCAACGATCCTCCTGAAACTCAACTTTGCTCCAAGCGAAGGGAACCAAGAGGTTGGGGAGAAGGCGTTCAAGGGGATGACTGGATTGTGCAGAAACCAGTTGCCTCTAGGCCCGCCCTAGAACGATTGGGCGAGAGGATGTGTGTGCAACAGAGGTTAGGGAAACAACATAGGGTCGAAAGGTCATTTACCAAGGACAATGCCAAGACGAAAACAAGACGTTAGAGGGAAATTATTTACCGTCACTACCAATTTATTTGATTTATCTCATTGTATATTTTAAATATAGTGAAAATAATCAAATTGGGCCATGAACTTTACCTAAAAAGTCAATTAGACCCTTAAATCTTTTAAAGTTTAAATTAAACTCATTAACATTTTATTTTGGTGCAATGAAGTCCAAAAACCAGCTTGTGACCTGTGATAGCAAGTCACTAGGGTTCTGGCAATCCTCCGGTGACAATCTGACACTATTTCTTACCACAAATCGACTGGTGACCAGCACCGATCGTCGGTCACTAGAGAAGAATAGTGAAGGTGACCATTTCTAGTTGCCTCCTCCGAAGAAGGCAACCGGTTCTTGTTGCCTTCCTAGAGAAAGGGACCAGAAATGGTTGCCTTCACTAGAGGCGACCAATTTTGGTTGCCTTCTCCGGAGGAGGCGACTAGAAATGGTTGCCTTCACTATTCTTCTATAGTGATCGGCGATCGGCACCGGTCTTCGGTCGATTTGTGGTCGAAAATAGTACCGGAGGGTTGCCATAACACTAGTAACTTGCTATCACAGGTCACTAACCGGTTTTTGAACTTCATTACACCAAAATTAAATGTTGATGGTTTATTTGCAACTTTAAAAAGTTTAAAGGCGTAATTGACTTTTCAAGTAAAGTTCGATGGCCTATTTGATCATTTTTCCTTAAATATATTATTTATAGTTAATAATTCTATGTGTATCTGCGTATCAATGATCTAATATAATTATAAGTCTTTTGATTTATGTATCTAGTGCAATACAATATACTATATTATGATTTTTTAATATTGGGAAATGAGTTTGAAAATAATATTAGATTAATAGGGTCTAAGACCTTTAAAATAATATAAACGGGCTACAAGAGTTGAGTTTTGAATAAATAAAAGAAATAACTTAGGCACACGTGGATCGACGAGTAAGCCCAACCATAGGCTCTGGTGGGCTATCGCTATTGCCTCATTGACACACAAATGTTAGTGACACACTGCATCATTGACCAAAAGAGAAGTCAGGAGAAGAAGAAGAGAGCTAATGGTGGTTTGAATTGGACATCACCCCTTCTTTTATACCACTCCTAGGGCCGCATGTCATGGGCATGTGCATGGATGATAAGCCACAATTGATCATTAGAAAGCTGTCAATGACTCCCTCCCGGTGGCTCTTGAGAAAGGGGAGTTGTAAGGGATTATGCACACAAGGTGCTATATTAAGTACCTCACCAGAATGTGATTAGAACTTGGTGGTAGCTAATGTCCACGAGAGTAGCATTGGCATTGACATGGTTCTCGCACTTCATTGTTGAGCATTGTTTAGCTTAGAACTTTAGAACTTTGAGAAATATTTGTATATTGCTATTTGATTTAAATCTTCTTCTTCATCATTGTTTATTACCTAATTAATTACTTATTTCATAATTGTCTCCAAGCAAACAAAAATATCAATTTGGTTAGCTTTCAAACAGTTTATGACTTCGTGCTTAGCCCCTTGCTACTCAAGTCCTTACTAGCCCTTCCTAGAGGACGACACTCACTAATTTAACCACTAAAAATACAACTTTCAAATGACGCTATTGTCGGGGAATGACATTGATTTTGAGTAACAAGTCCATTTGGGTTAACATGAGCCATCATCTAAGTTAGAGAGTCTAACCCCCATCATTTACATGTTTCTTGTGCAATTTACTTTGTTTATTTTTGAAATTTTTGGATACTTGAATTGTTTATACTCTCACAAGCAACTACTTCTAGTTGCAAAACACTATTTTGTCTTTATGTTTGTAGGTTGATCCTCTATGATGTATTCTCAAACAAGATATCAACAAGAGGATTACTATGATGACCAAAGAGGATACAAGAAACCAAGGGGAGGCTACAATGCTCAACTTTCTAACCCCTATGGTTATGAAGATGATGAGGACTATAGAGTAGAATATCAACTAAGAAGGCCACCACTAAGGACACATGATGATGAGGCATATGATGAGTATGATAATCCACCACGAAAGAAATCATCAAGAACTCAATATGATGATAGGGAATATGGTGATTACCATTACTCTAGAAGAGCTCCACCACTACCTCAATGAAGATCCTTCTATGATGAACCACCGGAGAGCTATCAAGGATCTTATTATGGTCATGATTATGAGCATTCAAGGAGGGTCCTACCACTACGGAGAAACATCTCTTATGATCATTCAAGGGAATACCAAACGCCTAGGTATTACTGAGATGATTATGAAAAAGGGATATCATGATCAAGAGGACTACTACTATGTGCACCGAGGGGATAGGAGGAGTGCATCTCACCAAAGCTACAGTTCTCAATCTTATCTCTATAGCCACTATGATGAGGATGAAGACTACTTTCCACAAAGAAGAGTCATTAATTCTCAATCATATGACTCGTATCACCCCAAGTCTATCCTCCACAACCTTACACTCAAAGCACACCTCTACCTAAAAAGAAATCCATTGTCGAGCACATGTATGAACATTGGTCGGAACCCAAACCATGAGATCCCAATGATCCCTACAAAACCATTGAGGAACATATGTTTGAGGATATGAACTTACAAGTGATTTGCCACGCTTGTAAAGGCCCTAACTATAGGTATCAATGCCATAATTACCTTTATTGCAATAGATGTAAGGAAAAATTCTCATGTGAATGTAGGGACAAACAACAAAGGAATGGAGTTGATCAATGGTGCAATGCGAAGCTGCAAGGAAATCATGGATTGAGTGAGGAAACTTGGACATTGGCGAGGCATTTAGGAATCAACATTGTGTCGGATGATAGCATGTAGGAGAATATTAAAGTGGTTTCATGGGTTGATCAAGGTGGGCATAACCGTAGGAAACAAGTGAGCTTCAAAGTACCCTTAGAGGAGGTCATTGAAGATATACGGGAGAGTGAGCTAGAGATCCCCGTTAGTGAAGAGTTGCAAGACCAAAAGAAGGAAAATCAAGATGAGGGATACAGAAATGAATTTGAAGAAAAGAAGGATGCGAGGGTGCAAGTAGGGTTGGATGTTGAAGAGCCTCATGGTGATACCTTTGAACTGTCATATGGTAAGACTCTTGATTCTAGTTGTGGTGTCACCACTCTTGGTAATAATGGTGCTAAATCATGGGGTTATATATGTGATGAGGAAATTACTTGTGATGATATGGTTGTGCCTATTTGTTTTGATAATTCTAATATTGTTGGTCCCGGTTGGGTGGTGAAAAGTCTAGAGGGGGGGG
>NC_044927.1:9817673-9859544 GCF_003576645.1 Ipomoea triloba
GGGGGGGGGGGGGGGGAATAGACTTTTCAAACAAATTAAATTTTTAACACTTCGTAATTTCAACTCCAAATAAAATTAAATTTGACTTGAAGTGCACAGCGGAATATTTGAGTGTAAAGTGTTGTAGTAAAAATGAAGTGATAATGTAGAGATTTATTGCATGCAATACGATATAAAAACTTGAAATAGCTCAAATAAGATTTATGCAAAAATTAGCTTGCATGCAAACGTGAGAACTGTCAAACCCATATAGGTTAGTGCAAAGAGATAATGTGAATAGTAATTGGGTTAGCAAGTGATTAGCATGCAATGATGAATGTGCTATAAGTAAAAAATAATGAGTAAAGAGAGAAAGAGATTTATAGTGGTTCGGAGGTGATGTAATCCTCCTACTCCACTTTACTCCTTTCACTCCAAGGAAGAATTTACTATCTTCTGTCACCAAGATACAATAGTGATTACACCAGTGCTAGTTCTTCTAACTCAGCACTTCTACAACTTCTCCGTAGTGCCTTGAACACAAAGCCAGCACTAATCTCACTTCGAGTGCCTCTGCACAAAGCTTGCACTCCCTAGGGCTTTCACAACTCCTCTGCTACTCAACCCTCTACCCACACTCAATAGGGAATTTTTTTTACAAGGAAAAATAATTTTTCTTTCTTTCTTTCTCCAACTCTAAGAGACTCTCAGAATATTTATTTGAGATAGCTTAGTTTCTAGATGAAATATTGAAGAATTTCTCTCTCTTAATTTTTGTATAGCACTTGTATTCAGCATGCGTAGAATTTGTGTTGTGTGATTGGTTGTTCTTCCTTCTTCATGTCTTCATCTATTTATAGTTGTGAATTTTTGAAGTTGCCCGTTGGAGATAGGCAATTTCAAAATTTGAAATCTTGTACTTGAGATCTTGTTGTGTAGAAATGTTGAAAATAATTTCAACTTTTATCAGATGTCAGGATGATTTTTGACTTTGTAACATTTTCCTGATCTTGCAAGTAATTCTTGTCGGATGTGTGTCTTGAGCTTCCTTGGCTGATAAATATATTCCTTGGCTAATGAATTAATTCCTTAGCTCATGAATTAATTCCTTGGCTCAATATTTAATCCTTTACTCTTTTTGGATTAACTACTCTCAGTGGGATTCGAACTCAGCTTCTAGGACCGTGGCTCATAGCGTGGCTCCTTAATTAAATTCATGGCTGATCCTTTTAATTTTGCTTCCATTAGGAATTGATGCATGGATCAAACAGCGTAGCTCATACCGTAGCTCCTTAATTAAATCCTTGGTTAATTCTTTTAATTTTGCTTCCAGTAGGATTTGAAGCCTGAATCAAAAAGCGTAGCTCATACCGTGGCTCATTATTTAAAATGTTCCTATTGAGTTTTGATCCCCGGTCTCTCTTTAATAACACCTGTAGCTTCATCTTCTTAAATTCAGAGCGTGGCTCCTTGAAGAAATAATAACACCCGTAGCTTCATCTTCTTAAATTCAGAGTGTGGCTCCTTGAATAAATAAAGACCGTAGCTCATCCCATTAATAAATAGAGAGTGTGGCTCTTTTTCAAGAATTAATTCCAAGTGTGACTTGATCTCTTAAAATAATTAGACCGTGGCTCCTTTCGAATTAATTCATCTGTGACTCCTCTTCTTGAAAATTTTCAACCGTGGCTGATTTTCAAAAAATCAAGCGTGATTTAACCTTCATAAAATTAATTTCATGGCTGATTTTAGAGATCCATCCGTAGCTCTTCTTCTTTCTTGGCTTCTTCAAGAAATTTCTAAACTTAAATATTTCTTGTTCTTAATCAAAAAAAAATGACTCAAAATTCAAATAAAAATTGGGGGTCTAAAATTTTTATCCTAGAAATACAATTTAGCTCATCAAAATCTAATTTCAATTTATTCCTAACAATTTCCCCCTTTTTGATGATGTCAAAACCTATACTTAGTCATTTGGCTTATCCTTTGAAAATATTTTGAATATTTTTTTTAAATTTTATTTTGACTAGCCATAGATGAGTTTAACAAAGATAAATGACATGGAAGAATTGTTTTTAGATAACAAGATATTCCTACATGCATATCTGAGATTAAAAATAACTTCTTCATTTTTATTGAACCAGATTCTCAGGCATGCATTTGATACAAGCTAGATCTAAAAATAGTTTTTAAAACATAATAATCATAAACGATCAAGCACCACATAATAACATAAACACAAAATACCAACATATTGTTAATCTTACATAGCCGTAAAGATAGTTCAAAACAACAAAAAATTATACATTACCAAAGACTCATGTTTTTTATTTTTCCATGGATCTTTTCTCCAGCATCTTGTCGATGTGTTCCCTGAGCTTCCTGAAGTCTTCAACATACTCATCAACAAAATATTCATCATAAACTTGTCCAGTGATGTAGTAGCTGTAGGCTTCTATGACATTGTTTCCTGGCAATACACCTTGTACAAACCATCTGACACATTCTTCAAATGATCTCCCATCACTTAGATATTCTCCTTTGTGACCTGCATACTGCTCAATTTCTTTTAACATGTTAATATTTGAATTTGCTGGGCTTTTCTCTTTCTTCAGTTCCTGATTCTTCTTTGCAACCCATAGTCTTTGATCTCCTTCCAGTTGCTTCCTCATGATAGTAGGAACATCCTCCATGGTGTAGGGAGTTGTCCTGTCATCCGTGAAATATTGTATGGCTCCAAATTTTGGTCTGGGATCCTTAGATGCAAAACCTGAAAATCCAAAAATTCCTTTTCCTTTCCTCTCTCAACACTGCTTTCAACATGAATAGAGGTTCCGAGAGCCAAATGACTGCTCTCTTCCCCCTTTTTGGCATAATCAAGCAACTTCTCAACAGTACTATCAATTTTATCTACTTCAGTAGTATGCTCACATCTAAAAGTAGATAACTCATTATGCAAAGCAGAGATTTGATCTTCTTGTTGGTGAATTACCTTTAGTAGACTTTGGCATTGAGCTAGTGTGAAGTTGTTACCTCTGCAACTTTCAGCTTCAATCTTCTTTGACAATGCTGCAAATTTTTCATCACAGCCCTTTTCTTTATTCTCATTGTATTCTTGCATTGCATCATTTAAGTTTTTCTAGTGATCAGTTAACCTTTGCATCTGCTTGTAGATGTCTTCACAGATATGCCTCTGAATATCTCCCCTAACTTTCATTGCATTGGCAATCCTTGTGCTGATGTCTTCTTGACACTCATTCACTTTGATAAATAAACTGCTCAACAAGTTTTCAGTATCTTCAACCATATTCTTGGTCAGATTGTTCTTCATTTGCTTTAATTGAGTGGCTAATTCCTTGTCTTTCTGGTGAATGGGAACTGTGATGAGCTGCATTCCCTCTTCTTCAGTTGGCACCATCATCTCGTCATCATCATCAGCTTTACTTGAATCAGAAGATTTGGACATGATAATTTTCCTTCTCTTGGTTGATTTCAAGCTTGCTTCATCATCATCAGATTCAAAATCCTGTAAGTGTGCTTCATCAATCACATGTGTATCAAGAAGATTATCAAACAAATTTTCATTAGTATCTTCCAAAGTGTTTGGAAGATTTTCAGTAGTATCCATCTCATGTGATTGTGGTGCAGCTGGCACGTCTATTTTGTTTCCATGTTGACTTTCATCCAAATTAGTTTCCACCAAAGTCTCATCCTGAGCAGTAACTACCCCTTCACATATTGCTTCGATTGGAACTGTAACTGAAATTGAAATATTCTCAGCATTATTTACATTAGGAATCATGACTTGTTCCTCAACTTTAGCTGCTATCTCCTTCTCAACTGGTTCCTCAACTAGATTCTCGGCTGACACTTCAAATTGAGCTTCATTTGTGACACATGCGTAAACTAGATTCTCAACTACAATCGTGACTTGATCCTGCTCTGGAACCGTGACTTGATCCTTCTCTAGAACCGTGATTGGTTCCACATCTTGTTCCTCAATTGTAATTTGAACTGGCACCTCATTCAGAATTTGAATTTCTCTCTCATTTGCATTCGAAGGACCTTCCCCCTGTGTCATAGCGTTTCCATCATGTTGAAAGATTGAAGCTTCTTTTGGAAAGCGGTGAAAATCCATAATTGATCTCTGTAATCCTTCTTGGAGATTTGCTTGATCTAACTCTTCAAAATCTTCAACAGATAGTGCATACAAAATTTCCTCCATAACCGGCAACTTTTCTTTAGATCCTGCCAACTCAGCCTGAACTTTGTTTGTGTAAGTTTTTTCAATTGTAGACATCTGGATAGCAGTGGCTATATCCCTGGTTCCTAGCCAATCAAGTGCAAATAATTCTTCCCTCTCAATCTCAGGTCCAGCTCTGGAAATATGAGATTGATACTCTTCTAATCTCCATTTTCTCCATTCTTTTACCCTCAACAACTTAATAGCTAATATTGGATCTTCATAAAAAAAAAAAGGCTCACTCCCTTTTTCCAGAATATTTGCCTCAAGTTGGGAGTCCAGTCCTTCAATTGGCAGTGGAGATATAAGAGCTTCATTATTTGTAAAAACATTTTCAGTTGGCAGTGATGGTGGATATGGTTGATGGTCCCCAGTTGGCATGACAGGCACAATGACAGTTTCAATCAAATTTGAAGTTACTACCCCATCATTTGCACTCCTCAACCACTAGGGGTGCTTCATTTGATCCTAGCCCTTCAGAAATTCTAGAAGTTCTCTTTGCTAGCCTTTCTCTTTTCTTTTTAGGAGCATTGGAACCCATAGTATCTCTTCTGGGAGAGGCCTCAGTAGGTTTCCTCCTTCTCAAGGTTTTAGGGTTCCTAAACAAATATTTGAAGCTAGCAACATCCTTTGGCTTTCTTAGGGGTACACCTTTCTTCCTCATAATCTCAGAGATAACAAAACCATAACCCACATGTTGCTGCAATTTCTTGAGTACAAAAGTTTCATCAGGTTTATCAGGTTTAGCATTCTTACAGAATTCTGCAATGTTATTGTAAACATACCCAACCCAATTAAACTTAATTCCTTGCCATACTCCATTCATCAAGGTAATTTTCTGTGTCTTTATCTCATTTAGGCTAGATGTCTTACAGGCATTTGTATAATATGTTAATGAATTTTTCAAACTCCCACTTCAATGTGTTCTTAAAACCAGAAAATTTAGGTGTAACAGACGAAATTTCTTCTCGATTTAAAGACCAAAATTCTTGATGATCAAACACATGTTTATCAACCTCCAAGTCAGTTTCAGGCAAATCAAATATATCTCTTAGGTCACTAGGCATAATCTCAAGAGGGGTTTCATTCACAATAGACTTGATAGATAGATTATCTATTGATGAATGTAAGTAAAATTCAGCAGCATCTTCTTCATATATACCAGAGAATGGATAGGTACATAACATACCACTGTTCCCTAGGGCTTGAATAATTTGATTTCCCAAAATTTTGTCGTCGACAAGGTAAGAACTAAACAAGAAATGGTGTAATAATCAGACAATAGGGCTAGATCACAGATATAATTCTTGTATTGAATCCAATATAATGCTATTACAAAGAGGAATTTATGTAATAACAAGGCAAAGTGTTTGATAATTAAGGAATCGTGTCTTAAAATGACACAAGAGAGTGTTTTAATACTCTAAATCGGCCCTAACTACCCCGAAGAAGATGGTGGGGAATTACAGCTGCCTTGGACCGCAACAAACGCCGCAAGACTCGGACCAACGCAAAGACCCTTCACTTGGTCGAGCATGGGGCTCGACCTAGTGCCGACCACGACTAAGGTGGCCGACCACAGCCGGGATGGCCGACCTCAGCTTGGAGGTCCGCCTTGGCCGACCCCATGGCCAAGCGCGAAGCTTGGCCATCCGGGTCGGCCAGGTCTGAGGTTTTGGTGCTCCGAACTTCGTTCGCTCCGTATTATTCTGCTTCGGGTCCATTTGTAACTATTCCATCAAGAACAAACACTTGATACAACTTATACGTACTACCAACACAATTTTCATTCAAGTTAAACACTAATATTTTTTTCTTTAATTATATTTTACTTATAGATTATAGGTATATAGATATATATAGATTAGATAGAGATTAGAGCTTAGAGCTATACAAAATTTAAAGGTAATGAACTATTGCTAAGATTTTACTACTATTCAACTCTTCTCCTCACACGCCCCGTTGACATTCCAGCTTATTATAATTATTTATAAATATGTTTATAGCAATTAAAATTATATTCTTGCTCAGCACGGCAAGATCTCATCCATTGGATTATGGATATGCGAGGAATTTAAGGCATTGACTAATAACAATAGCATACTAACCACAAACATATATAGATAACATCACCAATTCTTACAATAATTTGTTTTAATCAGTCATCAGTAGATTTTGCAGAGATCTAATTTACACAAGAAAAATAAAACCATGTCGTGGCTTCATCAAGAGCCCTTTGGCAATCCAAATGCAGTGATCAGCCCAGATTTCTGTGCCCCTCATCCCTTTCAACTTTCCATGAAGAAGAAACACTATTTCTTTAGCAGCCATGAATATGAAGTCAAAGATGATACATATGGCAGATTCCTCTTCAAGGTCAAAAGGATTAATTCCTTCTTCAGTAGCAAGGTGGTCATCTATGATGCTGTCCAAAACCCAATCGTTACTCTACGCCCAAAGGTACCATTTTAATTTCTCAAAACCTCAGGCTAGTACTGTTAGGCGGAAGCCAATTGTTATACGGTGGACCATGGTATGAAAACGGGGTCGTTTCTTTTAAGTAAAGATAATGCGGTCATTATATTTAACAAATCTTGTATTTTTGGTGTGTTCAAGACAAAATAAAACTGCTGTGTATCTAAAATGAAACTGAATAACTTTTATCACATATTGTGTATGTTTATATTATCAAATGAAAATGTAATTGAATTGAAATAATACATTAGTTGTGTTGAAATGAAATTACAGTATGTCTGTATACATGTATAAAATTAAACTGAATAACATGTCTCACATATTGAATGTATAATATATTGTCAAATGAAACTGTAGTTGAATTGAAATGATATTTTAGTTGTGCTGAAATAAAACTACAGTATGTATAATAAGAAACTAAATAATATTTCTCACAAATTGAGTTTATATTGTCAAATGAACTGTAGTTATATTAAAAATGATACTTTAGTTGTGTTTTAATGAAACTACAATGTATATATAAAATGAAACTAAATAACTGTTTCACATATTTGAGTGTATATTGTCTAAAGAAACCGTAGTTAAATTATAATTATAATTTAGTGGTGTTATAATAAGACTACAGTGTGTATAAAATGAAATTCAATAACAGGTCTCGCTGTAGTAAGACTATTGTATGTATAATAACAAATGAAACTGTAGTTCAAATGAAACTGAAATGAAACTACTATACAATGTATCTAAAATGAAAATGAAACAAAACTAATTACATGGAACGGGTGTTAGTTGTTTCTTTTAGTGAAAAGAAACGACACCATTTTGGACCATGGTCCATAGTAAAATTTGCCGGCGGAAGCCGGTAAAAGCCAAGTATAGTACCCGGTGGTTTGGATTGTTGCGCAAAGGCGGGTAAAGGGCATAAGGCCAAGTCTAGCACCCAACGTCTCGAAAAATGTGATTATGGTCTATAAGTAAGGAAATAAAGTTGCGTCTTCATTACTAGCTATACCTTTTGGTGTAAGTGGTAAGCGCTTGATCTTAACAAGTAGTATCAGAGCCAACACTCGATGGCGGGGGATTGTTGGGCGGATGCCGGTAAAGGGCTTAGGGCCAAATCCAGCATCTAGTGCCTCGAACAATGACATATATAATAAGGAAATAAAGTTGGGTCTTCGCTACTAGCTATAGCTATTAGTGCAAGTTGTAAATGTTTGATCCTAACAAGTAAGTATGTGGTAGCTTGCAACTGCATTATGTCATTTTTATTAGTAAATGAAAATATCAGAAAAATTGAATTTTTGCAGACAAATTCAAGGCGTAGCAGATGGCAAGTGTTTAGGGGAGAAAGCAAAGCAAACACAGACATTATATTCAGTGCTAGACTTTCTTCATTTTTCCAATTTAACAGAAACTTAGATGTGTTCTTACGGAATAACATAGCGGAAAAGATTTGTGACTTCAAGATGAAGGCATCCAACTCTGCCAACAAATGTGATATTTATGGATCATCTTCTTTGTTGATTGCTCAGGTCAGCTTTTTACTTCTACGTACATTTTGGTTTTTGGACAATATAATAATATTACGGAGTATTTGTTTTTACAATATAATGAATTCCTTGATTGATTTTGGGGTTGCAGATGAAGAGGAAGGGCATATTAAGGAACCATTTCATGATGTCTGTGAATCCAAATGTGGACTATGCCTTCATTGTTGCACTCATTGTTATCCTTGATGAGATTGTGATTTCAGATTGAAAGACTCAAATTTCTCTTGTACTATTTTCTTTTTATTAGACCACGAGGTGTTCTGAACAGCTCTAACTATAGGAGACACCCTTTAAGTCCGTACCATACTCGAACTATTTTTTTTGTCAGACCACGAGGTGCATGTCCTGAGCAGGCTATAACTTTTTTTTGTCAGACCATGAAGTGTCCTGAGCAGGCTCTAACGGTAGGAGACATATTTAAGCCCGTATAATACTCAAACTATTTTTTTTTTGTCAAACCACGAGATGTCCTGAGCAGGCTCTAACTGTATGAGACACCTTTAAGCCCGTACCATATACTCAAACTATTTTCTTTTTGGTCAGACCACGAGGTGTCGTGAGCAAGCTCTAATTGTAAGAGACACCTAAGTGTTGTAGGAGACACATTTAAGCACATACCATACATACTCAAACTATTTTTTGTTATCAAACCACGAGGTGTCCTGAGCAGGTTCTAACTGTAGGAAACACCTTTAAGCCCGTACCATACTCAAACTATTTTCTTTTTTGTTAGACCACGGGTGTCCTGAGAAGACACCTTTAAGTTCGTACCATACTCAAACTATTATTATTTTTGTCAAACCACATGGTGCATGTCCTGAGCCATCTAGGAGACACCTTTAAGCCTGTACCATACGCAGACTATTTTTTTTTTTGTCAGTGATTTTTTTACCACGAGGTGTCTTGAGCATACTTTAACTGTAGGAGACACGTTTAAGCCCGTACCATATTCAAACTATTTTTTTGTTAAACCACGAGGTGTCCTGAGGAAGCTCTAACGGTAAGAGACACCTTTAAGCCCGTGTCATACTCAAACTATTTTGTTTTTTGTTAGACCACGAGGTGTCCTGAGCAGGCTCTAGTTGTATGAGACACCGTTAAGTCCGTAGGCTCTAATTGTCAGTGGCTTTTTTTTTTATCATACTCAAACTAATCGCCGATTAATTTTTCCATACGAGAGGAAGTTCAAACTCTCGACCTCTTTTAAACGACAGGAGTGCATGACCAATCACGACAACCATGCTGGTTATTTCTCTTATAATATTATTAATTATTAATTATGTTATTTATAATATTATTAATTATTAATTATGTTATCATAGCTGAGTAAGAAGGCTGACAATGACAAGGAATGGACTTAAATATTATTAGAGTTAATTCTATTTTTTGTCCCAGTTAGAGTTTACACGACTAAACAGTAAACACTAACAAAATGCAAGGTAATGAAGTTTTTACAACACGTTTGGTTCACGGAATGAATTTGGAGGGAATAGGAAAATTATTCCATAAGGAATGGAATAGTAAGGAATAGAATATGAATTGTATTATAGTGTTTGGTTGGCGGAAGGAATAGACTTTTGAATTGTACGTATGTATTCCATCGTTTGGTTGGTTAAAGGAATAGAAATGGAATATATATTTAAAAGACATAAATGCCCTTGTACAAATTATTATTATTATTATTATTATTATTATTATTATTATTATTATTAGTATTATTATTATTATTATTATTGTCGTTATTATTATTATTATCACTATTATTATTATTTTCAGTATTATTATTATTATTATTATTATTATTATTTTCAGTATTATTATTATTATTATTATTATTATTTAGTATTATTATTATTATTATTATTATTATTATTATTATTAGTATTATTATTATTATTATCATTATTATTATTATTATTATTATTATTATTATTATTATTATAACAAACCTGTATAAACAAGGTTGTTGCCACAGTCATCGGATCTTCCCATCTTTCTGTTTCGTTCTCTCTCCTATAAGCATTGTGTTTCCTTACGCATTGCAAATTCATATATATGTATCCATTTCTTTTTTCTCTCCATGTTCATATACCTACACCCCATCTCGTAAAGAAACGCATGCACTAAAAAATGTGGACAAGAAAGTCTGCTTTTAATTATTCCCTCATCACAACAGCTTAATTTTGATATCATAAGGTTAATATATCCATTTCGAATTCTACTATTTGTTTTTGATTTTTTCATATTTTGATCCCCGAATTTTTACTGTTGGGGTTGATTAAATGTATAAACACTAAACCCTAGGAATACATATACAATCTGTTGCGGCTGCGGCGCGGTGCTATACTTGATATGTGATATGATGATAGAGAGAAAAATGACCGTAAAAAATTAATGTTTAAAAAAGGGTAAAAATGGAAATAAAATAAAATACATATTCTTGATGGGTCAGTAATAGGCTAATACCAGGGGGTGCTGGTAATAGCTATTACCCTTACAAGGGTAATAGCTCATTCCCAGGAACATTGTTCCTCGGAATACAAATGTTTACCAAACAACGGAATAGGCTATTACTGGGAATGCTATGTCATTCCCTGCCTATTCCGTGAACCGCACATCCCGTTAGTGTTATCAAGAATGGCGTTCAGACAGAGGGAGACATGTGCTATCCATTTTTAACATGTAGTTGAATCTCCCGCAAATTATATCGTGGACCGTGGTCCACAATGCATTGTGGACCGCGCATCAAAACGACATCGTTTTGATTAATGAAAACAGACGGATGAATTCGCGCCACTCACTTTCAGTTCATATACACTGCAGTTACATTTCAACACAACTACAGTTTCATTCGATAATATAAAAATACAAATGTGAAACTATTATTCAGTATCAGTTCATATACACTGCAGTTACATTTCAACACAACTACAGTTACATTTTGATATAACTACAGTTTCATTCGATAATAGAAAACACAAATGTGAAACTGTTATTCAGTATCAGTTCATATACACTGCAGTTACATTTCAACACAACTACAGTTACATTTCGATATTGATGAGCACAAATGATGAGTGTAAAAAGGGTGTAATGTCGTTCCGCTGAGGATTGGTGTTATGGCACGAAACTGTGTGAATTACCAGGCACTAGAGTATATGAATTTATAGAATCCAAGTAACAGAGACTGAATGATGTGGAATAAAAGAAAGCAATTAATTAAGGTGAAAACTATATGATAAAAGGTATGGGCCAGATTAGAGGGATTGTAATCTTGATGTTCCAACCAACTCAGGATTAGGGAAAGAATATTTAACCAAGGGATATATTGGCAATGCACAAAAGAATTCTACTCAGCTACTTTCGTAATCAATAAGAGAATTAGGCTAAAATTGCCCCACTGTCGTGATGCATCAATCATAACCTTAAGCACCTAAGCATTGTAAGCCCCCCAAAATTACCTCTACTTTCATAGCAGGAAAATTAGGTTGAAATTGGTAAGGCTCGAGGTCTCCATCCAACTTTCGTTGTAATGAGTCCCTCTCCTAGACTAGCAATTAATTCTGGCCACAAACCAATAACTAGTGCAAAGAAATCCCCAAATCAACATAAACCCTAGGTAAAAGATTCAATCCCTTTATGCAATTAAACATAAATCGAACATCAGGATTAACAATGGACCCCTAATCCAAACCCATAAACGAATTATTCCCTCATGATGGGAGTAAACACAGCAAAGCAAGAATAAATAACCATAAACATCATAAGAAATAAAAGGGAAGAGAAACTTAACTGATAAAGAACAAATCCAACTTCAATCTTTGATTCCAATCTTGAAATAAAATAATCTAATGTAAAACTAGTCTAACTATGCTGGGGAAATATAAACTAAAAGCTAGGGTTCAGAACTCTGTAAGGGAACCTCCTTTAATTGTAGAGAATAGGTCAAATATATAGGAGATAGATGGGCCTTGGCCCATTAGGCAACTTCCAATTCTTTTCCAACTTGTATTCTTCCTTGTAATTCCCTTTTCTTCCAGAACTTGTCCAAAATGCTCCAATATTCTTCCTTTGTTGTTCCTTGTAGATAAATCAGCACTTGGACAATATAACACATAAACAATTCCCAATTTCACTAGGATACATAAAATAACCTTCAAAACAACTATAATAAGGGGTGAATAATTGTACAAAATAGCATATATCAGATATAACTACAGTTTCATTCGATAATATCAAAACAAATGTAAGGCAGTATCTTTTGAGATGAACTGTAGTGTCAATTACGGGCTTCGTCTCCCACTTACTGAAACGACGTCGTTTTGGGACCACGGTCCACAATGCATTGTGGACCGCGGTCCACAATATAAGAACTGTGAATCTCCTCCTCAGTAGGAATGAAAGAACGATTTCCTTCCTGTCATTTTATAATGTACCAAAACCATTTCTGTAGACCAAAAATAAAAATAACTCAGCATCTATATTCTATTGCTCTCTTATTTAGCTCAGCATCTCTATTCTATTGCTCTCTTATTTAGCAATCATATCATATGATACAGAAGGCAGCATAGTGGCCATGGTGTAATTCTGTAAATAAAAGCTAAGCTGCATGTTCATGAAACTATGATGAGAATGTGAATTATCTGAGAACGTAAAAACTTACAGAGAATAGTTCAGGAAAGATAATAAATACTACTGAGCTAATGACTCTACAAGAGTCCTACTATAACACAAATATTATATCCTAACACTCCTCTGCAAGCTCAAGTCGGAGGAGGAATGACATTGAGCTTGTCACGAAGAGAGGCAAAACGCATACTAGACAGGGGTTTTGTGAAAATATCAGCTAACTGATCTTTGGGGGATATAAAATGCACCTGTAACTCCTTCTTGGAGACCTTGTCACGAACGAAGTGATAATCGATCTCCACGTGTTTCGTCCGAGCATGAAACACCGGGTTCACACACAGATATGTTGCCTCTAAGTTGTCACACCATAACTTGGGAGTAGAGGCCGGAGGGAGACCAATCTCACGCAGCAGGGACACCAGCCAGGTAACCTCCGCAGATACATCCGCCAGTGCCTTGTACTCTGCTTCAGTGGAAGAACGAGCTACCGTCCGCTGTTTCCGGCAGGACCATGAGATCAGATTATTACCCAGGAAGATAGCAAAACCGCTCGTAGACTTCCGATCGTCAAGACTACCAGCCCAGTCCGAATCAGAGAAGGCATGTAAAGCAGCAGAGTCCGACCGAGAGACCCGAAGTCCAAAATGCAGCGTTCCCTTGATGTACCGCAAGACACGCTTCAACATACTCCAATGTGCCATAGTAGGAGCATGCATATGCTGACAGAGCTTGTTCACCGCAAAAGATAGGTCCGGGCGATTCACCGTAAGGTACTGAAGAGCACCAGCCAAGCTGCGAAACTGTGTCGAATCCGCATAAGGTACGGCCGAGTCATCAGTATCCCGAACAAGAGAAACAGGAGTAGAAATCGGCTTGCAATCAACCATACCTGAGCGCTTAAGTATATCAGTCATATAGCGCTGCTGAGACAAGAGCATACCACCAGTAACCGGAACCGTCTCAATACCAAGAAAAAATGAGGGAGACCCCATATCCCGAATCTTAAATTCCTTAGCCATCCGAGAAATAAGACCAGAAATACGCACAGAGTCAGACCCCATAACCAAAATATCGTCAACATAAACCAACAGGTACAACAGCACACCCTCAGAGGAATAGACAAACAATGACACATCCGTCTTAGAAGGAACAAGCCCCACTGACAACAAAAAATCATGAAGACGAGTAAACCAGGCACGAGGTGCCTGCTTAAGGCCATACAATGACCTCTGCAGTAAACACACATGATCTGGGGCAGATTTATCCTCATAGCCTGGTGGCTGTCGCATATAAACCGTCTCTGCCAGCGCCCCGTTCAAGAATGCATTATGGACATCCAGCTGCCTGACCGTCCAGTCTCGTGAAACCGCCAAAGAGAGAAGAAGACGAACAGTGGTGGGCTTCACAACCGGGCTAAAAGTTTCAAAGAAGTCCTGACCGGCTACCTGATTAAACCCCTTGGCAACAAGACGAGCCTTATACCGCTCAATCGACCCATCAGCCTTTCTCTTAGCTTGAAAAACCCATTTGCACCCCACAACATTCATCCCAGGAGCAAATGGAACCAGACGCCAAGTGTGGTTATGAAGCAGAGCATTAAACTCTAGGTCCATCGCCTCCCGCCACTCAGGAACCTGAACCGCCTGGGAGTAACATGTCGGCTCAGGTAGACCAACGGCAGAGGCTAACGCAACATGCTGAGTCGGACCCATACTACGCAAAGCCATAGAATGAGACCGAGGACCATGCGAGAGACCACGTGTCCCAGGGCGACCACGGTGAGGCTGCCTGGCAGTCACAGCATCATGACTCTCGCCAGAAGACTCACTGAAGCCCTCAGAAGACGATGAGACAACAGGTGGATCGGGAGCAGATGAGACAACAGGTGCCACACCCCAAGGTACAGGAACTGGCGGAGGAACCTACACAGAATCAGAAGCAGCAAAAGGAAAGACCGTCTCATCGAACCGCACTTGGCGACAGATAAAGACCTTGTTAGTGCTAAGATCTAAACAACGGTAGCTACGGAAAGACTCAGGATAGCCCAAAAACACACAAGGAGTAGAACGAAACTGTAATTTATTACGATTGTAAGGCCGTAATAATGGAAAACACAGGCACCCAAAAATACGCAGAAAAGAATACGAAGGAGGAGAGCGATGTAAACGAAAATGCGGAGACTCGTCATTTAACACACGAGTAGGCATACGATTAATCAAATAAACTGCAGCCTCAAACGCAAAATCCCAAAAACGAGTAGGGACAGACGCTTGAGCCATCAAAGCTAACCCCGTTTCAACTACGTGCCTGTGACGACGCTCAACACGACCATTCTGCTCATGAGTATAGGCACAGGATTGTCTGTGACGAATCCCAAGAGCAGAAAAAGTCGAGTGAAGTTTCTTATACACACCCCCAAGATCTGATTGAATCGACTTAATTTTACGGGAAAAAGAACGTTCAACTAGTGACCGAAACTTGTCAAAAATAGAGTAGATATCTGTTTTAACACGCATAGGATATAGCCAGGTAAAACGAGAATAATCATCAACGAATAGCACAAAGTAACGAAAACTAGTAGAAGAAAGCAATGGCGCAGGGCCCCAAATATCTGTATATATTAAGTCTAATACATCAGAACTAGAATGACTAACATGAGGAAGGGGAAAACGAGACGACTTGCCTAATTGACAAGCCGAACAAACATCTAAAATATCACTAGACCTATGCGAACTAACAGAACATGAAGACAAAATTTGACGCAGGACACGCGAGTGAGGATGACGAAGCCTCTTGTGCCAAACACTGGGAGATGCACGGGCAGCCGAAAAAGCAGAAGGACCACGACCCGTAACCGCCCAAGTATATAGGCCACCCGAAGTTCCCCCTCTAAAAATTGTTTCCTTGGTGAATAGATCCTTCACAAGAAAGAACGTAGGGTGAAACTCAAAAAACACTCTATTGTCACGAGCTAAGCGTTGAACAGAAAGTAAAGAAGAAGACAGACCAGGAACATGCAACACATTAGATAATTCAAGTGACCTAGACGCAGTGGCTAACGAAGCAGAACCAACACTAACAATAGGCATACCTGTACCATTGCCGACCCGCAGGACATCCAGACCATCATAACCAGTAGCAGAAGATAAAGCAGAAGCATCCGGTGTCACATGATCAGTCGCACCAGTGTCCGGGAACCACTGATGAGATTCAGTCGCACTAACATCAACACCAGGATATGCCATATGAGCCTGCGGACCCGAACCAGCAGAATACCGCTGGTAACACGTGACAGCCGTGTGCCCCGGCGTGTCACAAATCTGACAGCGAAAGGACGCACGTCCGCGTCCGTGTCCTCGGCCGCGACTCCATCGGTCGCGTCCCGAACCAGAGCCGCCGCTGCCACGCGACTGGTTCGTCTGCTGCTGCCAACTGCCTGAACCAGCACCGCCAGGCGACGACCGATGCTGCTGCCAGCCGCCCGAACCAGAACCACCGCGATGCTGCTGCGACGAACCACCGCGACCAGTCCGCCTCGCCGCCATAGCCGCCGGTGCAAGATCAGCACCATCATCAGCAAGAATAAAATCTAGAGAAATCGGATCTCCTCGCGTCAGCGGCGCCACCAACGGCCGATACTCCGGCCGCAAACCACGAAAGACGTACAGATTTTGGTCGTTAGCCGAAACGGGACTGCCGGCAAGCGCCAAATCTTCAACGAGCACACGAGCCCGCCCCAAGTAATCGGCAATGGAGGAGTCGCCTTGCCGCAACGCCTGAAGTTGGCCAAGCAGCCGCAACGTCCTAGCGCGAGTGGAAGAGCCCAACGTTTGCTCGACCGCCAACCACAACTACCGCGAAGAAGAGCGTCCAATGGCGAGATGCAGCGTCTCCTCAGACAGGGATGAGATCAGAAGAGAGAGCACCGCTTGATCTTGACGATGCCACGCCGCACGAGCAAGTGCAACCTCCGCTGCTGCCGCCGCTGCGGTGACTGCCGCAGCACTAGTTGCGGTCGAAGAAGCCGGCGGCGCTGAGGGGCAGGGATGCGAACCATCGACAAACCCTAGCAAACCCTGTCCAAGCAAGAACGGCGTCAATTGCGTCCTCCAGAATAGGTAATTGTGGTTCATTAACTTGATAGAGACGTAGTGGTGAGCGGAAGAGAGAGAACCGGTAGGCACAGGAGGGGAAGAATCGAGGTCAGAAACAGTCCGCTCAGAAGAGGCCTGAACAGAGCCATCATTGGTTGCCTGACCTGCCATGGAACAAGAGTCCTGGAGACTACTGATACCAGATGAGAATGTGAATTATCTGAGAACGTAAAAACTTACAGAGAATAGTTCAGGAAAGATAATAAATACTACTGAGCTAATGACTCTACAAGAGTCCTACTATAACACAAATATTATATCCTAACAACTATCACATTTTCCATGCGGTTATGCCTTAACGAATTCTAATTAATTAGTTTGCTTTGAACTGTCGGAACCATAGTTAAAAAAAAATTGTTAAGGGCTCTTCGAGCGCCCCGGAATGCCTAGCGCCTAGGCGCCAATTCCGATGTATTTTTTTATTTGATTCTATATTTTTTAAAAAAAATTTAATCTTTTAAGACTAATAATTATAAATTATTTAATACTTTAATAGTTAATACTAAAATATTAAATATTAACACATAAAAAAAAAAAAAACATCTAGTTTAAACAATTTAGAGTTATTTCACTTAAAACGATATCATTTTGAGTGAAATAATCCATTTAAAAAAAAATGAACAATAGCTAATCAGCGAACTAGACAACCTAGACGGTTAGTGCCTAGGTAAGCGGGCTAGGCGCACTTAGACAGCCTAGTCGACCGCTTAGACCACCGATTCTGGTGATACGCTAGGTGGCCGACTGGCACCTAGTCGGGATTTTTCCAAGTTGGAACTAAGATTTTTTATTTCAATTTTGCAGTATACATTTTTCAATGAAGAAAACGAACAATAACTTCCTATTATTACAATTTTCAATCAAGAAAACCAACAATAACTTCCTATTGCATTGCATTCCTTCAAAATCACTGCCACACTCTCATACAACCCACATCCTAACAGAAACATGTTCTTAATTATGTCTCCCATGGTAGGTAGGTGAGTCGCCGATTAAGGACAGAAATGCACGGTGAGCTTGATCACGGTTAGATCCACACAATCATTGCTTTATGAGAAAATGAAGGAGATTCACGCTAAAGGTTGAATAGAACCTGCACATGGAACAAAACATCTTTTAGAACTTATGCATCGAGTATAATCCCATTTTGGCAGTAAGTCACAACCAAATGGTTCATTTCACTAAGTTGTACACGCAAGCAAAAATTTTGCATTGCTTGTAAAAGTATGGGCATTTAGTACCGCAAAACATACATACTCCCATATCACTGATGCATTTAAGAACAAGTTTCATGCAGCACTAAGTGAATATATGCAACTCATTCAATTTTCCTTTTATGCGTTGTTCATTTATATGTTCTACTAGCTTTGCAAGAATGGAGTACATTATATTGTTTTGAACTTTGGATACAGTATAAATACTAAAGAACTTGAATATCTTTTTCTATTTTTTCATAATTATTAATAGGAGATTTTACCAACATCCATCCTTGTATTTGTGAGTTATGACAGGGAGGGAAGCAGCTATCAGGTTTACAAATATTAAAAAAAAAGCAAGTCCAGAAAAGATGGAAAGTATGGGAAAAAAAGTTCACTGAATTCATTATTGCTGACCAAAACTCTAAAAGAGGTTATAGATATGAATCTCGGGATGTGAAGAAATACACAAAGGTAAAACATACCGTTCGTTTATAACTCAAAATGTTGCAGGTGGAGGCCTTACAGCGGTAAAGTAAGATGCAAGATCAATATCCAGGTGATCGTACATACTGATGAATGGGTGCCTCTGTATATAGCCATTATGTGTTAATAAGATTTCAGATTAATACAACTTTTTGAGAGCAAAGGTAAAGTAATACTAATACCATTAATTCATTTGCTGACAGTCTCTTTTTTGGGTCCTTCTGCACGCTGAAACAAGTAAAATGCGTGCAACCATGAGTAAAAACCAAGATATCTGTGCATGAACATGTTAAAGAAAGCAATCAAGGTATAAGAAAACCACGTGGAAAACTTTGGATACAATGTGGGAAAAGGCAATGCAATATTAGAAGATCATCCAGAGCGCAAGATTTTTACGCTGTTTACAGGTTGGGAAAGGATTAAGATCCATGCATGATTGAGTACTACCTACCGAACAGGCAAAGTTGTAAAACAGGGAAAATATTGCCCTTCCCTTTCCTCGACCTTATTTTTTCTTATACTTTTACACAGCACGCATGTTGATACCAAGGAAAGGAGTTTGAAATACCTACCATTCTATGATCAGTTAAAAATCAAGAAAATTGTAATTTATGTCCCTCCATAATATGCCAATTATCAATGTCACCCCTGAATTATTAGTGGTGTAAATATTACCCCTCAATTTTTAAAAACGGTACATATATTGCCCCTCCCGTGGTGTAAATATTGCCCCTCCTTCGTTACGGGAGGGACAATATATGTACCGTTTTTAAAAATTGAGGGGCAACATTTACACAACTAATAATTCAAGGTGACATTGATAATTGGCATATTATGGAGGGGCAAAAATTACAATTTTCCCTTAAAAATCCATCACAACTCTAATTTATGAGCATGACCTTACAGGTTTATTTTCTTAGGAGGCTTCTGCGAATTATCAACACCGACATCTACTGTAAGAAGTATATTTAAAAGTAGTTTATTACGTACAGTACCATTTAGAGATGAAAGAACAGAACTCTGGAGAGAATTGATCTGGAGGTGCATAAGGCTCTGGTTGATCAACTATGGTTTCCATAAGCTCATAAACATTATCCCATCCTTCCTCTGGCCGTGGTGGGGTATATGGGAAATCACCCGTTGCACACTCGAGCAGAACTAAACCCAAGCTCCAGATATCACTTCTATACCCGTGGCTGCCTCCTTCAATTCTCTCTGGCTGCACCAAAAACATCAGCAACTTAAAATAATGCATACTCGCGTTTCATTTTATGTATCTAGTTCAATTAAAGACTGAAGTTATTTATAATTCAATTTAATGTTAAATTTAGTTAGTATATACTCCGTAATATTTATATATTTAGAAAATACAATAAAAGTATTATTATTAAATACAAAAAAAATCAAATTTAAAAATTATAAGAAAATACTAATGAAAATAAGCAAAGAAGAAAGAGTTGGTTTGACTAATGAATAGTCAGGACAGGTAAAATGGAATAGAGGGAGTACTCCGTAATGAATATTATAATTGTTGAAACTTGAAAAAATTATTGAGATTATAGATTAAATAACCCATCTTGTTACATGTTTGGCAAAGGTTATGAGTTATAGATTATTGCAGAGAAATTTTTAGCTTATTTAATCATCCACAAGAAACTTGATGCTGATTATGAATTCTAAATAGTCCATAATCATATGTTTTACCAAACTGAGCAATAGACATAGAGAAAAGCACTAATTGCAGCACTAAATGCAAAGGAAAACATGTTATATGAAATTCGTTTCAAACGTTTCCTAGAAAAATATACGTACTAGCAAAAGAAAAAGGCTTTACTAGTTTACTACATAATATATGCTCCAACCAGTACTCACAGACATATAATTGTAGGTGCCAACAAAGGTATTGGCCGCTCCAGATGTGCTTGTTAGTACTACACTAACACCGAAATCAGTTATCTTGACATCACCTCTATGGTTTATCAGCAAATTTGAAGGCTTCAAGTCTCTGTGAATGATATGTTTTTCATGATGGAGATACCACAAGCCCTTGAGTACCTGGTTGAGATGGGGTAAAACGTTAGTACTCGGGCTAGATTATCTATCGTATCGATGAAAGCTATGAACAGTTTACTTCCTACCTGCTTGCAGATAGCAGCAAGATATGGTTCCGGAATTCTTTTGACTATTTTCAAGAAATCCTGAAGAGATCCGCCATCCATGTACTCCAAGATTAAGGAGATGGCACCATTATCAAAAAATGCTTCGTAACATATTACAACATAAGGGCATTGCGATGATTGGTTAATTCTCAGTTCCTGCGCTATATGCCTACGAATAGACTCTTCAATATTCATTTGAATAACCTGAATGTTCAACTGTGTCAAAATTTCTCCTCACATGAAAATGAAAAGAATGCTTAAACGAAGCTGTTGATAGCAAGCAGTATATGCATGAATCAAGGTATTTCGGTGCACACACTCAGATAGTAGCTGCAGGTTTCCCTTGTCACCCAAAAAAAAAAGTACTTCGGATGGAAAATTATCAAATTAACTAATAAGATTGCACGATCTAAAACAAGTCCAAAAGAAGGTGGACCAGTGAAAAAATAACTACTAAGTAGATGAACATTAAAGATTCAGCTTGTGGAATGCATCTGAGAGAGATATCATCTACATACTATGCTAAATTCAAAATCAAAATTTATCTCCGTATTCTCTCACTTATTAAGCTTCATCTAGATCTCTTCCCATCGGAAATACTATACAGGCTATGTCATAACGATGCACAAATATCCTTCTTATACAGAGTAGAAACTAGAAAATAATGACCAAGAGATGAAGATAAGTAGAATGCCAGCCAAAGCTATATAAGGTAAGGTACCTTGAGAGCGAAAAATTGCGCTGTCCACTTATGTTGAACAAGCCGCACAACACCGCCATTTCCCTTTCCAATAACTTTAACATATTCAAAGTCTGCTAGGCTTAACTGGTTATCAGTTGGCTTTATAACTGTAGACTGAATGAAAGAATTGAAAATGCAAGAATTAATTTCTAATACTGCAATGCAAGATGAGTAGCATCTGAAATACTCCAATAGATAACAAGTCAATTTGACAGTTTTAACTTCAACCAGAGATCAAAATAGAAACTTTGCATCAGATAAACACCAAAATTGAAAAGTGAAAACATAGAAACCACATCACCCTAACTTTTCAGAAAACCCACAGCTGACAAAACCAAATACAGAATTCATACTTTCTTGAGGATAATTCACCCAAGCCAATTCAATCTGAGAAGATAATGGAGAAAAATTAAATGCAATCTTGAAAGGGAAAAAATAGTCATACAGTTTCAACATGATTATCTGAAATAACCCGAATTCCATCCTTGTTCACCAGCAGATCTCCATCCTTAAATGTTCCTGATTGTGTCCTACACAACACGAAATCCAAAAAATCCCCATCAGAGTGTCAGAAACAAGAATGCAATCAAGAACAAACATATTCACATAAAAACACACAAGTGCACATATAGAGAAAAGAGAGAGAGAAGTACAGGAATTTGGAGAGAGCAACTTCATCAGGAGGAGGGAGAGAGAGTTTGAGCTTAGGGGCCAAAGCTCCTTTATTCATTGCAATTCTCTCTAGCAAAGCTTAGAAGTATTTTCCAATTCTACTTCTTCTTTATCTGGGCTTTTTGATGAAAAATTGCACAAGTGATGTGAGAGCTCCTCTTCCCTCTGCGTTCCTTTGTGTGGGTCTTCCACGGAACAGAAAGAGTGTCACACTCTGTATGAGTTGAATGGTGAGAGCCTCAGAGAGAGAAAACAAGACGAAGATGCTTTCTTTGACTTTTCTCCATTCTCCATTGAAAAGAGAATGAGTCTTGTGGAACAATTGTTAATAGTATTCATTTACACCATTTTGGTGTAAAATTTTTAAAAAAATCTTTTTGTCAATTGTTTTTTAAAAATTTATATTATTTAAGTAAGTTATAAAAATTTAAAGATCTCATTATACAAAGTTTAAAACGTGATCAATATCGATTAAAAAATAATTAAAAATTAAAATACATAAAAACATAAATTTCATTTTAAATTATTATTATTTATATTAAAATTATTATTATTTATATTAAAATTATTAAAGTAAATAAAATTAAATTTTTAAATTATAAGAATACAAATTATTTTAGTGTATGAATAGAATTTGATGTAAATGGATTGGAGATGAAATAAAGTTTTTGGTGCGGAATTTGGTGTAAATGGTTTTGAGATGAAAAAATTTGATGTAAAAATATGCTAAAAATATTCCTTTTGGTTTAAAATTTAGTGCAAGAATTTGGTGTTTTGGGTTAAAGATGACCTAAGGCAATTATAATTAATATATATTATGTACATGTAATTAATGAAAATTATATATTTTATTACAACTATTACCATTAACATAACTAGTGTTTTTGCCCGTGTGTTGCACGGAATGGGTTTGTTATATTATTTTAACAATATTTGGATTGATATACAATTATGTAAATTATAACATCGAATATTATATAGCGCAATTGATGAAATTGGTTGGATCGATTATGTTTTCTGATGTTTTCCTTGCTTGAATTAGAACAAATAATTGTCCAATTACCCGTGCGATACATTGATAAATTTTTTATTATATATTTAGAGAATAAAAATAAAGATGAAATTATAAAAAATTCTAATATTGAACGTGTACATTTATTTGATTATAAGATTAGTGCAAAAGTATTACTCAGTTAATTGAATAATATATGACTTATTTGTCTACAATTATCTTAAAAATATCGATATGTAGTATGACTTATGTAATTATATTATTACTAAAATAAATATGAGAAAAATGAGAAATAATTTAATTATAATTATTATAAAAATAAATCCAACAACCAATGTTTAACTTAATTACCATAATAATTATTATGCAATTATTATTAGTCAATTACACTAATATATGTGTAATTATACTTTTATACCTTAAGTATATTCATTTTCACAATATCGCATTTAATTTTTTCTTCCTCTTCTATATTTGAATGAATTAATTATAATTATTATAAAAAATCTAACAGTCCATGTTTAATTAATTTTTTTAAGTTTAAATAATTTAAAGTTTTCAATAAGAAAGTGTAATTAATTTTTTTAAAAAAATTTTAAATAATTTTCAGTCAATTAGTAATATCATTTCTTTTTCCAATTTTCCAAATTTATGTTTTCTTTTCCATTTGGATTTTTTTTTAATATTTTCAATCAATTAGTAAAATTAGTTTTCTTTTCCATTTGATCTTTACTATTGTTTGGGCGGAAATTTCACAAAGGATGATTTTATTTTTATTAATAGTAGTATATATATAGAAGTATAGATAAGTATTCGAATTATTATTATTGGTGTAAATAATAATTAATAAATTATTTTTTCTTATTAAATAATGCAAAATTTGTTTTCATTATTCTCGCAATTATAATGGTTTAATTATTCTCAGAATTTGGTAAATAAAATTTTGTTACTACTTAAACTTTATTATTTTTTTACCAATTAATTAATAATATTAGTTTGTGCGGGAAAAATTGAAGGGGAGGATTTTTCTTTTATTAATAGTATTGATACGTGAATATAGAAACAATATTACTGATTAATAGATATTAGTTATTTTCCATTTTACATTTTCTTACCAAATAAGCTTTATTAATTATTTGACCAATAAAATATTTAATTAATTGACTACAAAAGTTTTGACGGGAAAATAAAATAGGAAGATTTTACTTTTATATATAGTATAAATATAGATTATTTTTAAGTTTTTTTTTTTTTTTTTACAAAAACAATTTCAATTTGAGGTGACATTTTAAAAACCTGCAAATTGGACAAATTGCATGAAATGAGTTAGTTTAGATATTCAATTGTAGTTTTTTTAGGTTCAATAGCTAATTGCATTTTCGTGTGCAGTTCGATGGCCTATTTGACCCTTAGATTTGTGCATGATAAGAAAACCCCTTTTAAAAAATAAGGACAACAGTAACGCTGTCATCTTTGTTTCCTCTGATAGGTTTCCTTTTGTTTTCTATTACTCCGGCTTTTGTGAGTTTCTTCATAGTACTTCCTAACTGTTTATAATATTCACTTGCCATATTTTGAAAAAAATAATAGTTTTCTAATTTAGTGAGTTATGAGGTAGATTTAATGTATATAGAGACGTGAATAACAAAGTTAGGGTTGAAAAACCAAATTTATAATGAGGTGTGATTTTTAATATTTTGTAGGGATATAAATAGTTTGTTAGCAGTAATGATAGCACACAGCCACACATATACTAAAGTTGTGCCATGTGCTAATGTTTATTCTTATTTTATACAAAGTAGTATTAAATAATTAAAATACAAATTTGCAATTAATATTTGCACTTAGTTTGTAAATTTGATTTATAACTTTAAATACTGGCTATAAAGGTTTCTGACATAGTATCAAAAGTTTGTTGTTTGTTATTATTTTTTTAGGTGTTATTTAATTGTGAAATGCAGTTTCTTTCTTAGGCATTCCATCAGTAGTGTTAAATTATTTATTTATTTTTTATTAATTTCGACTAATGAAATAACTCAACATGTGGCAAATGATGATATGCCAATCTGATGCCAATATAAGTTGTATATAATTGTGATTATCTTGTCTTCAAGCTTAATCAAATATTATTTCATTTTGATATGAACATTTCCTTTTTTATTTTCAGTCAATTAGGAATCTTTTTAATTTTCAGTAAAGTAGTAATATCCGTTTCCTTTTCCAAGTTACCTAATCTCCGTTTATTTTTCATTAGGATCCTTTTATATTTTCAGTCAATTAGTAATATCAATTTTTTTTTTCCAATTTACCTTTACTATTTTTTGGACGGGAATTCTACAGAGTATTTCCTTTTCTAATTTTAATTATGAATATATAGTATTTTATTAGATTGTCTTCCATATTAATCAAAATATTATTTCACGCTGATATGACCATTTCCTTTTTCAATATTTTATACGTATAGATTAGAACATAATTTTCCTAATTTTTAAATTATAATTAATACGTTTGAATACATATGTTTACTACATGGTGGTTGATTAAGAATAATATATATGTTTACTGCAGGGTGGTTAAAAGCGTGGGAGAATTGGTGGTACATAATGCAATATTACCAATTATAATTAATACATATGAATGATAGATTATAGTATTATTCTACCATAATTACCATATTACCATAATAATATTATAGATGAATGAAATATGAATGTTCTTACCAATTGGCTTATTTTTTGAATAAATATATATGGATAATTAATAAAATTAATATTATTAATCAATCATCAATCAATATTATTATAAATAAATTAATAAATAATACATTAATTAATTAATAAAATCAATATTTTGACTAAAATGCCCCTAAGTTTGGGCGGGAAAATTTGGGAGGAGGATATTACTTTTATATATAGTATGATATGTATCTGTAATTAATAAACTATGTACTTACCGTTAACATATTATGTACCTTTAATTTATTTATAGGTACATAATTTGTTAATCGAAGGTACATAATGATCCTGTTTGGTAAATGGTTGTTAGCTGATTGGGTTGGCTGTTTGGGCTAAAAGGTATGATTTGTTGATAGCATTAGCTGATTGTAGAAAGTTATTTGATAAATTAGCTGTTAGCTGATAGCTATTTGGTATAATTTTTTTTTCTCAAAAAGCTAATTGAAAAGGCTGCTTTGAGTAGCCTTTTGAATTTTAGTATTTTGGAGTTACAAAAAGCTTATTAACTTACAACTAATAGTGGTCAAATAAGCCAAAATTGGCTGATAGGCTGATTATTTACCAAACAGGGCCAATATGTTAACTACGGTACATAACAAGAATATTGTTTTGGACCAAGATCCACTATACAATGTGAAGTGTGGACCTCTTGTCCATAGTATAATTTGCCCTTGTAGAACATTAAAATATGTAATATTTTTTTATGAATATATAATTATATTTTTAACTAAAATGTATTATATTTTTTATTTAAAAAGAAGGGGAAACCAAGTTTTTACAGTAGCGAGTTATTGTAAATACTAGTAATGCACCCGTGCGATGCACGGGTTGAAAATTAAATTATATTATAAATAGAGATTGAATTACTAATACACATATTAAGAGAACATATATGTAAAATATGAGAACAATACTAAATTAACGAACCTTAAAAACACAATTACAATTAAGCATATATCTAAACTATAATATATACAATTACAAATTTCTAAAAACTTCTGGATACTACATTCACTGTTGAAGACGAATATTCCCCATCCTCAGCCACAATGACCACTTTAAGACTATTTGGGTTGTTAACTCGAGACAACGCTACATACAACTGGCCATGCACAAAAATTGACTTTTTTAAAAGTAACCCCACATTTGTAAGACTTTGTCCCTGACTCTTATTTATTGTCATTGCGTAAGATAACATTAAAGGGAATTATCTCCTTTGAAACCTAAATGGCAATCTAGGATCAGACGGTGTCAATGACAATCTTGGAATCAACACCCGAGTACCCGTATGACTTCCAGAGATCACCTTAGCTTCAACAATATAATCTCCCATTTTAGTAATCACCATTCTCGTACCATTACACAAACCAAGAGTATGGTCAATATTTCGTAAAAGCATAACTGGAGATCCAACTTTCAAAGTAAGGGAATGGTTTGGAATACTTGAACACTTCAAAGAGTTGAGAAACTCTTTGGTATAGAACCCTGCTAAAGTATCCACACCAGAATCATATTGGCAAACTGAATCACAGCTGAAATATGTCTTCGAATCTCCCAGACTCAGGCCACTCATATATTCATTGATCTCATGAACTAAATCCAAAGTTGGAGCTAAAATTGCTCTACCAGTTATACATTGCATATCAAAATTACCTGAGCAAAAATCGGGGGAGACACTATTTACCAAAGCACCAATTGGATCGCTATGAGGGCGATAACATTTTCTTCCGGAATGGTGATTACATCAGAACCATCATTTCGACCACCAATTAATCCATCACCCACATTAGCTATCCATTTGGAAAATGCAACAATTTTTGCCAAACTCTCATTAGGGCCCAAACGTTGTAATCTCATATTCTTAGTCAATTTCAACACTTTACAACTATGCCATAGATACGATGAGTTAATACTTGCTCCAACTATATCCTGTCTTTTCCCTTTAGGAATCACAGGCAGAATTTGTCTAAAATCACCACCAAGAACTACAGTTTTCCCTCCGAATGTCATCTCCAAACTCAAAGGATTCACAAAACGTAATAGATCTCTCATGCTTCGATCCAACGCTTCAAATCAATGTTTATGCATCATTGGAGCTTCATCCCAAATAATTAACTTTGCCTTTATAATAAGTTCAGCCAAATCACTACCTTGAGCAATGTTACACATGGAATCCTCATTTATATTGATTGGGATCGCAAACCTAGAATGAGCAGTCCTACCACCTGGCATCAATAGAGAAGCAATACCACTTGAGGCGAAATTTAACACAATGTGGCCCTTAGAACGTTGAGCTAATGTCAATGTCTTCCAAACAAATGTTTTCCCAGTACCTCCATAGCCGTAAACAAAATATAACCCACCACCAGCATCAACAACATCCCCAAGAATAATGTCATATACATGTCGCTGTTCATATTTTAATTTTGTAACCAAATCATCATGCTCTACTTTTAGAAGATCACAATCATATGACAATTCCTCACTCAACAATTTATTTCCATGCAAAATAAATGTATTAGCATCCGACAAAGGCATTGATGGAAAGTCGACCAAACTCTTTCCTAATGAACTCAAAAGCATATAAATCTCTAGTAAAATATAATTCGTCTTTTCTTCATCTGTTAGAATTAAGCCTACAAAAAAATGCAAATAAAATATAGACATGAAAATCCCACATTGAATAATCAAATAAAGAAAATATGTTGATTTCAGCAACAAAATAATGTAAATGTTAAATACCTGGTTGAGTTAACAATCTTCGCTGCTTGTATTCTATATCTTCCGCTAATAGTTGCCACACAAGTTCCTAACCCAATTCTGGTCGAGTAAGAACATTTGAAGTCAACATTGTTACAAATAGTCTCCTCATACAACTCGTAGAAGCTCAATTGCTTGCTTCATTAATCGCATCGACATATATTCTTTGTCATTTGCCAATAAACCCCGGGCATAGCATGCATCTCGAAATGAGTTGTAATTAACTCCATTAACAATCCGAAGTTCTTCATAACATGTTGGTCCACGAACCAAATTCAATAAACACCTTAGATAATAAAGTTCACCACAACCCGAGGGAACAAAGAACATTCGATCAATTGCAAAACCTTTACGTCGAAGACGCCACTCCCTAACATTTTTTTCCAAAAAAATTTGTTTGGCATTTAACCATAAGTTAACTCTCTAGCTTCTGGGAATTTTTTGTTAGCTTCGAACCAAGCTAAAAACATGTTTTCTCCTATCCAAATACCTATCTATTTCAAGCCACTTGGGATTACATGTAAATGTAATAAATAAATTAGGATAACCAACACAACCACAAATCGCCATTGCATCCTGATAATTTTGGATCATATTTCGAGCACCACCAGTAAAGCTGGAAGGAAGAATGACTCATTTACCATGTCGACCAGGTACAACATCACCGCGCAATAATGCATCAGACAATCCTTGGTAAGCTACACATCATAACATACTTTGATTGTTGTGAACATACAACAATCTACCAGCTTCAACCATTGTGTAACCATCTACCACAAATTGTTGAAATAACCTACGAGCATATAATAGCGTTGATATTTCTGACAAACGCTCTTGCATACGAAAAGCCATATACTCACGAGGTGAAATTCGATGTCTGGCTCCATTCTCAACTGCTCGAACAATATTGAAACCAATATCTTCCCTATAACCATCCTCACCATAAGGAAAAAGCAGTAGGTATTGCAGCGGCAGATAAGCACGACTTAGTTCACTAATCCTCTTCAACAACCCAGATTTAGTCTCTACCAATATATCTCGCTCACCCAAGTGGACATCCGGTCACCAACAATAAGCGCCGCCACTTCTGAAACTGTGGGCAAATTATATGTCCGAGCATCTGTGCTACGCTTCCCAATCAATTTCATTTTTACCTCTACCCTAGGATTTGATTGAATTGTATCTCTGGCCATTCGAAAAGACTTAACTAAAACATTGCAATCATCTAAAACAGCCTGAATTTCAGCGACAATTTGTACCTCCAAATCTTGGACATCACCTTCTTTCCTACACAATTAAAACATAATAAATGAAATAAATTCTGAATTTAAATTAGTTTACAGAAAAATTAACCAAAATAGAAATTTTTACATACCTAACAGCACTAATTCTATTTGTAACTTCATTTTCCGAATCATGAATGTATAGCTTTGCGAATTTTGCGGATGTACCATCAGTAGGTTGTAAGCCTTAATTTATTACATAATACCATAATATGCAATAAACAGGATCGTACTAACCTCTAACCGTAGCTATAGCCTGGACTGCTCGTAGTAGCGGAAGTGGAACACCTCTTGAACGGTAGGCCGTAAGCCATCTTTGGCTCATACTTAACTCAGAGCCGTAGATGATGTGCTGGTATTTCTGAGGAGTATGAGTACCATGTCTGTAGGCACTATATGATTGTATGTCCTGCATCCCATCAATGCAGGCTTATATAGGCATATGGTGGATTGGACTAAACCTAGATGTCCAATCCAACTTATAGCTTAATGGGCCTAGTCCACTTGCACCACATTATTAAGGCCCATAATGGGAAAAGTCTTACAGTCTCCCACTTGGTGCAAGTACTAGCACAACTCTCATCAAAGAACAAAACACATGAATCATAGTGATATGTCCTCTGCTCGACAGAGTAATATCTTCTATGCATCACATGCATTTTTATTCCCCAACTTAAGTCATTTATAAACAAACCCAACGTTTATTCTTGGTACCTTAAGGGATGTTTTTCAAAATAAAATATATGTGCAACTTAAAAGAGAAAACCATCCAAATTGTACAAGAGAGTACACTTCATGATCTCTAAGATCCTTAATGTTAACTATGTCTTAAGTAGAGATTTCTTAATGTTAGCATAATGCTAACTATGTTCCATGACTAGTTTTATAACTTAACTTAAGCACTACCTCTAACAATTCTTGTACGTGCAAACAAATAACTTCATAATTGCTAACACATAATATGATAGCTATAGGTACAGAAATTGTCAACTGGAAGTACATAATGTGTCAACTACATATACAGTATCTGAAGATTATTTTTGGATCAAGCTCTACAATGCAAGGTAGACCCTGATCCATGATATAATTTGCCTAGGATGGTAGGTGATGGTCTTGCATCCGTATGTCATTTTTATTTGTACATAATTAAAAGAGTTAATTATCAAAATTGTGCATGGATTATAGTAAAATTATCAATTTGGTCTTTGACTATTTTTTTTGCTTAATTAAATCATCAACTCTGAAAATCTTAACCAATTTGATCCTCCGTTCGGTCGACGTCAGAAATCTGTTTAATTCGAGGGTATTGTTGGAATTTTCTCTTCACAAGAACCATTTCCTCTCTTATTAAGCCGAAAAGTTAATTACCGAAATGGTCCCTTGACTATAGTGATAATATCAATTTGGTCTCGAGCAGCACGAGATGCAATGTACAATTCCAGCAATACCCTAGAATTAAATAGATGTTTGACGGCTAAACAAATGGAGGATCAAATCGGTTAAGATATTTAAAGTTGAATAATTAATTAGGTAAAAAAATAGTTAAGAATCAAATTGGTAATTTCGCAATAGTCAATTGACCATTTTGATAATTAATTCATATTAAAATCGTTAGGAAACTTCAAGACGTAGCATTGTAGCAGATGGAAAGTGTTTAGGGGAGAAAGCAAAGCAAATACAGATAATATATTCGGCGCTAGAATGTCTTCAATGTTTCAATTTCACACAAAATTAGATGTGTTCTTACCAAATAACACAGCGGAAAAGTTAATTAGGATGTTTTGATTATGGAATGAACGATATATGGCTGTTCTATCCTCTGTTTCTCTGGAATTCTCGATATGATGATACGACCGCCCCGCGGTTGTATCGAATGTTCTTTTTCGAGTAAAGAACACAGAAACTCCAAATAAAAACTAGGAAAAGAATATGTTCTTCATTGCTCACTGACACTTATTACATGTTATTTATAAGGAAATAATATGAAGAAATTCGAACAGGAAAAACAAGAACTACTAAAGCAAGCCAACCACATAATCTCCAAACTTCACGGGAACTTTCCGCGATCTCTTCAGTCTACCACTTCCCATCCTGATTGCTCGCTCTTCGTCTGCATGAACTTCATGGGAAGCTTCCACGTCATTTTGACTCTGTCTTGTAGCTGTATCACTACTCCCTCCCGCGAAAAGCACCTTGTCCTCAAGGTGGAAGTCAGGCCACACGTCAGATAACACATCCACAAGTACCCACACAACTTCCTCTGAAGGACAATCATCCCAGTGCACCAAGACCTGCCTCTCCAATTTCCCATTTCTTAAGACCTGGCGCTCACCCTCAAGCAATAGTGGTAGTAACGGAACTTCTGGAGTGAGGTCAGCTGGCAACGAACGAGGAGCGTCCTGGAGAGCACCTCGAAAAGATTTGAGAAGGGAGACATGAAATACCGGGTGTATTTTTGACTCTGCAGGCAACTGTAAACGATAAGCCACAGCACCCACCCATCCTAACACTTTGAACGGGCCAAAAAATCTGGCACTAAGCTTTGTGAACGACCGTTTGGCTACAGAAGATTGCCAAAAAGGTTGGAGTTTTAGCCAAACCATGTCACCAACATTAAATTCAACATCTCTACGCTTCCAATTAGCTTTTTGAGTCATCCTGTGCTGTGCTTTTTGTAAATTAGCCTTAAGCTGCTTCAATAGTTCATTGCGCTCCAAAAGCAAGTCATCAAGAACCTGAATATTAGTGGAATTCTGAATATAATGCGGAATAGTGGGTGGTAACCGTCTATATAGAGCTTGGAAGGGACTCATCTGTAAACTGTGATTGAAATTAGAGTTGTAACTAAATTCAACCCAACTCAATAATGATGCCCATGTCTTTGGTCTATCCATGGCAAAGGCTCGGAGATACTACTCAAGTCCCCTGTTCACCACTTCGGGCTAACCATCAGTTTGGGGGTGATATGCCGTACTATGCTTAAGGAGTGTCCCACTTAAGTCAAATAATTTCGTCCAGAATGTACTCATAAAAATCCGATCTCTATCGGACACAATACTAGTTGGGAAGCCATGGTGTTTAATAACAATGTCCACAAACAAGTGAGCTGCCCTCATGGCTATAAAATGAGTGGGGAGGGCTCCAAAATGGGCATACTTAGTGAGCCTATCAACCACCACCATGACAACAGTGAATCCGTGAGAGAGCGGCATGCCGACAATAAAATCCATTGTTAACTCATCCCAAACTTGACCTGGAACTGGCAACGGCTGTAGCAATCCCATTGGTGGTTGAGTTGTATATTTGATTTGTTGGCAGGTGAGGCAAGATGCGACATAGGATTCGACGTCCTGACGCATTTTTGGCCAATAAAACATCCCCGCTAGCCGCACCAAAGTTCGTTTAACTCCTGAGTGTCCTGAAATTTTTGACGCATGAAACTTTTGCAGTAAAACATCTTTGAGAGAAGACTGAGGGCTAATATAATAGCGATGTTGATAAAACAACATCCCATTGCTACGAGAAAAATCAGATGAGAGTACCCTCTCGTCCATACGATGATGTAACTCCTTCATATCATCCAGTTGGGAGTTTTCTTGTTGTAGGATCTCCCAAAATTCTGGGACAAGCCGACTAGCAATTTGCATCACAGTAGCTTCATCATGGATTCGAGTTAAAGCGTCAGCGGGAGTATTGTCCTTGCCCGGCTTGTACTCTATTTTGAAGTCATAACCCAACAACTTGTGTACGAAATTTTGTTGTTCTGGAGTCAAAACCACCTGCGTAAGCAACTCTTTGAGACTATGGTGATCTGTTCGAACAGTGAAGGTAGTACCCAGAAGATAGCGTTGCCACTTTTGTACAGCCTCAGTTAAAGCCTGCAATTCTTTAGATTAAGTAGATGCTGACCGCCATCTTGGACCCATTTTTTTATTAAAATATGCGACTGGGTGGTTATTTTGTAAGAGAACTCCACCCACTCTAGAGTTTGATGTTTCTACCTCTAAAACAAAAGGAAGCGTAAAGTCTGGTAGTTTGAGCACTAGAGCAGCTGCCAATGTTTCTTTGAGGTGACCAAAAGCAGTATTTGCCTCAGGTCCCCACTGAAAATTTTCATTCCGGAGGAGGTCTGTAAGAGGAGATGAAATGGTAGAGAATGATTTGATAAACCGCCTATAATAACCCGCTAACCCGAGGAAACCTCGAAGTTGTTTCAAGCTTTTCGGAACTGGCCAACGAAGAACAGCTTCAACTTTATTAGGGTCCATCTGTATGCTTCCATGGGGTATGATATGTCTAAGATATTCGACCGATTCATGACAAAAAAATGTATTTGGACATTTTCAGATGGAATTGATTTGCGAGCAAACAAGCAAATTCTTGCCGCACATGAGCCACGCGAACTTCCACTGTGTGGCTATAAATAAGGATGTCATCAAAAAACACTGTGACAAACTTACGTAGAAAGGGCAGCAATAGGGCGTTCATGGTAGCCTGAAAAGTGGAAGGGGCGTTAGTTAGGCTGAAAGGCATGACCAAGAATTCATAATGACCTCCATGCGTTCGGAAGGCCGTTTTAAAGATATCCTCTTCCGCCACACGAATTTGGTGATATCCCGCCCGCAAATCAAGTTTGGAAAAGACAGTGGCTCCCCCCAATTCATCAAATACTTTCTCAGCGGTTGGAATGGGAAAATTATCATGCACGGTGGCAGCATTTAAAGCCCGGTAGTCAACACAAAATCGAAACATGCCATCTTTCTTCCTAACCAACAAGATTGGTCAGGAAAAAGGGCTTTGGCTAGGACTAATGATTCCCTGGTCCAGCATTTCCTTCACCATCTTCTCTATCTCGGACTTTTGGAAATACGGGTAATGGTAGGGCCGTATGTTAACAGGTTTTGTATTTGGTAACAGATGTATTTTGTGGTCTATAGGGCGAGTTGGCGGCAATTTCTTTGGAGGTTCAAAGATGGGAGAAAACTCCGTTAAGAGGTTTTGAAAAAGGTTTGGGTAAACTTTCGAGTGCAGGTGTGGTGTTTGAACATGTTGGGGAATTTTGATAGAGTAGATAGGTAGCCTGAACTTCTCCATGAGTCACCATTGCTTGCAATTGAGTAAAAGAAATCGGGTGGCTTTGTAAAGCTGTTTCTCCTGTAAGTACCACTTTTTTTGTTCCATTTTTAAATTCCATCGTGTTCATTGAGTAATCATGTGCAACACGTCCGAGCCCTTGTAACCACAGGATGCCCAATACAATATCTGGCCCCGCGATTGGCAACACATTCAAGTCTAAGGTGAAGGAGTTACCTTGCATGAATATATTGACACCACGGCACACATACTGGCATGTCAAAGTATCTCCGTTGCCAATATAGACTTTGAATGGCTTAATTGGTGTAGTGGCCAACTGCAATTTTTCAGTGATGGTGGGATGTATAAAATTATGAGTACTCCCACTATCGATCAATACAAAGCAAGATTGCTTGTTTATTTTTCCCAAGCTAGTGTGTTGAGCATGGAGATGTCACCTGTAACAACTTCACCGCCGGAAGAGTCTGGCTCCACTTCTTGGACATCTGCCTCTGTGGCATCATCATCGTCGGTCCCTACCAATAAAAGAAAACGCCCTCTGCAACAATGCCCGGTGAAGGGTGTAGTTTTCGCGGTGGATGGAAAGTAATAGGTGGTAAAACGGGAAGAAGTTCCCGAGTATCGTTCTCAAAGGATGGCAAGGAGGGAATTCAAGCGGTAAGGGGATTAAGCACAAAAGTGTTTAGTGTTTGAAAGCTAACCCAAACATAGGTAAGAAAGGTGCATGAAACATAAGGAAAATAAGGAACACACAAAGGAAACAATTAAGTGGAAAGGAGGATTTGGATATTGCAACTCATATAGGTATCCTTGATTTCCTAAGATACTAGGCTAGCAACACTTAGATAATGAAAATGAGGCAAGACAACTATGCCAACGCCACTCTCGTGGTCATTGGCCTATCATCTAGTCCATAGTCCCATTCTCATGGCAACTAGGCTAGGTGAGGCAAATTATCGAACACATGGTGTGCTATTTGCCTTCCAATCCCCCTTTTCTCAAAGGTGGGAAGGAAACGTGCTAGGCTAGGCTAAGGAGTATCCCTACTCTCGTAGGTGAGACTCCTTCTCCAAACACCTCTCATATAGGTTGATCATTCCCACACAAGAGTCAAAGAAGATCACCATTCACACAATCAAACTCATAATCAAAGCAATTGCAAAACCTAATTGATCAATTCAAAGCTCAAGAACATCCATAGAACATTGCTCAATCCAAATCCACAAAGATCTATCTAATCATACTTGAAATTGAAATAGCAAAAACAAAAGTAATGNAATTTGGTGATATCCCGCCCGCAAATCAAGTTTGGAAAAGACAGTGGCTCCCCCCAATTCATCAAATACTTTCTCAGCGGTTGGAATGGGAAAATTATCATGCACGGTGGCAGCATTTAAAGCCCGGTAGTCAACACAAAATCGAAACATGCCATCTTTCTTCCTAACCAACAAGATTGGTCAGGAAAAAGGGCTTTGGCTAGGACTAATGATTCCCTGGTCCAGCATTTCCTTCACCATCTTCTCTATCTCGGACTTTTGGAAATACGGGTAATGGTAGGGCCGTATGTTAACAGGTTTTGTATTTGGTAACAGATGTATTTTGTGGTCTATAGGGCGAGTTGGCGGCAATTTCTTTGGAGGTTCAAAGATGGGAGAAAACTCCGTTAAGAGGTTTTGAAAAAGGTTTGGGTAAACTTTCGAGTGCAGGTGTGGTGTTTGAACATGTTGGGGAATTTTGATAGAGTAGATAGGTAGCCTGAACTTCTCCATGAGTCACCATTGCTTGCAATTGAGTAAAAGAAATCGGGTGGCTTTGTAAAGCTGTTTCTCCTGTAAGTACCACTTTTTTTGTTCCATTTTTAAATTCCATCGTGTTCATTGAGTAATCATGTGCAACACGTCCGAGCCCTTGTAACCACAGGATGCCCAATACAATATCTGGCCCCGCGATTGGCAACACATTCAAGTCTAAGGTGAAGGAGTTACCTTGCATGAATATATTGACACCACGGCACACATACTGGCATGTCAAAGTATCTCCGTTGCCAATATAGACTTTGAATGGCTTAATTGGTGTAGTGGCCAACTGCAATTTTTCAGTGATGGTGGGATGTATAAAATTATGAGTACTCCCACTATCGATCAATACAAAGCAAGATTGCTTGTTTATTTTTCCCAAGCTAGTGTGTTGAGCATGGAGATGTCACCTGTAACAACTTCACCGCCGGAAGAGTCTGGCTCCACTTCTTGGACATCTGCCTCTGTGGCATCATCATCGTCGGTCCCTACCAATAAAAGAAAACGCCCTCTGCAACAATGCCCGGTGAAGGGTGTAGTTTTCGCGGTGGATGGAAAGTAATAGGTGGTAAAACGGGAAGAAGTTCCCGAGTATCGTTCTCAAAGGATGGCAAGGAGGGAATTCAAGCGGTAAGGGGATTAAGCACAAAAGTGTTTAGTGTTTGAAAGCTAACCCAAACATAGGTAAGAAAGGTGCATGAAACATAAGGAAAATAAGGAACACACAAAGGAAACAATTAAGTGGAAAGGAGGATTTGGATATTGCAACTCATATAGGTATCCTTGATTTCCTAAGATACTAGGCTAGCAACACTTAGATAATGAAAATGAGGCAAGACAACTATGCCAACGCCACTCTCGTGGTCATTGGCCTATCATCTAGTCCATAGTCCCATTCTCATGGCAACTAGGCTAGGTGAGGCAAATTATCGAACACATGGTGTGCTATTTGCCTTCCAATCCCCCTTTTCTCAAAGGTGGGAAGGAAACGTGCTAGGCTAGGCTAAGGAGTATCCCTACTCTCGTAGGTGAGACTCCTTCTCCAAACACCTCTCATATAGGTTGATCATTCCCACACAAGAGTCAAAGAAGATCACCATTCACACAATCAAACTCATAATCAAAGCAATTGCAAAACCTAATTGATCAATTCAAAGCTCAAGAACATCCATAGAACATTGCTCAATCCAAATCCACAAAGATCTATCTAATCATACTTGAAATTGAAATAGCAAAAGGCAAAAGTAATGACAAGAAATTAAAAGGAAGACTTAGCTAGGAATTGAACTTTGAATTTGAACTTGAACTTGAAATTGAACTTTAATCTTGAACTTGAATGTAGATCACAATCTTGCAACAATGGAATTCTTCTCTAATTCTAATCTAAACTAAGAATTGCAATGTGGAGTGAATTGGGAATGTGGAGTGAATTGGGGGAGATCTCTCTAGGCTAATCCTAGAGAGAGAAATATTCTAAAGAGATCTAAAATTGAAGTGTGATGGATCCCCTGAAAAATGGCTCAATTCCCCTTTTAAATCTCGCCCAACCGCCAATTTTCCGCGCTGGACGCACGGGTGGACGCACGCTGGACGCGCGTCCACTGGGGCGTCCACTGCGCGTCCACTGCGTTTCTGCTGCGTTTCTGCTGCACAGACTTCAACTTCAGAGAGCTGCTTGGTGGACGCGTTCTGGACGCGCGCGTCCACTGCGCGTCCACAGCAGACTGCTGTTCTGCTGTGCGAGAATCAGAGAGCGAAAAGTTGGACGCAAGGGTGGACGCATGGTGGACGCGCGTTGGACGCCGTCCATGGTGTATTTCGCACTCCAACTTCGACTCGTGAATCCTTCTTCGAAATCTAGCCATTTTCTGCCTTTTTGCCCATCTTTTTACCTACAAAATGATTAACCAAGTGTGGAACGGGGTCCAATGGCAATATGAAGCATTCTAACGCAATAAAGGGACAAATCAAACACAAAAGCTACGAATTGTGCACTAGACTATCCGATAACAACCTTATAAAGATGGCATCTTTTGCACTTATCAAACTTTCCACACTTTAAACCTTGCTTGTCCTCAAGCAAGCTATCATTGAATCAAGCACACATAAGTGAAAAAGATGCCACAACTTTGATATTCAAGCAAGCTAAGACACAAGAATGATGCATACATTTGAAATCAATACATTCCTTAAGCTATCATGAAAATGTGTTCTTAAACAATCCTTCGATTCTCAATAACGACTATCCCAAGAACAAAAATCCTTTGGTAAAAATAAAGCATTTAGATTACTTCCATTTGTCATACGAGTCAAGCATGCAATCCAATAAAGGGTTCACCAACCATTTAAAGCGGGCCACTAGTCGAGCCAACTAGTGGGACCGATGTGCACAAACCAAACCTATTAGACCACCCTTATAACCTCAAGCCCCCTAGATTCTAGCGTGATAAACAAAAATGCTTTAAGGTTATCTACTACCCCTCAAGACCGACCATCGGGCTACCCGATCTCACATGGAGCTCCATGCTTTTTCGAGAACTGTGCAATGGGTGCCCGGTCCCAACGGGATAGATCTCTCCTTTTCTCATTCCCCAAGATAACCTCATCGGGCTACCCGACTTCACATGGATATCCATGCTTTTTCGAAGACGGTGCAATGGGTGCCCGAATCTCAGCGGAATGGCTCTCTTCAATTTTCTCATCTCCCAAGACCTCGTATCGGGGCAACCGACTTCACGTGGATCTCCACGCTTTTTCGAAGACAGTGCGATGGTTGCCCCTAACTTGCCCTAGCGAGACGGTTCATCTTTTTCATATCCTAAGGTGGCCACATTGGGCTCTTTTGGGGTTTTTGGCCTCATTGGGCTTTTTTGAACAACTTAAAGTAAAGCATCACCTTCACAACCCCACACTACACCTTCGGGAGAGCAAAACAAAGAAAATTAGGTTCAATTCCGGGCTTAGTAAGCATTATATTACTAGGTTTGATAGGTGCACACTCCCACTTCGTTACCTCCTTGACTATGGTCCGGGTTAAATGAGAGGTGAATATCACACAATCAAGCAACAATTCGTCAAATTTAAACAAAAGTATAAGAATTTTCTTCCACGGGATAGTCCTAATTGAGAAACAAGGGTTCATTCAAAACACACATTTTCCCAAAATAGATTAAACAATGTATTCATTTCAAACATATCCAACATTCTAAGTCAAGCAATACTTTTGCAAATCAAAGTCTTCAAGCACAAAGGTGCTTCTCTTTCCACACTTTAAAACGAACATCGTCCTCGATGTTCACACTAAACACAAGGTGGACAAGTCAAAGGTCTCCACATAACTATGCCCCTTTCCACACTTTAAAAGTGTGTTATGGGCTAACGGATCACACAAACAAGCTTTTATGAAGGATTTCAAACAAGCAATGCAATGTCACCATCTCCCGGTTTCCACACTTAAAAAGGCAAGCATATAGGCAATGAAAATAGGTAAGGGAGATAAAGAGACTCCCCTTAGCTCACTTTAAGTGCATTGCCTTTAATCATGGTGGGAAAGGCATAACCTCTTAGCGTTGAGCCATATATCAATTTCCCTACATCATCAACAAACACATTGCAATACTACAAACCATATTAGAGAATTCAATTTCCATCAATGCAAAACTTATTGAAAGCAAAAGTAAACAACAAAAACAAAATGCATAAAAATGTAAGATAACCTCGGGTTGCCTCCCGAGAAGCGCTCCGTTTAACGTCCGTAGCCCGACGCCACTTTCGAACCTTCATTCCAACACACTTGGACGGGGACAAGTCCTTTTGCCCCATCCACTCTTTCCTCACGATATGCCCTCACATGCCGGGCATTGACAAACTCTTTTAATTCAATACATAGCATACTCTCTTCGAAAGATTGGCAACTATCCATGTCCACGAGTATGCTATTATCTTCCAACTTACCTCTTTTTTCATTTTTCTTCTTTTCACCAAACTCCTCTTCATCATTTCTCACTTTATCCTCAATTTCCTCCCTAACACTCTCATCACTTGTCTTTTTCTTGCCCTCAACCTCATCTTTTACATTTTCTTTTTCAACCCCTTCTTCTTCCTTACTTGACAAAACATCCCGTAGATCGCCACCCATTTCCTCCTTATCTTCACCAATCAACTCATGAATATATATAGCATCATCAAGACAATCGTCAAAGAAATTCACAAATTTAATATCATTCAAATCACTCAAGCTAGCATCACCATTCATATCATCATCACGACATATCTCATGCAAATCATTAGCAAGCTCATTTGACAAAGATTCATCGAAAGTAAAAGACTCAAGACCATCATTATCGTCTAAAGGAACGAGAGAATTGTTTTCACAAGTATCAAAACAATTTTCATCATCATCATCGAAGGAGTCAAATGAATCACTATCATTAAAGTCATAAGGGTTAAGAAAATTGACCTCATTATCAACATCTTCAATTATGCAATTATTTTCACTAGGCATATCTACCACTTTTTCAACTCCATTATCAACACAATCAATATTAGCATTATCAAAATGAATAGGCACACCAATATCATCACAATCATCATTCTCATCACACATGTTGGCCCAAGATTTAGAAATTTTATCACCAAGAGTAGTGCTAACACTAATAGGGTCAAGTGTCTTACCACATGCAAGCTCAATAGTGTCACCACATGACTTTTCCTCTTCCCACACTATCTCCACATCACCATCACCCTCCTTTTCCTCAACATTCTCATATTCTTGCTTCCACCCTTCCCTAATATTGGCCATTTCTTGCTTTAATTCTTCTATCCTTGCCAACATCTTGTTCTTCATGTCTTCCATGTTTTCCTCCTCATATGGTTGCATCATGTACTCCTCATTCTCATAGTGGTTGCA
>NC_044927.1:9860150-9871097 GCF_003576645.1 Ipomoea triloba
TCCTCCTTGGTCTTCATAGTAATCCTCTTGTTGATATCTTGCTTGAGAATACATAATAGAGGATCAACCTATCAACACAAAGACAAGAGAGTGTTTTGCAACTAGAAGTAGTTGCAAGTGAGAGTAGTAGCAAATGAAATGACAAAAAGATTAAAATGTAAGCAAAGTAAATTGCAAAAATAGAAAGTAAATGGGGGGGGTTAGACTCTCTAACTTGAACACTTGCTCATGTTAATCCAAAGGCACTTACTACTCAAAAACCGATGCCATCCCCGGCAACGGCGCCATTTGAAGGGTGTAGTTTTCGCGGTGGATGGAAAGTAATAGGTGGTAAAACGGGAAGAAGTTCCCGAGTATCGTTCTCAAAGGATGGCAAGGAGGGAATTCAAGCGGTAAGGAGATTAAGCACAAGAGTGTTTAGTGTTTGAAAGCTAACCCAAACATAGGTAAGAAAGGTGCATGAAACATAAGGAAAATAAGGAACAAACAAAGGAAACAATTAAGTGGAAAGGAGGATTTGGATATTGCAACTCATATAGGTATCCTTGATTTCCTAAGATACTAGGCTAGCAACACTTAGATAATGAAAATGAGGCAAGACAACTATGCCAACGCCACTCTCGTGGTCATTGGCCTATCATCTAGTCCATAGTCCCATTCTCATGGCAACTAGGCTAGGTGAGGCAAATTATCGAACACATGGTGTGCTATTTGCCTTCCAATCCCCCTTTTCTCAAAGGTGGGAAGGAAACGTGCTAGGCTAGGCTAAGGAGTATCCCTACTCTCGTAGGTGAGACTCCTTCTCCAAACACCTCTCATATAGGTTGATCATTCCCACACAAGAGTCAAAGAAGATCACCATTCACACAATCAAACTCATAATCAAAGCAATTGCAAAACCTAATTGATCAATTCAAAGCTCAAGAATATCCATACAACATTGCTCAATCCAAATCCACAAAGATCTATCTAATCATACTTGAAATTGAAATAGCAAAAGCAAAAGTAATGACAAGAAATTAAAAGGAAGACTTAGCTTGAAATTAAACCTTGAACTTGAAATTGAATGTAGATCTCAATCTTGCAACAATGGAATTCTTCTCTAATTCTAATCTAAACTAAGAATTGCAATGTGGAGTGAATTGGGAATGTGGAGTGAATTGGGGGAGATCTCTCTAGGCTAATCCTAGAGAGAGAAATATTCTAAACTGATCTAAAATGAAAATGTGATGGATCTCTCCCCTGCAAAATGGCTCCATTCCCCTTTTAAATCTCGCAAAAACCGCCAAGTTCCGCGATGGACGCCAGGGTGGACGCGCGTCCACGGGCGCGTCCACTGCGATAAATGCTTCCAGACTTCAACTTCAGAGAGGGTTCTGATGGACGCCACCTTGGACGCGCGCGTCCACTGCGCGTCCACAGCAAAGCAAACCAAACTTCAGAGAGCTTAAAATTGGACGCGGGCGTCCAGGGCGCGTCCGCTTCGCGTCCACAGCAGACTTCGATTCTGCTGTGCGAGAATCAGAGAGCGAAAAGTTGGACGCAAGGGTGGACGCGCGTCCACTGCGCGTCCACTGAGCGTCCACAGTGCGTCCACTGAGCGTCCACGGTGCGTCCATGGTCATTTTGCACTCCAACTTCGACTCTTGAATCCTTCTCCGAAATCTAGCCATTTTCTGTCTTTAAACACTTCGTTTTACCTACAAAACAATCGGTAAAGTGTGGAACGGGTACTAAAGACAATATAAAGCATTCTAGTGCAATTTAATACTAAAACATTCATAAAAGCTTTAACTTGTGCACTAGACGATCCGATAACAACCTTATAAAGATGGCATCTTTTGCACTTATCACCCGGGTGAGTACTTTTGATCACAATGGAAACAAACCTTTGTCCCTTCTTTCACGTATCTCAGCGGCAGTGTACTTCTTGATAAGTAGTGCTGGCGTTATATTCTATGGTGGAGCAGCGGAACTCGAAGCTTGAGGTATGCTTGTAATCCATGGTTGCCACCGATGTTCTCCCAATGGAGTTTGTAGCCGAGGGTTTCCCCGATTAGCCATGCGGGTTTTAGCTATAATCTCTGCATGTCGAGCTTCATGAGCCTTAGCCAATTTGAATGTCGCATCAACTGTGTCGGGTCTGACCATTAACAACTCCCTGTTCAAGTGAGGTTTTAAACCCCCAATGATGTACGAGACTAGTTGGTTCTCAGACACACCTATAACTCTGTTCATTAACTTTTCAAATCTGGCTTGAAACTCCATAACATCCCAGTCTGAATGAACTTAGCCAATTCTGCAAGCGGGTCTTCATATTGGCTAGACCCGAATCGTTGTTCAATGTTTTCGAGGAAGTCATGCCAACCGTGGACGATGCGGTTTCTCTTCATCCACCGGTACCACTCGGAAGCGTGCCCTTCTAAACAGAAGCCTGCCATTTGCAAACGGTGAGGTTCAAGTGTTTGGTGATAGTCGAAATATTCCTAAATTTGGAATATCCATCCCTGGGCATCTATACCATCAAATTTAGGTATATCTAGTTGCATGCTTCCAAGCTTTGATGTGTGCTGCACCCCATCAGTCCACCCCTCTGGTGTACTCATGAGTTCATTGGGAGGGGATAGGGGATTCGCAGCATGCCCTCTTCCTTCAGATGTTGATGCATGGCCTTTCTCTTTGTCTGTTTGCCATTTTGCTTCATTGGTTGCCATTGCAGCACGAAGTCAACTTGGTTTGCAATCTCTGTTCCATTCCATCCAATAGTTGTTGGAGGCTTTGCAGGGTGATAGGGGGTTCTGGTGATGGCTCTGTCATGGTTAGATGGTAAGGGGTACTCTCAATGAAAGCACCAAATTGATACGACCGCCCCGCGGTTGTATCGAATGTTCTTTTTTCGAGTAAAGAACACAGAAACTCCAAATAGAAACTAGGAAAAGAATATGTTATTCATTGCTCACTGACACTTATTACATGTAATTTATAAGGAAATAATTAATATGAAGAAAATCTAACAGGAAGAACAAGAACTACTGAAGCAAGCCAACCACATAATCTCCAAACTTCACGGGAACTTTCCGCGATCTCTTCGGTCTACCACTTCCCATCCTGATTGCTCGCTCTTCGTCTGCATGAACTTCATGGGAAGCTTCCATGTCATTTTGACTCTGTCTTGTAGTTGTATCATATGATCACCATTTCCTTACCTTCTTCAAATTCTTGCTTGTTAGTTTTTGGTGATTGGCTGTTATTATTGTCCAAATATTTGTGTTCCCATGTCTGGGAGACACTTTCTATATGTTAAGTCATTTTTTATGTGGTTCTTTTCTTCTGGTGTTGGTATGCTAATTGTGTATATGGAAAGAAGTTGCCTTGGATGTATTAAGATTTTAGATATATATATATAGGAATGGTTTTAGTGTGCCGAAGAGCCGACTATAAAGAAAAGAAAAGGGATGGTTAGGGCTGTTAGCGAACAGAGCTTTTGACAAATTACTCGTGTTCTAGCTCGGTAAGCGTTCGTTTATGTTCGTTTATTAAGGTAAACGATCATTAACAAACAAACTTTAGAGCTCGGTTAATAAACGAACAGAATTTGAGCAGTGGTAAGCTCGTTAAGTGTTCGTTTAATAATGTTCGTGAACATGTTTAATATATATATATATATATATATATATATATATATATATATATATATATATATATATATAATTGTTCGTGAGGACGTGAACGTAGATTATTTATTGTTCACGAACAAATTGTGTTCGTGAACATGTGCAGGTGTTTGGTTATTAAGTATTCACGAACGTGTTCATGAACGTAAATGAACATGTTTGTGAACGTGTTTGTTAACGTTTACGAACGCGTTCGTGAACGTGTTCGTTAACGTTAACGAACACGTTCGTGAACATGTTCGCGAACGTTAACGAACATTAACGAACGCTTAACAAATGAACACGAACATGATTTTCAAAAACCTTAACAAACGAACACGAACACGAACACCTCAAAATCCTTAACAAACGAACACGAACAGCCTCCGTTCGTTTATGTTCGGTTCGTTAACAGCCCTAGGGATGGTGCTAAACAAGCCACTCAATGGAACTCTTTATCAAATGTACTTATGTACAACCTTAAGGATTATGTGTTTTTTTATAGTTCATACGAGAGCAATGGGAGTTACATTGTTATCAAGACAGGTGAGATCCTTGGCACGAGAGACTCGTGCTCATCAATTTCAAATTATGTTTCTAAGCAGCTTCAATGGATATCGAGAGGTGATCTTATTGTATAAATAATTTGAGTCGTTGAATTGATCTTTATCTGGACTTGTGCCTTACGGATTCAACAGCCTTAATCTCGTTAAGGTTATGTACTTGTCTTCCGAAGCATCTGCAGCAAAAGCTCATTCCAAGTGTCAATAGGCCCTGGCATGCACCAATGAAGGCAATCATTGTAACCTTTTATCCCTACTTTTTCCCACAATGCTCCCCCTGGGTGTCCATCTGGCCTCATCAACATAGCTCTGGTCACGTCTAACATCTCAAACTTATTCCCTCTATTCTCCCCATATCTTTTAGCCCTTTCAATTTCCTCAACTTGAACATTCCTATAATCCCAATCACCTCCAAAATCTACCTCTTCCCTACTAAACCCTCTAGTCCTATTGCAAAACCCTCCGCTTTTCCACGTCCCGTGTTCAAAGTGAGACGAAGAAATTGTCCTTACGAACACCACAACACCCTTTCGCTCTTCGTTGATATAATTAAAGGCAGCCTCGAATGCTCTCCGGATGGCAAAGCCTGCCCCAAAGACTCTCACGTTTGGGTCGTCACAAAATGTGCAACCAATAAGATTGCCACCCTCGTATAGGTAGTTTTGTTTGGGGAACCAATTCGCACCAGAGATAATGGCATGGTCAATAGTGGATATGTTTCTGGTCCAGTTGCCATCTAGTTTATCTAGATGCAAGTTAAAACCACCTGTGAATGAGCCATTAACCACTCTCTCGGTGGCGTGGACAAGGTAGTTTGAGCGGAGGGCCATGAGAGTGAAGTTGTGATGGGGAAATTGCCATGTTTTGAATTTGTCCTCAGCATCCTTGTATACATTCCTCGGAGCTTCTTCCTGCAATGTAACATTCGATCTCAAAGATTACAAGGATTATATTATATTTATGAGTAAATGTCTCCGAGGGTCTTCCGAGTACAATTACACCTAACATTTAGTCTTAAACTTTCAATTTAATAACTAGTCATCCTTCAACTTTCAAATTAACCACTCATGATCTTTCAAATTTTAAATTTTGATCGTTGTGGTCCTTCCCTTAGTTTAAGTAATGAAAAGTTTAGGGTCACGGCTGGTTAAAATTCGAAAGTTGAAAAATCATGAGTGGTTAATTTGAAAGTTGAAGGATCACAAGTACTTAAATTGAAAATTTTAGGACTAAATGTGGCAGTGATTCGGAGGACCACATATGCTATTAACTCTTAGGGTGTGTTTGGTTTGATTATGGGAATCGGAATCGAAATGAAAATCAAATACTTGATAATTGGAATAAGTTTTGGTAAAATTATTTTACATGTTTGGTAGTAGGATGGAATTAGAATGATTACTAAATATTTGGTTATGTATGACCCTATAATCGGAATAAAGGTTTAAAAAAATCAAGGCAAAGTGAGAAAGTCGATAAAATGATGGAGACAATAGAAATGAGGCGGGATAATGCCAAACTAATGGAGTGACACCTGATTTAAATTAGATAACTCCTTATAAAGGGTAATTAAATCCTCTACCTATATTTTAAAAAGTTGTGAACCAAACAATTTCAAAATCCATCCACCAAAGACACCTTTATATTTATCAAAGATCAAAGAGTTAGGAGCTGACCATAGACAAAAGGCAAAGAAGCGATTCCATTTGATTCCGAGCAAGTGAATCACCAATAAAAGCCATTGTCTTTCCTTGAACAATGCTTAGAAAGGCTTTGGAGTCAAATCGAGGGAGCTGACATCGTTCTGGTTTCCATCTCCAGTAAAGAAAATCTCTATTGTTCCTTCCATGAAATAAGCAATTAACAGAGAAAGGGATGGTTGCACAGCTAAAATTTGAATATAGAGGGCCGTCCTTGTCGGGAACCCAACGACCATCAAACAAGTCGCACATTTCATTATCTGTGTGTATGCATGTAACAATTTAACAATCACAAATACTAAAGCATTAAGATAGAATAATGTTGTTGGGCGGAAGCACATAAAGGGCTTCAAGGACCAAGTCTAGCACCAAACGTTTCAAAGGGTGTGTTTGGTTGGTGGGTTTAGGCATAAGGAATGGGTATGAAAGTGATTTTTTGTGTTTGGTTGATAGGTTTTGTGAATGCTACTATGGGTTTGGAATACCCCATTAATGACAAAACCCATACCCTTATTAAATAAGAGTTTCATCTCCCTTCCTCCTTTCTTTCTCAACTATTAATAATTATTCTCATTCCACCCAATTACCAAACATGTTAAATACTTTCACCAAAACTCATTCCCATTACCAAGTATTTGATACCCATTCCGATTCCGATTCCCATGTGCGAACCAAACGCACCCAAAAATGTGTAACAATATAAAGAAATCGAGTTAGACATTCATTACTCACTATAGTTTTTGCCATCGTTATATCGTGGATCAGGGTCCACAGTACACTGTGAACCCTGATCCAATACACAAAATTTGACTTATAATGTACATAATTTATATACATAATGCACAGAATTTATGTTCATAATACATATACACATAAACACGATATAATGAACATTAATTCTATGCATTATGAACATAAATTCTGTATATTATGTTTAGTGTTTAATTCTTGTTCATTATACCGTGTTTATGTGTATGTGTGTTATGTCTGTGCATTATGAACATTTATTCTGTACTTTATTAAGTCAAATTCTGTATATATTTTCATTATATCGTGTTTATGTGTATGTGTATTATAAACATGAATTCTGTACATTATGAAATTAAATTCTTTATATTGGATCAGAGTCCACCATATAAATTGCCTAGCTTTTGGTATAGTAATAAATGCTTCACCTAACAAGTGGTATCAAAGTCAAGTCACGAGTTCAAATTCCGCCAAGTCTAACACCCAATGGCCGTGAATTATTAGGTGCATGCCGGTAAAGGGATTAAAGGGTCATCGAGTGCTTGGAAACAAATGCAAAACTATAAATAATACTACCTTCGTCCCAAAATAGTTGTCTGGTTCGTTTAACGAGGTTTGACTGAAGTAATTTTTAATCCAATTTTTCATATTATTAAGTTTAGCATTAATATATAAAATTTATATATTTAGAAACTACATTAAAAGTACTATTAAACACAAAAATTTAAATTTAAAAATAATAAAAAATTACTAAAGAAAATAAGCAAAGAACGAAGAGTTAGTTTGACCAATGAATAGTAAATAGGACATGTAAAATGGGACAGAGGAGTAGCACATACGAATTGAATGAACCATATCATGTAGTTAGTTACTCACTAGATTGCTTCCACCGAAGATAGCCATTTGCTGGAGTCTCAAAGAAATTGAACGGAGTTGAAGAAGAGAAGATGTAAAAGGAGAACATAAGTGACAAAAACACAAAATAGAACCATAGAAAACCAGTGCTTCCTAGCCCAATAAGTCTCTCGGTCTTAGCGAGGCAATTGTGGAGGTCTTTTGTGGTGGGCGATGAATGAGATGCACCCGTCTCGCTCGACATCACAAACACACAGAGCTCTGGAGAATGAAAGAAGAAGATGACTAAAAACCACGGTGTTTTTTTCAAAAAAAAAAAAAAAAAAAAAAACCAAGGTGTTCATGCACTGACTAGCAGTGAGGATTGGGGTGGCTATTTTGGAGGTTACATAATTTAATTATTGTGTACTAAAATGGAAACAAGAAACATAGATTAGGTTAAATTTGATTTTTCGTCCTTAATTACTACGAAATATCTTATACAAGAATTGAATGATATCTCAAACTAGTGACCTGGTGCTTGCATCTGGTTGTACTGATTAGGTATACTAGTCACTTAGCCAATGCCAATTCCATGTGATTATTATATTATCCACTTACCTAATACTAATTCTTAATTGCTGATTTTTTTTTTTTGAGTATTATTGACTCTATTGCAAGATAATATCTGTTCTATACTTTATTTATATGTTAGTTGTTGCAGACTCTTGTGATACTTCCTCAAGGAGAGCTGCACAGAGGTGTCATCTATGCATAAATAGTTTGGCAAAAACTTGGGTGAGACCGTCTCACCATAAGACGGGTCGGGTCGGGTCAATATGCAATTGTAACACTTATATGCACAAATGTCATACTTATATACTCAAATGTAATACTAATCAGGAATAAAATTTTTGTTACTTATAAGGGTAAATGTAATACTTTTAAGGGAAAATACAATACTTTTACATTTCAATTTAAAAGTATTACTTTTTTCCTCAAAAGTATTATATTTGCCCTTATAAGTAAAGGGCACTTGTCAACATTACTTATTATGAAAAATGTATTAATTTTTCTATTATAAGTAACAAAAAGTGTATTCTTGATTAGTGTTATATTTGAGCATATAAGTATGATATTTGCACATATTAGTATGACATTTGCATGGTGATTTGACCCGACCCGACCGACTCACGAATAAGGATCCGTGAGACGGTCTCACACAAGTGTGACCCAATTAGTTTTCGTTTCGCAATTCCTGCTGACTATAATCAAATTAAAGTACGTAATACTCAATCTAACTTATATTATATGCTGTGATTAGTTAATGAATAAAATTAAAATACCGGGTCACAAATGCCCTTCTAGTCTCACATAGCTATTTGATTAATTAGCAAGATGAATATGCTCAATATGAAGATAGAATACAATAATCTCCTCTCAAAAACATCCCCCACCACGTTACAATCATGCCTTTTCATATAAGAAAATGAGAACGGTTAAGAAACAGAATTTCTCCGCACACCTAAGTACGCTTCCTCTCTTTTGAGGCATAACAGTCAAATATCTACGAGATATACGTACCATATTGTTTTGTTCAATTTAATCCCTTTACTTTAAAAAATGGTTCAATTATGAATAATAGTTAACGATGTTAATATTATTGTTAAATTAGGTTATGTGATGCTGACATCATCACTGTCACATCATGATATTTATATTCCAGCTCACATATTGCTTTATAAATATTTAAAATTAATTATTTTTATCACCAATATAGTACATTAATATGTCCAAAATAAACAATTACAAACATTCTTCTAAGATGGCGGGAAACAACACTTCTGTTTATATATATATATATATACACACACACACATATACATACATATATTCTTGAATTGAGGTATTTATAAACTCATGGAATTTGTCTGTTGGAGGAAAGCAAAATTCAAATGGTTACACAAAAAGCATTTGAAAATTAAATTATTTTTCAAATTTATTCAGATGCTCTATAATTTAATTACACCAATTTATAATTTATTTTTGATCTTGGGTTATTAAATAGATGACATGTCGCTATGATTCATGTATTTTGTTCTTTGATGAGGGTTGTGTTAATTGATACTTGAATTAAGTGGGAGAATGTAAGATTTTCCCATATAATATATACTCCATCTGTCCCATTTTATTTGTCATATTTACTATTCATTGGTCAAACCAACTATTTCTTCTTTGATAATTTTCTTTATTATTTTTCACTTATTTTTAAATTTGATTTTTTTGTGTTTAATGGTACTTTTAATGTAGTTTCTAAATATATAAATTGTATATTAATACTAAACTTAATATTATGAAAAATTAAATTAAAAATAGCTTCAGTCAAGCCTCGTTAACCGAATTAGACACATAAAATGGGACAGGGGGAATATTATATATTAGGGCCTTAAATTCTACAGGTCTACTATTAACTATGGCTGGAGATTATTGATACAGCAAAATACGAAACAGAATACTGTATTGATATCGAATCGGGTACAAGGTACAATACCCTAGGGGAGACCGAGCTACGTGACAGTGGGTCAGAGGTTCCCGGTCTCTTTAGCTACTGTATTAGAAGAAATAGCCAAAAGTCCATCTACCGTAATAAATGCGCCTTTTATAGTGGCTACGACAAGATTTCCGGTCTGGCGGCATGTAGGACGCGTGGCGGACATGCACCGGTTAGTCTGTCGGTCCAATATGGCGGTGGATAGATCCGCGGATGAGAGGTCCCTGGTTCGAACCTCCGCGAAGGCCCATACCACAGCTCGGGTTGCGAGGAGGCCCGGTCTACCCAGACCGGGAGAAGGATCTGTGGTCTGGGCAACCCTTTACTACACCCAGAGCCCGGGAGATCGGAAAAGTAGGCCGGGAGTTCATCCCTATCAACACTACTACAGAAAACACTTTTAACGTCGGTTTTTTTGGACATACAACGTCGGTTATTTTTCGACGTTGATGTAGGCGACGTTGTAAATAAATGATACGACGTCGGTTATATTTCATTTCTTTTAAAAAATAAAAATAAAGAAACGACGTCGGTTTTTTAAAAAAAACCGACGTCGTTTCTTTTTTATTTATTTTAAATAAACAAACAACGCCGATTTTAAAAAAAATGATGTTGTTTGTTTATTTAAAAATAAATAAATAAGAAACGACGTCGGTTTTTTTAAAAAAACCAACGCCGTTTCTACTTATAAAATTATAAAAAAAAAATCAAAATCAAAATGAGACTTTTCTCTTTCTCTTTCCCTGTCCCTACCCCTCTCACGGGATTTCTCTCTTTCCCTGAAATGTTGCCAGAAAGTTCATTAGAACATTATGCATGCTTCTATACACATTTTTACGACAGCAAATAAGAACATTACGAAAACAATATAGGCAAATGCTTACCTCTCTCTCTGTCATCTC
>NC_044927.1:9871122-9895716 GCF_003576645.1 Ipomoea triloba
TTTTACTGATGACAAAAAATGGAGCGAGATGAACGAGGATGCTATGGCGGATCTATACCTATCAATAGCAGATGGAGTATTGTCAAGCATCGAGGAGAAGAAGACGGCCAAGGAGATTTGGGATCACCTCAACCGGTTGTACGAGGCCAAGTCACTGCACAACAAAATTTTCCTTAAGAGGAAATTATATACTCTCGTATGTCAGAATCTACTTCAGTGACGGAACACTTAAATACGCTGAATACTCTATTTTCCCAGCTTACATCTCTAAGCTGTAAAATAGAGCCACAGGAGCGTGCGGAATTCTACTTCAGAGTCTACCTGATTCGTATGATCAGCTCATCATCAACTTAACAAACAACATCCTTACAGACTATCTAGTCTTCGATGATGTTGCAGCTGCGGTTCTTGAAGAAGAAAGTCGGCGCAAGAACAAGGAGGACAGACAAGTCAATCTGCAACAGGCAGAGGCGTTAACGGTGATGAGAGAAGGTCAACAGAACGTGGCCAAAGCAGTGGTCGTGGTAGATCAAAATCAAGTAAGAAGAATTTAAAGTGTTACAACTGTGGAAAGAAGGGTCACTGAAGAAAGATTGTTGGAATTTACCTCAGAATTCCAATCCTCAAGGAAAATGTTGCAATCCACCGGCCTTTCACTGATAGCTGCTAGACAGTTGTCTTTCCTCAGGATAGCCTTCACCTTCAATTTCCACAATGAGAAATTTTTCCCATTGAATTTTTCAATCTCAAATTTCGCTGCCATATTGTTCTTGAAACAAATTCTGAACAATATATCTGAAGGCTCTGATACCAATTGTTGCGCCCGCGGAAGTGGGATAGATCAGATTGCAACAATAATTTGAGAAAGAAAAATAAATGAGGCACAGATTTTACGTGGAAAACCCCTAAACAAATTAGGGTAAAAACCACGGGCAAGGGTAGAAGAATTTCACTATGAGAAAATAGGAGTTACAACCACTCTCTAACTAACAAGGAGAAAACAAGGATAATTCTCTCTTGCTAGGAAGGAGAAATACACTCAACAAACTCTCTAATATCTCTAGTATATGAGGGAAGAATATAATGATTTGGGATGACTAGAATGACAAATGACCACCCTATTTATAGTTGTAGATTTGGGGTCATTTTGTAGTTAGTCTAAAATGTAGGGACCAAACAATAAATATTTTTGTTCAAACATTGTAGCTGCCTAACTCTTGGACTTGCCTAACATTCTTGATCAAACTTTGCAACTTGCCTAACCATTGTGGCTGCTGCCAAATTAATCCATTTGCCGACAATCTCCCACTTGAAGATTAGATTGTAACAATCATATCTTCACACCATTCTTTCTACCTTGCACTTTCCATGTCGCTTACGTCTCTATCAGGCCACAGGAAGATCGACACCAAGTAAACTTATCAACATTGGTTACCTTTGTTAGGAAATCTGCTACATTGTCCGCGGTATGGATTTTCTGCAAATCTATTGTCCCTTCTTCCACCTTCTCTCGGATGAAATGGTACTGCACCCGTATGTGTTTCGTCCTTGAATGAAAAGCAGGATTCCTTGCTAGATGCAAGGCACTCTGACTGTCACAAAACAAAGAGACAAACTCTTGTTTGTGCCCGAGCTCCTCCAATAGCATTTTCAACCAAATTGCTTCTTTACTGGCTTGTGTAGCTGCTACGTATTCTGCTTCTGTTGTTGACGTAGCCACAACTGCTTGCAGTTTTGAAACCCAGCTTACAGCTCCACCAGCAACTTTGAACACATATCCTGTCGTAGATTTACTTTTATCCAAANAACATAAAATAAACCTTAGAGAAGGATAAAACCTTTCATATCCCGAGTATGAACATACTCAATAAAGGCATATCCTCTAGGTTTTTTGTTTGTCTTGTCTGTAACCAGACGAACCTGAAACTTGTTGCGCCCGCGGAAGTGGGATAGATCAGATTGCAACAATAATTTGAGAAAGAAAAATAAATGAGGCACAGATTTTACGTGGAAAACCCCTAAACAAATTAGGGTAAAAACCACGGGCAAGGGTAGAAGAATTTCACTATGAGAAAATAGGAGTTACAACCACTCTCTAACTAACAAGGAGAAAACAAGGATAATTCTCTCTTGCTAGGAAGGAGAAATACACTCAACAAACTCTCTAATATCTCTAGTATATGAGGGAAGAATATAATGATTTGGGATGACTAGAATGACAAATGACCACCCTATTTATAGTTGTAGATTTGGGGTCATTTTGTAGTTAGTCTAAAATGTAGGGACCAAACAATAAATATTTTTGTTCAAACATTGTAGCTGCCTAACTCTTGGACTTGCCTAACATTCTTGATCAAACTTTGCAACTTGCCTAACCATTGTGGCTGCTGCCAAATTAATCCATTTGCCGACAATCTCCCACTTGAAGATTAGATTGTAACAATCATATCTTCACACCATTCTTTCTACCTTGCACTTTCCATGTCGCTTACGTCTCTATCAGGCCACAGGAAGATCGACACCAAGTAAACTTATCAACATTGGTTACCTTTGTTAGGAAATCTGCTACATTGTCCGCGGTATGGATTTTCTGCAAATCTATTGTCCCTTCTTCCACCTTCTCTCGGATGAAATGGTACTGCACCCGTATGTGTTTCGTCCTTGAATGAAAAGCAGGATTCCTTGCTAGATGCAAGGCACTCTGACTGTCACAAAACAAAGAGACAAACTCTTGTTTGTGCCCGAGCTCCTCCAATAGCATTTTCAACCAAATTGCTTCTTTACTGGCTTGTGTAGCTGCTACGTATTCTGCTTCTGTTGTTGACGTAGCCACAACTGCTTGCAGTTTTGAAACCCAGCTTACAGCTCCACCAGCAACTTTGAACACATATCCTGTCGTAGATTTACTTTTATCCAAATCCCCTGCATAGTCAGAATCCACATACCCGTTGATAAGAAAGTCTGATCCTCCATAACATAATGCAACATCTGAGGTCCCCTTGATGTATCTTAGGACCCTCTTCACACAGTTCCAATGCTCTCTGCCTAGATTCGCCATGTACCGACTAACTACTCCCACTGCTTGCGCAATGTCTGGTCTTGTACATATCATAGCGAACATTAGACTCCCCACCGCTGATGCATACGGTACTCGAGACATCTCCATCCTCCCTTCTTCATTGCTAGGACTCATACTTGAGGATACTTTGAGATTAATAGGAAGAGGGGTAGAAATTGGCTTACAATCTTGCATGCTGAAACGTGACAAGATTTTCTTTAAATAATTCTTTTGAGAAAGCCAAATCTTCCTATTACCTCTGTCTCGGTGAATTTGCATCCCTAGAATCTTGTTTGCTGGTCCCAAGTCCTTCATTTCGAATTCCCTAGCCAGTTGTGCCTTCAGTTCATCAATGTGATCTTTGTTGGGGCCTGCGACCAACATGTCATCTACATACAACAGCAATATAACAAAGTTATCTATTCCAAACCTCTTGAAATATGCACAAGGGTCTGCATTCAGTCTGTTGTATCCAAGGGACATGATGAAGGAATCAAATCTCTTATACCAACACCTTGGCGCCTGCTTTAAACCGTACAGAGATTTGTTCAACCTGCAAACCAAGTTCTGATTCTCTTTGTCTTCAAATCCTTCAGGCTGGAGCATATATATCTCTTCTTCAAGATCTCCATGAAGAAAAGCCGTTTTCACATCTAGCTGCTCTAGATGTAAGTTGAATGTAGCACACATCGCCAAAACTACACGAACTGTTGTTAGTCGAACCACAGGTGAAAATATTTCATTGAAATCAATACCTTCTTTCTGAGCATATCCCTTCACCACCAGTCTTGCACGATACCGCTCCACTTGATCGTCACCATTCCTTTTGATTTTGAAGACCCATTTGTTACCAATTGGCTTCCTTCCTTGTGGTAGTGGCACAAGTTCCCATGTATTATTTTTATGGAGAGCTTCTATTTCTTCCTGCATTGCTGCTGTCCATTGAGAAACATCTGAGCTGTTTATCGCCTCCTGAAAGGTTGATGGCTCACCATCCTCTGTTAGAAGGCAGTATGCAACATTCCCTTCCATAACATAATCTGAGTGCCAAGTGGGACGTCTTCTTTCACGGTCTGATTGACGAGTTGTTGGAGCTCTAGAGCGTTCTGGTTCTGGTTCCTCGTGCGCCGGTTCTGCTTCAGAAGAATCTTGTTCAAATTCCTCCTCTACCTGTATCTGAGTAGTTTCTGGCTTTTCTTTTTCCGTGCTATCATCAACTTCTCCTCTTTGTAGCCTGTCCTCTACAAAGATAACATCCTTGCTGATGACAACTTTGTGGGCAGTGGGATCCCACAAGCGATACCCCTTTACTCCATCAGCATACCCCAAGAATCTACATTTCCTGGACTTCGGATCCAACTTTGTAATTTCCTGGGCATTGTACATTGCATACACAATGCTTCCAAATATATGGAGGTTTGAATAATCAACAGGCTTACCAGTCCACATCTCCATTGGTGTCTTCAGCTCGATTGCAGTTGATGGAGCTCGATTCACCAAATAACAGGCGGTATTGACTGCTTCTGCCCAGAATGATTTTTCTAAGCCCGCAGCCCTCAACATTGCTCTTGTCCTTTCCAGCAAGGTTCTGTTCATCCGCTCTGCCACTCCATTTTGTTGAGGAGTGTATGCCACCGTGAACTGCCTTTTGATGCCTTCCTTCTTGCAGAAGTCATCAAATTCCTCACTTGTATATTCCCCTCCATTATCTGTCCTGAAACACTTGATCTTCTTCCCGGAATCAAGTTCCACCCGTACTTTGAAGGCTTTGAAAGTCGCAAACACATCTGACTTTCTCTTGATAGGGTACACCCAGCATCTCCTAGAGTAATCGTCGATGAATGAGACAAAATACTTTGCCCCTCCTAGGGATGGAACCGGTGCTTGCCACACATCAGAGTGAACCAATTCTAGAACAACCTTGCCTCTAGAATTTGATGTGCTGAATTTAAGACGATGTTGCTTACTTGTTATACAATGCTCACACAAAGGAAGTGATACCTTTGTTAACCCCGGAAGTAGCTTTTGCTCCACAAGAATCTTCATTCCTTGTTCTGACATGTGCCCAAGTTTCTGATGCCATAGCAGCGTAGAGTCTGGACTACATGCGGCAACCGATGCCTCTGCTTCTTGCAAAGTCTCTTCCTTCAGCATGTATAGATTTGCAGCTATCTTTTCCCCTTTCATCACCACAAGCGCTCCTTGGAAAATCTTCATGACTCCTTTCTGTGTTTCAATCTTGGTTGCACTATTATCCAATATTCCATAGGATAATAGATTTTTCTTCAAGCCCTTCACGTGCCGCACATCCTGAACAGTTTGGACTGTTCCATCGTACATCTTCAGCTTGATGGTTCCAATGCCGATAATCTCCAAGGCATGATCGTCGCAGCTGTACACAGATCCTCCTGATATTGGTTCATAATGATGGAACCATTCTCTCCTTGAGGTCATGTGATATGTGGCTCCCGAGTCTATAAGCCATATATCCGCGAACCTTTTTCTGCCTTCCCTAGCTATTGATGCTTCGCAACAGAGAGCACTTCCATCATCCGAGGTACTTGCAACATTTCCTTGAGGATTGGAATTCTGAGGTAAATTCCAACAATCTTTCTTCAAGTGACCCTTCTTTCCACAGTTGTAACACTTTAAATTCTTCTTACTTGATTTTGATCTACCACGACCACTGCTTTGGCCACGTTCTGTTGACCTTCCTCTCATCACCGTTAACGCCTCTGCCTGTTGCAGATTGACTTGTCTGTCCTCCTTGTTCTTGCGCCGACTTTCTTCTTCAAGAACCGCAGCTGCAACATCATCGAAGACTAGATAGTCTGTAAGGATGTTGTTTGTTAAGTTGATGATGAGCTGATCATACGAATCAGGTAGACTCTGAAGTAGAAATTCCGCACGCTCTTGTGGCTCTATTTTACAGCTTAGAGATGTAAGCTGGGAAAATAGAGTATTCAGCGTATTTAAGTGTTCCGTCACTGAAGTAGATTCTGACATACGAAGAGTATATAATTTCCTCTTAAGGAAAATTTTGTTGTGCAGTGACTTGGCCTCGTACAACCGGTTGAGGTGATCCCAAATCTCCTTGGCCGTCTTCTTCTCCTCGATGCTTGACAATACTCCATCTGCTATTGATAGGTATAGATCCACCATAGCATCCTCGTTCATCTCGCTCCATTTTTTGTCATCAGTAAAATCCACCGGCCTTTCACTGATAGCTGTTAGACAGTTGTCTTTCCTCAGGATAGCCTTCACCTTCAATTTCCACAATGAGAAATTTTTCCCATTGAATTTTTCAATCTCAAATTTCGCTGCCATATTGTTCTTGAAACAAATTCTGAACAATATATCTGAAGGCTCTGATACCAATTGTTGCGCCCGCGGAAGTGGGATAGATCAGATTGCAACAATAATTTGAGAAAGAAAAATAAATGAGGCACAGATTTTACGTGGAAAACCCCTAAACAAATTAGGGTAAAAACCACGGGCAAGGGTAGAAGAATTTCACTATGAGAAAATAGGAGTTACAACCACTCTCTAACTAACAAGGAGAAAACAAGGATAATTCTCTCTTGCTAGGAAGGAGAAATACACTCAACAAACTCTCTAATATCTCTAGTATATGAGGGAAGAATATAATGATTTGGGATGACTAGAATGACAAATGACCACCCTATTTATAGTTGTAGATTTGGGGTCATTTTGTAGTTAGTCTAAAATGTAGGGACCAAACAATAAATATTTTTGTTCAAACTTTGTAGCTGCCTAACTCTTGGACTTGCCTAACATTCTTGATCAAACTTTGCAACTTGCCTAACCATTGTGGCTGCTGCCAAATTAATCCATTTGCCGACAAAACTGAAACAACACAAAATCAGCAATCATCTTAGGAAAGAANCTTGGACTTGCCTAACATTCTTGATCAAACTTTGCAACTTGCCTAACCATTGTGGCTGCTGCCAAATTAATCCATTTGCCGACAAAACTGAAACAACACAAAATCAGCAATCATCTTAGGAAAGAAATTCATATCAATATTAATCCTTAAATCTACGTACCTGAAGGAGACGACCGGAGAGGAGCTGTTGGAGCGAGTACGGCACAAGGAGACGACCGGAGAGGAGCTGTTGGAGCGAGTACGGCACGCTGGAAGGTCACGCAGGTCGATCTCATGCCGTCGTCGCCGATCTACTCACGCCGGATGCTCACGCCGCGCTTGCTGCTCAACGTCGCTGCTCACTGTACATGAAGGTTAAAGAGATGAACGAAGTGATTTGTGCGTGAGATCTGTTGCCAGTATGAACGAAGAAGAGACGAGGAAGGAACGAAGTGATTTGTGCGTGAAGGAGTCTGGCTGCTGCTTTGCTGATCTGTGATAATTAAATAAAGAAGGAACTGTTTTACGTATTTTTTTTTAATTTTTGAATTAAACATACGGCATCGGTTCTAAGGAGAACCGACGCCGTATGTCTTTAATTTTATTTTAAATAAATAATTTGTAACATACGACGTCGGTTTTAGGGAGAACCGACGTCGTATGTCTTTAATCTTTTTTATTAAGAATAAAATAAAGACATACGACGCCGGTTCTGCCCAGAACCGACGTCGTATGTCTTACTATTTAAAAAAAAAATATTTATGACGTCGGTTTTTGCTAAGAACCGACGTTGTAAATAATATATATTATTTTTGCTTTATTTTAATCACATATAACGTTGGTTTTTGCTAAGAACCGACGTTGTAAATAATATATATTATTTTTGCTTTATTTTAATCACATATAACGTCGGTTTGTCAAAAACCGACGTTAATTAGGCGACGTAGTAACCTCTTTCTGTAGTAGTGCAATTATCATTGATACTGCTTGCGCTGCTACGAGGTCTACTGTTAATTATGGCTGGAGATTATCACGGATACTACTTGCGCTGCTACGAGACAGAGATTATCACTGATACTGCTTCCGCTACTACAAGACAGATTCCTTGTATTTAATTTATTCAGTATCATTATACTACAAATACTCTAACACAAACACCATGTATTATTATCATAGTTTAGTCTTTAGCCTTGTGATGGGCCTAATAGGAATTCTTAATGGATGTGGACTACTTTGCATTAAGGCCTAGTGGTTACCATCAATGCATGGAGGCCTACTTGGAAGGGAAAAGGAGGGATTTTTCAATGTTGCGGGACACTAGTAGAAGAGGTGTAGGAGTTGGCCTTTGGAGGCAAATTATCAATCGTTATACCTGCACCACGGTGCACATAGAAATGTGCACCACGTACGTAAAACGACGTCGTTTCGGTGTTAGTAGACGCGGACACGAATGATTCAGGGAATTCATTGTCTATAATACACATAATCATTATTTATAATACACAGAACGTTTCTATAATACACATAATCATTATTTATAATACACAGAACGTTTGCCTAGAATACACAATCATTATTTATAATACACAGAACGTTTGCCTAGAATACACAGAATGTTTGCCCAGAATACACAGAATATTGACACAAAATACACAGATGTTAGTGACGCGAATGACTCCAGGGAATTCATTATCTATAATACACATAATCATTATATAGAATACACAGAACGTTTGCCTAGAATACACAGAATGTTTGCCCATAATACACAGAATATTGACGCAAAATACACAGAACTCATCCTCCTAACATTCGAATGCACAAACACATCACAACTTGTGTTAATAACATGAATACACATAATATTTACACAAAATACACAGAACTCATCCTCCTAAACATTCGAATGCACAAACACATCACAACATGTGTTACTAACATGAAATCACAACATGTGTTACTAACATGAATACACATAACGGTTGCCTATAATACACAGAACGGTTGCCTAGAATACACAGAGTGATTGCCTGAAATACACAGAATATTAACATAAATACAGAGAGCAGCCGAAACGGGAAACGTGATTTCCAAAAAAAAACGGACGATTAGTTTACAATGCTCAAAACAACGTCGTTTAGGTACGTGGTGCACATTGCTATGTGTACCGTGGTGCACAGTATAATTTGCTATCGACCCGGGTCCACCTTGTAAGGTGGACCCATGTATATGTTCATAATTTCAGATTTTTATGTTTACAATTTCATAACTCTATGTTCAACAGTATCAAAACTCTATGTTCAATATTATAACACAATTTTTTAATCTATATAACAAAATTGTAAATATAGAGTTCAAAAGTTGTGAATATTGAGTACAATTTTAGATCTCAATATACAAAATTGCATTACTCAATATTCACAACTTTTGAACTATATATTCACAATTTTGTTATTAGATTAAAAAATTGTGTTATAATATTGAACATAGAGTTATGAAATTGTGAACATTAAATTATGAAATTGTGAACATGAAGTTATAGAAGAGAGAACATGGAGTTATAAAATTGTGAACATAAGATTATGAAATTATGAACATAGAATTATGAAATTGGGAGCATAGACCCAGATCCACCTTGCAAGGTGGACCCAGGTCCATGGCATAACAACTGGCAAATTATACAGTGCACCACGGTGCACACAGCAATGTGCACCACATACGTAAACGACGTCGTTTTGAGCATTGTAAACTAACCGCCCCTTTTTTTGAAAATTACGTTTTTCGTCTCGGTCGGTATGTGTATTTATGTTAATATTTTGTGTATTCTAGGTAATCGTTCTGTGTATTCCAAGCAATCACTCTATGTATTCTAGGCAACCGTTCTGTGTATTCATGTTAGTAACACATGTAGTGATGTGTTTGTGCATTCGAATGTTTAGGAGGACGAGTTCTGTGTATTTTGTGTCAATATTCTGTGTATTCATGTTATTAACACAGGTTATGATGTGTTTGTGCATTCGAATGTTAGGAGGATGAGTTCTGTGTATTTTGTGTCAATATTCTTCTGTGTATTCTAGGTAATCGTTCTCTGTATTCCAGACAATCATTTTGTTTATTCTAGGCAATTGTTCTGTGTATTCATGTTAGTAACACATGTTGTGATGTGTTTGTGCATTCGAATGTTATGGAGGGTGAGTTCTGTGTATTTTGGGTCAATATTCTGTGTATTCATGTTATTAACACAGGTTGTGATGTGTTTGTGCATTCGAATGTTAGGAGGATGAGTTCTATTTTGTGTCAATATCCTGTGTATTCTGGGCAAACATTATGTGTATTCTAGGTAAACGTTCTTTGTATTCTAGATAATGATTATGTGTATTATAGATAATGAATTCGCTGGAGTCATTCGCGTTCGCGCCCACTAACATCGAAACGACGTCGTTTTGGACCAGGGTGCACATTGCTATGTGCACCGTGGTGCACGATATAACAATTGATAACAACTTTTCCTTGGAAGAGAAAGGGAGTGGAGCTTGGTTCAGTTTTGTCTTTTTATTCTATTTTGGTAAAGTTACAAACCAAGTGAAAAAGGGTGGGAGATTTCTTCCTTAGAGTTTAGAATCAAGTGAGGATTTAAAATGATGTAATAATTTGGATGAATTCTGATCTGTTTTTATCTTGATTTTCTTGCGTTGAACAGATGTTCTAAAGCTGGAGATCTGCGTAGACCCTTTCAGTTAATGCAAAATCTTGTGTGACCCTCGAGTCACAAATTCTTGTCGATGAGACATGTCGAATCAATGTGAAAATATAATATATTACTAATCAAGAATAAATTATTTGTTAATGTAATATTTTTATATTTTGATTTAAAAGTATTATATTTTCTTAAAAAATATCGCGCATTGCTTATAAGTAATAAACATTTTATTCTTGATTAGTATTGCATTTTTACGTTTCCATCTTGACTCGACCAGTTTTAGAGATAAGGATCTGTAATACGGTCTCACAGAGTCATTCTTGAGTTAATTATGTTTTCATCTCATTTTATGTGAATTAATGGAATTTAATTACACCAATTTATAATTTATTTTTTGTAATATTAAATTTAATATTAGTATATAAAATTTATATATTTCTAAATTATATTAAAATTACTAGTACATCTTTCTCATTTTATATGTAATACAGTCCTACTTATTATTTATTGGTTAAATCAACTTTTTTTTTCTGTAGTATTTTTTTAACTTATTTTTAAATCTAATTTTTTGTGTGTTTAATAATATTTTTAGTGTAGTTTCTAAATATATAAATTTTATATGCTAATACAAAATTTAATATTTTATTTAAGTCATGTTTCAGTTAATTGAACCAGACACATAAAATGGGACGAATGAAGTATTAAATAAAAAAATCAAATATAAAAATAATAAGAAACGATTTAAAAAAAAGTTAAAAAAAAAGAAAATAAAATAATTTAACCAATGAATAATAAATAAAATAAAATAAGACAACTGGAGTATTAAATTGTTATATGTTTTATAAAAATATTGTCTGATGGAGAACTAATGTAATTTGAATGATTTAATAATTTAATCAATATTTGTATAAGGGTATTTGCATATTCAAGTACCATCAAAATATTCATGACCAAATTAAAAATTAATTGAAATTATGCTAACATTTCAAATTTTATTCTAAAGTATTTATTTGAATATATTTAAATAAAATTATAAAATACATATTTGTTGGGTGTCGATTGAATTGACTGAGCTCAGCCTCTACTTCATTCGAGACGTAATGTTTTGGCTTATCATAAAGGGGTGTGGTTGAAGCAAGGGGTAATGTCCACCTACTTATTATCGATTAATTTTAAGTAGAATATGACAACTAGATAGTCAAAGAACTCTATGATCACAAAATGAATGGCCTCTTGAAAAGTAAAAATAATGCAGCGTGAGATCCATCAATATTTAAATTTTTTTTCCAGCAATAAGCAATTAAAAAAAAAAGTTAAAACTTATTTCCACTTTCTTGGTTCATTTAAATGAGCCACCAAAATACACCCGAAGCGGGCTGCGGCACGTGCATGTCGACATATTTCTCACCATTTCCATGGCATTTCGCGTACGAACGATCTAAAGCGCCATGGATCTACCCTAAAATGACTCTATATGTCCTCATTTTATATGTCTCTTTCTTAGCTGCCATACCACTTGGGTATATTGACCTTTCTGCCCTTTCTATCTTCTGCAAAATTGTCATCTCTTCCGTTTCTTACTTTACCCATCCAATCCGGTCATTCAACTCATTCTTGAGAGTTTGTAACGAAATTCAACTCTCTAAAGATTAATTCAAATTATTTATCATTTAACCAACTTGGTTGTCGTGAGTGATAGTGCACTCTTGTCCCCTAAAAGAGGTTGGGAGTTTGAATTCCCTCTTGTAGGCAAAAATCAATCTGACCAGCACTTTGGCCTGTAATTGGGTTTGAATTCCCTCTAATCTAAAAAAATTTATTTATTATAATTTAATTTTGAATATTTGGTTTTGTATTATATTTATATAATTAAAAATTATTAGATTAAAAGTATTTTTAAACCTAACAAGTTTAAATTTTAAAAATATTTTTTAAAAATAAAAGAAGTAACCAAAGGTATTAATGAATAATAACTAAATAAGTAAAATGAGATAGGACTATATCAAATGTGTTGTACATTTTGTGATGGTGTGAAGGAAGGAATACAAATTGGTCAAATTCAAATTTACCATCTTTGATATAATTAAAAGATAAAAATGATAAAAATATAAAAATAAAATAAAAAAAGTTTAAATCTTCTCCCAGTCGAGTCGTAGCCCCAAAGGCTTTTAGGCGTAGTTATTAATATTCTCTAACAAATGTTCATACGTAACACTTTCTCAAAAACTTGATAGATCTAAGCTAGTCAAATGATCTGATCTACACGTTTTCTATTTATGATCTTTACATAAAAATCTTGAAGAACCTACATTTCTCAAAGTTTTTTTTTTTTTTTTTTTTTTTTTTGCAATTCCGAAGGAAATAAAAACTTATTACTTAATTACCACCAATTTGCATCCTAAATCTCTTACCAAATCAAGTGATCAAGTCAACATTAAATATATTTATACATGCCTCTAATAATTACTTTGTAATTATTTGATTATATTTAGAGTGTCTTTGGTTCGACTCGAAATCAGAATGTGAATCAAATACTTGGTAATGGTAATAGGTATTGCCGTATTGGTGAAAGTGTTTTACATGTTTGGTAGTAGGGTGGAATTTGAGTACATGTTTGATTATGTATGACCGTATAGTGAAAAAAAAGTTGTAAAAATATAAAAACGAAAAATCAAGGCAATTGATTATAATATAATGGCATCCAAAACACCAATATGAACAAAAAAAAAAAAGCAAAACAAAAATTTAAAAGCACTAATCCAAACATAAAAATTAAATCACCAATATAAGATGGAATGATACCCCTTTTTAATTAAGGAATATGGTTTTTAATTAATTGATGTTATGCCTGAGTTATGGATTTGTTAAAGATTTTGTGGTCAAGTGGTATAGCTATAGCCTTTTTAAATGAGAGGTCACAAGTTTGATTCCTCAGAGAATCAAACACATCCTTAGTTTTGAAATAAGTATTCTGTGACCATCTCATTGTAAGACATGTAATAATTTTTAATTAAAATATAATACCTTTTTTTTCTCTGTACACTATATTTCAAGTAAAAAATATTACACATCTCACGCGAGATGATCTCACGCAAAAGTTAAACCTAATTTTGTTTATAATACTTAACCTTTATTAGTATTCCTCAATTTATATTCGCATTTTTATGTTAGTAAAATTATACCTTCTATTAAAACTAATAAACTTTCAATTTTTTTTTAAACATAATTACCTTTGTGATAGTTTTAAAAATGTATTAATTTCATCCAAATCGTAATTAAGCCTCATATAATGAGTGACTCCTTTGCGAGACCGTTTCACGGATCATTATTTATGAAACTCGTCTATGAAAATGTAATACTTATACTGAAAAATATAATACTAATAATGAAAAAATGTTTGTTACTTAGAAAGTGTAATACTTACAAAAGTATTAAGTTTTTTTTTTTTTTTTTTTTTTTGTAACTTATAAGCACTTCATTACTGATTAGTATGTATTACGCTTTTTAGTATAAGTATTACATTTTCATTTTGACCTAACTTGAGTCACAGATAGGGAGTCTCACATAAGTTTTTGCCTCAATCAAATAAATATAATAAGCTAGATTTAGCAACGGCCTGCAAAGTTGAAAAAATTTTATCACTTTGAAATGAAGGAAACAATTTTTTTTTATTTGACGTGCAGAAAAGATATTAATCTTCTTGTTTAACCACACGATAGGTAAAAAGTGAAAAATCCATTGAAGAAGTACCGAAGGGCATAGAAGTAAGTATGACATATCTTTGTAGCTAGTAGCCAAACCATCCCATCTCTATATATTATTATTACTTATTAGGTAGAATATAATATGACGTTAGGTGCGATTGGATTCTATTTCATTGCATCAAATTAAGGCTCCTTTTCATACTAGCCCAAATACAGCCAACAGAGAAAAAGTGCAGAGAAAGCAGACGACAGATAGAGCAAAGCGATGTTTAGATTTGGCGATGCTTTCTCGACGGTGATGCATGTTATGTTGAGGAAAAGCATGAACGTGTACCAAGATTTGGCGCATGTGTTGCTCGATTTGGGTTCGATTCTCGTCTCGGTTTTCCGGTTTTCGAGCACCGTCATGAGGCGATCCAACGCCTCGGTTTCAACCCGCCACCACTCGCCTATGTCCTCCGGGTTTACCCGGCACGACCGGTAGCTCAACTCTATCTTAGTCTTGATTGAAATGAGACTTTTTATCTGTGACCTTTTGTTTGAAATGGTAACAGTGAGACTTGTAAGTCAATGGCTTCTCTGATCTATTGTAGTATTGTGAATTGAAGTTCAATTCATTGATAATATAAAGAGGTTTCTTGGTGGTGCTAGCTAGATAGTGCTTTAATTTGTTTGCATTTGTTCAGTAAACATAACCAGGCAACATCATATTAACATTGTACTAAACCTGGGATTTGACAAAGATTACATAGGTAGTACAATAGATTTAATTAAGAAAGAGATTTGATGTCTTCGTGACCAATTTTCGCATCATAGCATCATCATAATCTTCATTCTTCACATCTTTGACATAACATAGTCCATGACATCCACAAGAAAATCAGCATCATCTTTAGAGAAGCAGAGTGGAGGAGTGATTCTGAACACATTTCCATACAATCCACCCTTGCCAATTAACACCCCCAAATCTAGATAGCAAACAATAACAAACAATGGTAATAGAAGGGTTAGGATAAGCATTTACCACTGCACCAAAAATTATAACTAGTAACAAATGCGTAATTTTATTTTCTTATAGACCGCCATCACATTTTTGAGCTGGACTTGACCCTTCACCGGCCTCCGCCCAATAATTCTCTCTTCCAGACTCTGATACCACTTGTTAGATCAAACGCTTACTACCATCCTAAAAGTTATAATTGGTAGCAAAGACGAAACTTTATTACTACATCACATTTTCGAGAGGCAGAGTGCTGGACTTGGCCCTTTACCCAGCAATTTTCCTCCCAGCACCTGATACCACTTATTAGGATCACGTGCTTACCATTATGCAAAAAACTATAGTTAGTTGCAAATGTGCAACTTATACAGCTATCACATTTTCAAGAGGCAGGGTACTTAGACTTTGCCCTTCACCGATCTCTGCCTAACAATCCCCTAACCACCAATTGATGGACTTGGCCCTTATTGGCCTCCGCCCTCTACTTGGTTTTTTAGTACAACGAACATATATAATAAAATAATAAATGTATATATAGCCTCACTATCATCTAGTTGAGTGATATGCCAGAAAGAAAAATGGCCAGAGTCCGGGTTGAAGATGTTACATATATACCTTTCATCTGCTCCATTACATGCACAATTTCTACCCGGGCCGGTGTCTTCTCTTCCCGGTCAGTGACTAGTTCCACCCCCAGCATAAGCCCTCTTCCCCTCACATCACCAATAACTGAAAAAAGCACAAATTGCAGCATCAGATCAAACATATATGACACATCTGTATAGTTCACTGTACTGCTTGTTTATATATGATTATATTTGCCAAAGACCTTGTGGTCTAGTGGCACTCTGTGTCCCGATTTATACTTTCACATGGATGATGGGAGTGGGTTCGAGACTCAGTAGAGGCAACTGTTGACTGTCGGTAGTACTCAAAAAAAATATATGATTATATTCTCTGCTAAGTAATCATACTCTGGTGCTTATCCTTGAGAGCAATTAGGCGGTGTTTCAAGTAGGAGCCAACGGTGTGGGCATTTGCTTGAAGCCCCTCCCTTTCCACTACTCGGAGAACAGCATGCCCGGCTGCTGTGCACACAGGATTTCCTCCGAAGGTGTTGAAGTAATTGTGACGAGTCAGAACCTCAGCAATGTCTGGGGTTGTCACCACTGCTCCCAGAGGGATCCCATTTCCAATTCCCTGTGAGAATATAATGTTGTTGTCTTGTATAATTAAACAGCCAAACAGGCTAACAGATTTATTCATAGGACAAAAAAAGGGTAGACTAACTTTTGCCATTGTCACTATGTCGGGGATAACGCCGTGATTCTCGAAGCCCCAAAAGTGACTTCCTGTCCTGGAAAATCCAGCCTGAACCTCGTCCGCGATACAAAGGCCACCAGCTTTCTTTATACTTTTGTACACCGCCGGCAAGTAATCCGGAGCCAGTTCTACTATGCCACCTACCCCCTAAGTAGGTATATACATATGTAAAATGTTAAGATCAAGCACTTTATTTTTGTATACCGCCACGTTAAAGTTATTTTTTTTTAGCACTATTGACTCTGTTACAATGTAGTATCTGTTCATAGTTACTTTCTCAACCTAGTGAAGCACCACGAGTCAACAGTTGCCTCCACTGAGGCTCGCACTTCCATTATCCATTATCCACGTGAGAGTGTTAATCGGGACATTGAATGCTACTTGATCACAAGGTCTTTTGGCTTAAAGTTATATCTTATTTCAGAGTTTCAATTTTATTTTTGTATACTTCCACATTTTGGATGACGGAAAATTCCACAACCCTTTTGAGTATGAGTAAGCCCTTCCTTTGTGACCCTAGCCGACAAAGAATCACAAAGAAAAAAACCAGCTTATAACACCATCTCAAACCAAGGGGCAATGATTCGATTTCGTGACTTTGTGATCACAAGTGTGGATCTCTTCCCACCATAGTTGGGGTTACCCCATACTGTCACATTGTTTAGAGACAGGGTGTTTAAGCCTCAACCTAATAATCTCTTTAGCCACCAATTTTTAGACTTCACAGTTTTACTGACCTCTGCCCAACATAAAAGATAAGCAAGAAAAAAGAGTTATATTATACATACTTCCAAATTCTATTCCTAATGTAACAAACAAGGATCAATTATTTTTCATCGTGTGAATCTATGGAAAAGTGTCTATATCAAAAATTTGTGTGAGAGAGTATTAATTAAGAGTATAAAATGAAAATCCACCAATATTTTCCAAGAGAAAAATTATCTAAATATGAGATTGAAAAGAGAGTTACCTGTATTGCTTCTGATATAAAAGCTGCAACATTGCCAGAAGTACCAAATTGGATAAGATCTTCCACATCCTTTGCATACTTTTCCCCGTCGGACCCGAAAACACCTCTGTAGGGATCCGGGTTCATGGCGTGGTGAACACCAGTCTGTAGGAACGAGCATCAATTAGCAGGCCGGCCGGCGATGAACAGGGAAAGTGGAATACAAAGATAAGTCGTCTTAGTACCTGAACAACGTTAAATTTCCAGTTACACTGTGCAGTGGCACCCATGGTAGCTCCCGCGTTGCCATGGTATGCGTTCCTAAGAGAAATGATATCCTGACAACCAGTGTACAACCGCGCCATCATAATCGCCAGTTCATTTGCCTCAGTCCCAGAGTTCGTGAAAAACACAACCTGCGCATATATAACATATATGATTATATATACTAAGTAGTAACAGTATTGTAATACTGGCTGATTAGGCTGATTTTTACAATACTGTTTTCAAAGCAGTATTGTAAAAATCAGCCTAATCAGCCATTCGCTGAATTCCCAAGGGATTGCAATTTCGCAGAATTGCAATTCCCTCCAAATGATGAATTTCAATTCATGGGGGTAGCAATTCGGTGGAGAGGAGGGGCAATTTGTTGGTGTAAAGACAATTTTACCCCTCATCCCATACCCTTTGTCATTTCCCCCTAATTCCCTCATCCCAACCAAACGCCCTGTAAGTTGTGCTAATTTCAATCCTAGGCAATTATTAGTGGATAGACGAACCGATGGACTAATCGACTAATTAGGTGTCGAGTTGACGCCTAACTCGACCAAATCCGTGCCCAACTCGGCCCAGTTGGGGTCAACTCGGGCTAGTGATTTTTTAACCATCTTAGGTACTCCTTTTCCATATTTATCTAGTCATATATTCAATTAACTATTTATATACAGTTGACTAGTTTGTAGATTATAATAATCTAACAACTCCTAATTCTGAGTGAGAAAAATAAAGACAATATACTCGAATTACTTGCATTCTCTAGGTGGAAAGGTTATTATAATCTAAATAAAGACACTAGTACCTAATGTCTTCTATACAAAATTGGTAGTACCAGCCTTGATCCTATTCAATTGATCGATAATAATTGCCAATTTCATTTATTTAAGGTTTACTTTTAGATCACCAGGCATCCTGGAGGCAAGTGCTTCGGCGAAATCTGTGATTGCTGGGTTAAGGTACAAAATTGTCGAGTGTTGCAGCCGTTTTGTCTGCTCTACGATAGCCTCCACCACCTCGGGGTGGCAGTGGCCGCAGCTCACGGTGGCGATCCCCCCAAATGCATCAAGATATCTTCGCCCTTTATCATCGTACAAGTATTGCATCTTTCCGTGCACCAAATTCAACTGTGATAAAAATACCGCACTCTATTTGTTAGGATCAAACGGTTACCAGTACATAAAAGTTAAGCTCAACTTTATTTTCCCAATATATTGTAATCACATTTTTTAGACAGTAGATGTTGGACTTGATCTCTTATGGACCTCCGCCCAACAATCTCAACATCGAGTGTTAGACTTGATATTTACTGGCCTTAGTCCAACAATACTATCTATATGCAAACTAACAGAGAATATTAAGGAGAATGTAAAGATTTAAATACAAGAAGAATAAACAATATTAATCAGTAATAATCCTATTCCTTAATAGTCCGGTGATCTTTCGATGCTTTAAAACAGAACGAAGAAGAGAGAGAGAAAAGAATAGGAATTTACTGGTTTTTGGTAGAAGTAGAACATGGAGGGGCTGAGGAACTTCTTCCGCTTCATCAGAATCTCATCGGCGGCGGGGCCATTATACGGCGGTGGCGAGTAATCGAAGCTTGGCAGTCGAGGCACGCCCAACACAACATCGTTCCCCTGTTTCTGGGCAACCCCCGGCTGAGAAAGCCATCTTCTCTGTTCCGACCAACAACAACGTTGGACCTTTCTCCCACGCGACACAATCCTCAGCATGCTTTTCTTACACAATGGGGTTTTCAAGGGCGTATCAAAACGGCTTTTCACTCTCTCTCTCTCTCTCCCAGTTTTGATCAGAGATGACGCCGGAGAAAAGAAACACAGTTGTTTTGTTGAAATGCTGGAGTGGTGTGGTGCGGTATATATGGGAGAGAGAGAGAAATACAGGCGTGTACGATGATTAGTGACACGTGGCAGCTGTTACAAAATTAATTGAATTCACCCCTGATCGGGAATTGAGAAAGCATAGTAAACTGCTTTGTAATAGAATTTGTAATAGAATCTTGTAATAGAGTTATAATACTCCAAAAGGAAAAAAAAAAAAAAAAGGCTTATCCATGAGTTAATGAAATGCGGAATGATTAAATATAAAAATATATTTAATCTAAATCTAAAAACATAATAAGTTGTACTTTAGAATATATTAGACAATTATACCACTACCGTTATAACTTCCGTTATCTTTTTTACTATTGTTATCATATACATGCATCCACTATATATTTTCTTATATTCTTCAATAATAATAATAATATATACACATTATATATTATATATATTGAAGTTATATGTTAGTAATTTCTTAAAATATAAATATAAAATTTATAAAAACATTTTACATTATTATTATTATTATTTACAATAATTTAAAATATTAATATTAAGCACCTATTTTTTTACGCATCGCGCATAAAAAAAAACTAATCTAATGTATAATAATGTAAATCATGTAGCGAATATTATATAATAATTTTTGTATGAAATGAAACATGACTCTTTATTTTTGTTTGTGTAACAATTAAAAAAAAAAAGAAGTAAAAGTAAGATTGCAATAAATGGGTTAGGCTAATATCTAGAGCAGTAAAAATTACTCCGCTTCATAGTTTTTATGTTTTTAATTAATATGTTTTATATTCTATTTTATATTTATATTTGATTTAATTAATGAATGAATTTTTTATTACATATTATTTGATTTACTATTTATGGGATTATGTAGTTTCACTAGTAGTGAATAAATATTTAAAAAAATTATTTTCTTATAAATTTTATATAATGTCACGTCTAAGGCGTGAACAGAAGTAACATTTCACAACATTTGCAACTATACCTTCTATAAGTTCGTCGACATTTGGTTATTCAATAAAAATAAAAACTAAGAGTGTACTTTTATATTGTAAAGCTTTTATTATATGCATATTTAAATTTTATTTAAAAAATTATGATTTTTTTTGTTTTAGTATATCACGTCAATATATATAAAAAAGAGAAAATAAAAAGTAAAATAACATATAATATTATCGTGTATACCACATTGAAATACTAACCCTTCGATGCATGTAACATTTGCAAATTCATACACAATCCAAAACTAGCTGCAAGCGTTTCAAAACAATCCATAATCACCCTTACCTTTTCCAGGAAAGTCCCCAAGGCCAAAAAACGCATCAAATCGATTCACAAAAAGAATTCTAGATACACACACCTTCCTACAAATATCAATTTTAATCTACTATTGTTAATTGTTGGAAAAAATAGCATAAAATGACATTTTTAATGGCTATTTTGTAGTACAAATATATGTGGGGTCCATTTTCGATTGAGTCGGGTCAAAATGGATTCGGGTTCTCGTAGTTAGACGAAAAGGTTGATATATTGTACGTACAAAACAGATAATGAGTGAATGAGAAATAAGTTCTCAAATTTGACCCATTTGAGTTGGAAAAAAATGGAGGAAAAGCATTAAAGTAAGCTTTTGTCCCACATTGGTTTGGAAAGTGGGTTTGCACCACTATTTATACAAGAGCTTTTCTAAGACTTATTGAATTGTATAGCATAGAGGCTCTCTTGCGTGCAAGAATATATATACATATGTATGTATGTATGTGTAAATATATGTATACATACATACATATATGCATAGGATAGGGTTCCAGTGAGAGCACTTGTGCATCCATGTAATATTTTTTAGTGGCCTTGATTGATTGACACGCACACTTCGTTCGCACACATTTAATCACAATTCGCACACACTTCAACTTGGAATCTTAGTCAATCTAGACCATTAAAAAATTTTGAGATCAAATCTTGTACATCAATCTAAAAAATTTTAATGGTCTCGATTGTTTGGCACACCCACTTCGTTCGCACACAATTAATCACCGTTTGCACACATTTAATCATCGTTCACAAACATTTTATCACCGTTCGCACACACTTCAACTTAGAGTTTTAAATCAATCTAGACCATTAAATTATTACATGTACACAAGATCTAATCTCACGATCTTACCTAAACAAGTGATCTCATATGATCCTAACTCTGTGTGTGTGTGTGTATATATATATATATATATATATATATATATATATATATATATATATATATATATATATATATATATCGGTTCTCGTGCGGCTGGGATGTTGAAGTGCGGTTGTGTAGTGAGAGGAGAGATACACATTGACCATTGAACTATTCGCACAATGCGTCTATGGTAACCAGGAGAGAACTGCGGACGAATCACAGCGCGCCACGTGTCCGAAATGTAGTTGCACCTAACGCTATAACTAGGTGCACGTAATGTTATAACTAGGTGCACATAGGTGCATCCAGGTACAGAAATGTTAACAAGGTAAATTACTTGCACCTGTAAGTGAAAATCGGTGCACACGTGCAAGTAAATTGTACAATGAGCATCAATACTAAGTGCACCTAATGTTATAACTAGGTGCACATAGGTTGCACCCAGGTGCATGAATGTTAACAAAGTAAATTACTTGCACTTGTGCAAGTAAAATGTATTGCAGATGCAAGTAAAATGTATTACAGGTGCAAATGAATTGTACACTGAGCATCAATACTAGGTGCACCTAGGTTGCACCAGGTGCATAAATATTAACAAGGTAAATTACTTGCATTTTCAAGTGAAAATATTTGCGAAAATAGGTACATGAATATTAATAAGGTAAATTAATCGCACTTGTAAGTGAAAATATGTGCGAAAATAAGTGCACTTGTAAGTGAAACTAGGTACACTTGTAAGTGAAACTACGTGCACTTATAAGTGAAACTACGTGCACCAAAGTTCCAGTTATTTACGAAAATGCCATCGCATCATTTTTTTTTTTTAAAATTGCATCTGATTCGTTGATCTGGACACGTGGACAGCTGTGATTTGTCCGTAGTTCTCTCCTGAGCGATAGTACGCACGAGAGTGCAGCCCTATATATATATATATGTATATATATTTGTATTCATATGCGGCTTGTTGCTCTGGTGCGGTCGTGCGACCTTATCTTTGACGTCCAATTCGCCTAATCTAATGGTAGTAATTGCAGTTCGAGCAAGTTAAGTGGAGGGTTTTTTGGTAATTTAAGCATCTATATTACGTGAATTGAAATGGTGCATTTTAATACGTAGAATGATGCGTTTTATTACGTATATTGATGAATTTTAAGTGAATAGGTGCATTTGGTTATACTGTGGAATGATGTGTTTTATCGATCCTCTGGTGCATTTTAGTATATAGAATTGTGTGTTTTGTAACATATATATATATATATATATATTGATATCTTTGACACTGAACCATTATTCACCCCTTATTTTAGTTGTTTTTGGTGCAATTTGTTTATATCTAAGTGTGGATTGAGGCTCGTTTGTGTATTAAGTGTTCAAAAGTGTAATTTGTCCACAACGAGTAGCAAAAAAAGTATTTTGGAGCTTATTGGATCAATTTTGGAAGCTAAGGACCGCACCCAAGGAAGATAGGAGCAGCGGAGCACAAACCAGACAAGAAACACGCAAAGGAGCTGCCACATGGCCACCCACACGGCCGTGAGGCCCAACAAGAATTCGCGACCACGTCACGGCTAGGCTCACGACCGTGAGGCTTGCGTTGTATGTTATTTAAGCATTGTTTTTTTCTGCAATTTGGGGATTTTGAACCCTAGTTTGTTTTGACTTATTTTTCCTCTTCTCTTTAGATTTCCCTAGCATAGATTAGCATAGTTTTACATAGATTGCTTTGATTTCAAGCTTGAATTGCGGATTGGAGTGGATTTCTACCAAGATTTCTTTTTTCTTCAATAGTAAAGATTTCTCTATTCGTTATTTGTTTTCTTCTTAGTTTTCTTGCAATGTTGATGGTTATTTACTTTAGCCTTGTTTTGTTTACCATTATGATGCGTGAGTAGTTATTAGCATTTCGGTTTGGATTAGGGTCCTATTGCTATTCTTGATGCTAGGGTTATGATTATTGCATAAAGGGGATAAATTATCTCCCTAGGGATTTTATGTTTGAATTGGATTATTAATTCTTCTTGTTAGTGATTGATGCGCAGCAATTGTTAGCTTGTTTTGGAGAGACTTTTATCTCAATGAAAGTTGGATAAAAGACTCAAGCCTAACCAATATCAAACCCAATTTTTCTTCTATGAAAATATAGACAATTTGGTTCTTACAATGCTTTTGTGTTTCAAGGGTTAGGATTGATGCATCACGAAAGTGGGGTAGTCCTACTCTAATACTTCTTTATTGATTACTATCGTAGTTTGAACTTGAATTCTTATGTGCATTGCCATATATCCCTTGGTGAATTGTTTTTCCCCTAATTATGAAATTGTTAGTACATCAAGAAAGCAATACCCCTAACCTGGACACATTCTTTTATTAGATAGTTAATCCATTGTTTAATTTGCATTCCTTTCTAATAAAAAAACCCAAAAATATTAGTTTTATTTCCATTCATTAATCTCAGTTTGCTTGGATTCTAGCGAATTCCAAAACATTAGTGCCTAGAATTTTACATACCCTACAAGTACGTGCCATAGCCCCAATCCTCAGTAGAACGACATTTTTTACCCCTTTTTCCCTATCACCACTTTACTCATATATATATATATATATATATATATATATATATATATATATATATATATATATATATATATATATAT